>NC_091129.1:142973614-143331114 GCF_040183065.1 Periplaneta americana | reverse complement strand
GAGGTGGCCCAATTGCTTGGCCTCCACGCTCACCTGATCTGAACCCTCTCGATTTCTACTTGTGGGGCCATTTAAAATCATTGGTTTATTCGTCTCCGGTGCCTGATTTGGAATCCCTTCGGAATCGAATTGTGGCATGTTCTGAGGACATACGCAATACTCCTGGAGTTTGGGATCGTGTTCGCAGGTCAATTAGACATCGATGTGGGGTCTGTATTCAAGCAGGAGGTGGACATTTTGAACATGTTCTGTAATGACAACGACCTGCGGAAAGAAAAATGTTCCGGTGAATTTCAATGATGTGAAGGCCATAACTCGGAAATGAAGCATTTCCGGACACATGTTGTAATGAACTATTTTGATTGTCTACATGTGGGAAATACATACCTGAAATTATGCCCCGCATTTTTGAAACAGCCTGTATAATATGATATATGATATATCATGAACTGTAATATACTGTACTATACTATGATATATCATAATACTTGTATAATTTAAAATTATATATTACAAAATGTATAATAAACCTATAATGCAATGTAAATATCAATTACATACTCTAATATAATGTACCTGAGAAACATTTTCTTTAAGTTGTATTAATTTATGGCGTTCATTACCAACATATTTGTTAAATTCAGTAGCATGTTGTAAAGAATAATGTCGTTGGATATTGAATCTCTTAATCAGTTGGTGTGTTTTATGCCAAATTAAACACTTTGCTAATCCACTGCTCTCTACCAAAAAGAACTCCTCCTCTCATGATACATTAAACGCATTGGGAATAGCGGGACTGTTTAGTGTATGAGCGGAAGCTCCGTCTTCAAAGTTCGCCGTCCTACTGCAGAGTCACCGCTGCACCGACACTGAATGACGTACAGTATGCATACGTCAGAGCGCTCGCAAGACTCGCTCTTTAAAGCACCAAGCGCTCATTTCTCAGAATCACGTAATGTGTCCAGCCCTGATATAATGCTAGTAACACTTAAAAATAATAATAAAATTTATCAAATATCATACAAACATTTTCACTTTATTTTTAAACTTAAGAATGTGTAAATTGCTTAGGTCTGGATTATTTTTCAATACTGAATGAAACAGTAACAGTTGGCAACATTGGAAAACAGCCATATTACCTTCTTCGGAAATAATCTTACGTGAATCGCACTATAGCACTGAACCACCAGAGTTGACTCGTTAGGACTTACGTTTGTCTTGCACCGCGGCTCAATGGTTGATTCGGAGCTTAGACCGTTGTGGCCCCGAGTGCGTCCAATAACACGAGAAGCGCTTGGGTCAATATGACGGCCGGACTCAGCACAGAAAGCTTGTCGTGTAGGTGTGTACTTTCCCGGAATTCTATTGACCACAGCGAGAGTCATCAATGTTCTCGCTCACCTGAAGCTGTCCGCATGTTTAAACAACAAAAGAGACGACAAAGCGGAAAGAGCTCTCATCATGTGTGCTCCATAAAATAAAATTGGCGCCACAGGCAATTGCCCCGATCTGTTTACAGTTTAGCATTACTGCGTCCATCGACCTGGATATCATAATTTGCTACCTGACTTACAAAGTGTTAATATCGGTATTACACCGTCCGATGGCGATATTCTGTAATGTTCAACTTCCTGGGTCCTACAGGTCACCTCGTTTGAAATGGGAGGGACAACAACACCTTCTTCTTCTTCTGTTCTTCGTCTTCCCGAGTTTCTCATTTCTCTTGGTGAATCGTCTCTAAAAATCTTCACAATTCGTTCTTCTTACTGCGGACGAAGGATTAGGGAAACAACTGGTAGTGTCTGAGGTCAGGAGCATAGACAAGACTAATGGACGAAAGGCAAGAGAAGACATGAGAAGAACGAGTGAAGGAATTAAGCGACTACCAGATATTAGTGATTGTGAGGACTGAATAGATAGGGCTTTGGAGAGGCTATAGCGAAGAAGAAGAGTGCTAAAATGTGAGTGCAAGAAAGTTAGAGGTGGCAAAAGTGTAAGAAAAGGAACAGAGAAGAAAGTGTTAAGTGTAAGAAGATAGGGTAAGAGTGTAATAAGATAAACTATCAAACAATGAATACAATGAGAATTAAAGTGGGGGAAAAAAAATATATATGTGTACTGTATATATCTGAACAAATGTGAAGTGGAATGAGAGAGAAATTGGAAGTGTAATTTAAGTGAATTAGATATTTGATGTTTTTCAATGTTTTGGATTGGGAGTAGTAGCAGGGAGGTACTATAACTGTAGGAGTATTATCGAAATAAATATATGGACAGGGGTAATAAAATAGGAAATTTAGGAATGGAAGGGAAACAGTCTAGGTAGGAGGGAGAGAATAGAAGAGGATAGAGGGGGAAGGACATATAGCAATTCAGTCATAACAGAACATTAGAAAGCAATCAAGAAATTCTCGGAAAAGAATACCGTAATAGAAAAGAGTTATATGTATAAAGGGATGGTGGATTGAAAAACAGAAATGTGAAGGTCCACCATAACTGTGAATTGTAAAGTTGAATGACAAATAAATATCAATATCAATTCGTTCTTCTGTTATGCTAGAGCAGACGTCTCCAAAACCATACTCGCGAGTAAGCCCCTGAACGGAACCGAAGCCAGTACGTAATGAGCGCGCTCCGCCTCACCCATCTCCACCTGTACTGTACTCAATGTTTATGCGCAAACGAAGAGCAGTGGCGGACTGACATTATCACTGTGTTGGTCGGCGTGTTCCACCGTTTCACAATGTCTTCTAATCATGGACGTAGTACATTCAAGGATGATTAGGAAGAGAAATATTTTTGTGCTAGTGGGGAGAATCTGTAATGCTTAATTTGTTCGAAAATTCTTAAGGGTGTGTTAAAATTCAACATGCGACGACAATACTCGACTCTTCACAAAGAATATCTTACAATTACAGGCATGTTGGACATGTGAAAATAATTTATTTTGGGGCTATCTTATTGTTGGTTATAGGCTACATAATAATCAGTATATTACAATACGTTTGCACTCAATTCCGCATGGCATACTTATAGTTTTTTTGTTTAATTTTAGGTGAAATGCTTAGGCCTACAAATATTTTTATAAATATAAAACAAGAAAATGCAAACACAAATCATACACGTGTTCTCAGTCTTAAACAAAAATAGCGTCTTGCTAGCTATGTTCTAGCTGGAAAATCAATGAAGCCCGTTACATAAGAATCATTTGTAAAATCGTGCATACAGAACGCTACTAAAATACCGTGTCCAGAACAAAGTCATACTTTAAGAAAATTAAATTGTTTACAATTACATTTCAGAGAAGGAATTTAAAGATTGTAAATGTAATTGAATCTGAAGTCGAAACCACAATTGACCAGTTTGTAGCTTACTCACTGTGTCTAAATGTCTTCTAGATGTAATTACAAAATATAACTGGAGAAGATCTTTTCCAGGCACTGAAAGGCACCATAGAACAGAAGAGGTTGAATTTACAATGACTTGTGTCAATAACAGAAGAAGGGGCTCCAGCTTCATAGTATGTCAAAATAATATACAAACGTATGATATTTCTTATTCTTTTGATGTTATTATTTGTGAACGTAAGCAGACCGTTGCCGCGATCCCCCACTGACCGCTCCCATCTGTTGAGGTACGTGTCTCTTCCCCTTCTCTAGTAGCACACTGTGTTCGGCAGGCAGCATCGAGAGCACGAATGACCATACGCTTTTGGAGACCTCTGTGCTAGAGATATGATTATTCCATTCTACTCTTAGCTTCGTCGTCCATTCTTTTATTGGTTAAATTTCACACTCCTGTCTAATAATCTGGTTTTCGTGCATGTTTGAGTCTTGTTCTTCCCACTCATTTTCTTAAAATCAAGTATCTCGGAGCAACAGTAACAAATATAAATGACTAGGGACCGGATTTTTATGTAATATCAAGGTGTGCTTGCAGTACTGGTGTGTCATTCATTTCTCTCAGTTCTCTAGTTTTAGTACTTACAGTATAAAGTGCAAGTGAGTTTATCTACTGCTTTTAACTAACTAAAACACAGTTAATTACTTAACGAGGTGTTTTTATTTAAGTCATTTTAAACAGTTGTACAATGTTACAAACAGAAATTAACGTTTTCAGAAAAGAGCTAAGACATTCCAGTCACTAGGCCTAGCCTCTACAGAGGGGCGAGCAGAAGCGAGCGGGGGAAACCGGGATGCGACGTAGGAAAACGGACGACAGTATCTGTGCGAAAATATGATTCAATATTGAAAGCCCTTTCGTCACTGGAAAACGCGAACATATTTCTGGAACGTGCTAGACTCACTAACTCACTATTGTTTACTGTGATCGTAAGGCGATTTTGACTGCATATGCAGGCTTGGTTCTGTGTAGAGCAGTGGTGGGCAACATGAACGCAACCCACAAGACAAGATTTAAATGACAACTACATACTGTGGGAGGGGTTGCACTCTACAGTGCAGGGACGGATTTACAGACAGTTGCGCCACTACACTCCTACCTACCATATGTAATTAGAAGAGTTCATTCACGTGATATTTATTTAATCATGTTTCAAAGTAATATCTTCGAAATTGGGATTTATATCTGTGCATGCTATTTTCAGTTGCGCAAGGAGATGAGCATCGCTTAAGCGTGATCTGTGGTTGGACATTATAAATTTCATTTTATATAAAACAGCTGTTCGCACTGGTAGGTTGATGAATACATACCGTCATTCCCCATAACTAAGGTCCTGGAAAAGAACTATGGTCCACGATACAACCATTCAAAGATCATTGTAGAAGTAACTTAGACCGTTCGTAGATAGCTGTCTGTTCAACAGCAGCGGAAGCTGTGGATTGTGTCACACAGAAGGCGTTCTTAGCCATAATAAATGACTTGAATTCAAACTACAGTACAGAAAAAAATAGGTAAACGAGGTACTACGTTATGGAGTACAAAATTTGAATAGTTGTATCGTGGACAATAGCTATATTCCAGGACCATAGTTACGGGAAATGACGGTACTCATTATTTTTGAAGCAAACTGTCTAAGCAGTGGATATGTAGTACTGGACATCTTTTAAAAAAATTTAACCCCCAGCAGACCTTCACATTCTGCTTTCAAGAGGGTATCATTCTGCAAATCCAGTACCTCTAACTGCAATTCTGGGGTAACATTTTCAATTTAAACATGAAAAGGAGTGGCAAAAATATTGAAATCTTTCTCCATCCTTTGAAAATCACTGCATCTGTGTTCTTTGAACTCGTATAACAGGTGATTTATTTTAAGAATATACATATTTAAGTTCGCGTCCTGAATATTTGTAACTGATCCTAAACATGAGAAATGAAAGAACCGCCTTTCTTGTAAGTGTGATATCCTCTCGATTCATATGATTCTGCGAAAGACATTGTTTCACTAATGAAGCTCCGAAGTACAGTAATCCAGTATAATCCGCCACATACAACGCGCAGTATTTTCATGGAGTGGGGGAAGGGGAAGGTAGCGGGTAAGTTTGATGCTTCGCTGAGATCTGACATCACTGCGGCAATGCTACAGGAATGCCCGCCATTGGTGTAGAGGATGTGTGGAAGTTTACTAGTAGAAGAGGTGGGAGTGAAGTACATTAAAAAACTCAGGTACAATACAAATTGAAGTAAAAATAAAATGATGTCCCTGTATACTGTATCTCATTAAGTTACCCCGTCCGTGTCTTCAGCCTCGGTACCACTCTGTGAAGTCTCCTGTCGAATTTTACTAGAAAGCTTTTTTCGGAAACCTGTCTGTTCAACAGCAGCGGAAGCTGTGGATTGTGTCACACAGAAGGCGTTCTTAGCCATAATAAATGACGGGGCTTTCGTGATGTTTGCTCTGGTGCCCGTGAATGCTGGCGGTGCTTGAAAAGCGTTCCAGCAGCCCCTGGATACCTGCTGCCGCCGCTCTGTTTGATCTTGAGCTTTGCCTCTTGCGGCAACACAGACTTACTGAGTACGCATGTCCGCCTCTAAGTATGTTTGTGCCCATTATATCTTCAACATATGAGAAATTCTTTAAAGCTCTGCATACAAATGATATTACAAAGGAAACTTCTAACTACAGTTATGCTTGAAGCACTTCAAAAGAAATGACAATAGTGGCATACTTTTCTGGTCTCTGACGTCGTTCATAACAGCCGGACTTTGACGAATTTGCTTCATTGTAAGCGCGCCGTACTATAAAAAGCTTAGGACATGGCCAGATGGTAAAGAACAAAGTATATCAGTAAACGGAATCAAAAACTCTGTTTTTCATAGGAGTATACTTAATAACGCCCTTATCAACTACGCAATCAGACCTTATTTGACGTTTGTTGAGCATATGGTTGTAGCACAGTCTAGTATATATAGTCACGAAGCTCAATACGTAGGAAATATGCATCAATATACTGGGTGTTCAGTTCAGAGTGTGTCATGGCTCGCTGTATGCCGTCATGTGGCTAGCCGATGAGCCTAGAGAATTCAATCTTCCTACACTTCCGCAGAGGTGTATTACCTATGTGCCAGAGAAGTTGCCTAGAAAGTACGGCGTTCATTCTGAAGAGTAAGTACTTACCGATATGTACGGTAACGCCGGTAGTGGCAGGAATGTGAACTGTTTCGGAACATGTACTGAGGTGAGTTTTTTCTTACTGTCGAGATATGGGGAGAGGTTTAAGACGATTATTGACGTATTTGTTAACATTAATTTCGACGGTCACCATGGACACGGAGCATTTGATTTGTATGTATGTATATCTATGTATTTATTCACACTGCAATGGGTATATACCCGGTGGCAGTGGTAACTAATTACACTCAAGAATGACAATAATAAACTTATTAATTAAAAATACAGTTAATAATAATACTAATAATTAATACCAAACTTAATTAATAATAATAATAATAATAATAATAATAATAATAATAATACTAATAATAACAACAACAACCAGGAATATACTAAATTAAATGAAACGATCACTTAAAATAACATTTGAAATAAATCTAATTTGTATCTTAAAACTAAGATCGAACTAAAACCCACGAGTATGATATGTTCGTATCTGCACAAGTACCTTTCAACATTACACTCATTTCGCTGTCAACTCACTCACTGCACTGGAACTACGACACATTTCACTGATTCTATCCTGATTTCACTAACAATTCAAAAACATTTCACTGTTCAAATACTTTGCACTGCCACTATAAACTATAAAACTTCACTGACAGGAACACGTTTCACTTACACAGCACACTTCACTGACACGACATACTTCTTCACTGATACAGCACACTTCACTGACACAACATAATTCTTCACTGATACAACACTTCAATAACAACACATCATTTACACCCTTTAAATACTGTGTATAATTACCGCCTATTAGTAAGGTCCTTAAGCCTATTTTTAAGCCTATTTATTTGTGTTGTGGAATGTTGCCGTACGC
Source organism: Periplaneta americana (assembly GCF_040183065.1). NCBI lineage: Eukaryota > Metazoa > Arthropoda > Insecta > Blattodea > Blattidae > Periplaneta > Periplaneta americana. The sequence continues at coordinate 143,323,654 of NC_091129.1, read as the reverse complement.
AACCGATGATAACAAATACCCTACGTACGACTTGGCCGTGCAAAACACAGTTCGAAAGAGGTTATGGTAGCACACAGACTGTACAGACCGCCATCTGTTGCTACGACGTTCAAGTTATACCGTACACGTTCTCAAGTTCAGATTGAACGCCTTGATTAATAGGCAACTTCTCTGACATAAAAGCTGAAACTCGCTTCAAATCGCAGACTCATCAACAATGACGTCATGACACACTTTGAAATGAACACCCAGTATAGTTGCTAACTACTAGGATCGCTACTATCGCCTCATCACAGACAATGCGAAATAATACTTGCACAGTCTATTGTTCCTAGTACCCTCATCAACTTAAGCTTCATGACTGTATATCAGCGTATTCCGAATCTCACCGGTCCGGTGGGATCAATGACGTCACGTTGCAACGAAAATAAGGAACAAAACTGCTGGAAGAATCGATGCTGTCATGGCGACCGTGTAAGTGGTTATCTGTGCTACGCTAGCAAAATTTTGCGAAATTTTCGTACTGCCATCTCGTTCAAAGAAAAGAGATACAAACAACTTATTTCTTGAACCAGTAGTAATAACTGGTCCGCTGACATGTTCGCTCATAAGCCATTAACATATTATTTTTACGTTGTGCTCATTACAAACAATACAGCAGAACACACCGCCATGACACAACAGTGCACGATGTCATTCGTCTGCTAATTCCCGCCCTATACAAGAACCAATCAGATTCACTGATGGAGACTGCCACCACCTCTGCAAGTTGATGGCACCGGTGCGACACCGGCGGAGCATCAATGACGTCATCGGTGGAATTCGGAACACCGTGATGCCATCGGATTGCTCACCGGTGAGATTCGGAATACGCTCTATGCTAGACTGTGGTCGTATCCAACAAATAAAACAAAAGAATATAAAAACACGGTTACCTAGAAAATTACACATTGCCATTAACAAAATGACAAAACGTTCAGTTGAAAATTAATACACACTTAAAATACGTAATAAATAAAACAAAGATATAAATTGTGATTGTGCAAAAAACAATGCGTTAAGTGCATACAAGAGTCTTGGGAAATAAAAAAACTCGACGCAAGCGTCTCGTTTTTTCAATCTTTTCCTCGCCTCTGTTATAGAGAACTTACCAAGCTAGTATCGCAATATAATATAAGAATGTCTGAAATATGTTAATTCATTATCCTACAGGATTTGGTAATTATTATCAAATTTTATGTATATTCAGTCTCGACTAGAACCAACTTCCAGCACGCTAACGCGATAAAATGCTCTCCCTATTCCTGCAAGTAAGAGAAAACTATTGCTGTTTGTACAATCCTGCTTCTATTTACATCACGACAACGTCTTGCTCTTGTTCCGTAATCGTAATGCTTTGCTATTGGGTCTGAGAGTACAAGCGATGTAATTACTCCCCTTGCTCCACTGCAGAGTTCTTTTAGTTATAATCCCCTCGTTAGGCAAAGTTGAACACAACTTGCTTCAGTGCAGAATTTTATATGGTAGCGTTAAAGGATGTCACAATGTTAAAGGGCTTAAGACACTCGTTTCTTTATAGACATTCGCTACTCCACGTGTTCCGTATATTCTATTTAGTAGCTTTGCAGCTCAAACGAACTCTTTGTGTGTGTCTGTTAGCTCAGTAATGAGGTTCTGGGTACCGTAGGTGCATAATGAAGGCGCCGTATCCGAAACAGGGTTCACCGTACGCTTGGTCACACTATACGCCAGCCTGAACAAGTAATAGTACATTATGCAACGAGCCTATAATGGTAGTAATTAAGACGCGAGTATGTTTATGAAACGAGCGCAAGCGAGTTTCATAATTTTCATACGAGCGTCTTAATTACCATTATAGGCAAATTTCATACGAATTTTTATGCTCTACCATATTCCTAACTTGAAATCATTCATAAGTATTCATGTTAATAATACCTGACTGAGGAGCGGAGCTGACCTTGTGCAATACCTCGTAAATTGTGAGATGTGCGCAGACGCGAAAGTATTGATTTATTCCGAGAAAGAAATGTCCACATTGACCTTGATATAATCTAGAGAGTAAAATAAACATTAATCTTGATATAATCTTGAAATTGAATTGACATTGAAAAACGAGATGACAAATTGAATTTATTTCATTATTATTTACAATTAACGCTAATTATTATAGTAACAGAACTGACTTTATTTCAAATATAGGTGATTTATTGATTTATTGTTCTCTTTCGATTGCATATCCGAGAATAATCGATACTTGCGCTTTCATATTGCTACAATGGTATTTTCTGATTGGTGGAACACCTGAACTTTGATGAATAGGTGTACTTTAATGAGGTCCATTAAAGGGCTGATACCAGGTGTATAATTAGGCTACTACATTTCGGCATGGTCGAGCATAATAGTATTTTGTGCGAGATCGTGCGTATTTGCTTGTTTTCCGCACAGAACCAATACGCGGTAAGTGTGAAATACCACATTCAGTATTCCCAACGGAACACACATAACAATTTCCCTCTTCTTACCGCTTAAGTGACATATTGATTTTACTGCTTTAGGCTTCTAACATATTATTTTTAGAGAAGTTCAATATTGTAACAATTATAAATTGGAAACTTACCACTGCAATTTCACCTAAATTGCACTGTTAATTATTGTTTTTAAATATTTGCAAAAATTAAGTAAACTCTACAACTCCACTAAAGTTACTGCATTCGTGATGCAAGTAACATTAAGGAAGCCATGAAAAAATCAACAAGATTCCAGATGCCGATGTTATTACTGCAATATGTTACATAAATAATATTGTTAAAATATTAAAATGAAAAATAAATCATTACATAACCTTACCGTTAGTTTTAAGTTCGCATTTATGGACTGGGGAAAAAAAAGACAGACGTATATCACGGCTTGCTGGAGTATAGTCAACACAGAAAACATTTTAGAGCAACAATGTTGAAGATAGATATTTTTGTTTTACAAATTTGCCGTCATTGAACAGAAACCAAGATGGAGATTTCATTGCAACTAATTAGAAATTCGTTTTTCAGGTATGTAATAAACGATCGATTCTGTTATAATGAACTTACCACGCTTGTATCATAATATACTATATAGTGACACTACAATCGGTCCACACCTGTGGAGTAACGGTCGGCGCGTCTGGCCGCGAAACCAGGTTGCCCGGGTTCGATTCCCGGTCGGGGAAAGTTACCTGGTTGAGGTTTTTTCCGGGGTTTTCCCTCAACCCAAGATGAGCAAATGCTGGGTAACTTTCGGTGCTGGACCCCGGACTCATTTCACCGGCATTATCACTTTCATCTCATTCAGACGCTAAATAACCTAAGCTGTTGATAAAGCGTCGTAAAATAACCTACTAAAAAAAAAAGACACTACGATCGTAGTTTCAAGCATCGAGAATAAACCACAAACTTGTTGAAGACTTTAATTTACTGCTTCTTAGAATGAAATACATAACTTTGCACATCCAGTCATCCAAGCCTCTTCGATTAGCTACATCATTGCAAACGTCATCCATAGCTTTTTCCATAATAATTATAAAACGAATAATAAATCGAATTGCTTATAATTATATCTTTCAAGATATGGCGACACGGACAATAATACTTATTTACAAACATATTGTTATAACAACAATATACGCGAGTCAACTTTTAGTCTCTATCATTATAATATAATCCAATTCATGTAAATACCCGCTGTGCAGAAAATAGTATGCAATACATAATGTTAAGTCAATAATAGAAACTTGGAAATTGAAAATACTCGACTTCATCTCGTCTTTTCAAAGTTTTCCTCGTTTCCGTAAATCTCGCTTACCACATTTGTATCGCAATATACTATTACAACAAAGACAGTCGCTTTTGGTGAGTGGTCTCATTGTTCGCGCATGGAAGAGAGTTTGTAGCAAATACTACCGAATATAAGTAGACAGTAATATCGTAATTCATAACTATTGCATTATTAGATAATTTGGGGACAGTTGAATAAATTCATTTGAATTACAAATCGCTGCATAAATGGAAAACCGAACAAAAACTATCGAATGAATTATTCAGTAGTTGCATTAGTGCCCATGAATGGCAAACGTTGGGATTTTATTAGACCTGAGCATGGCCTCCATGGTTAGGCTTACCCACTGTTCAATAAGTTATCGCTTGACTCTCTTCAGCAGCAAAAATCACCATCAAGTCTTCGCATACTGTCCGTCCGTTACATAATTTTTTCGACCTGCAAAAGCTTCACTTCGACGGATTTTAAAGATATTTGGAGTTTTATAAGTATTAGTACAAGGACATCATTTTATTTTTACTTCAATTTTTATTGTACCTGAGTTTTTGAATCTACTTCACTCCCACCCCTTCTACTAATGAAGTTCCAACTCCACACAGAGCCAAGACAGCAGATAGTAAGCAGTACTGAGTTACTGAGTATAGTACGTTCCAGAAATATGTTCGCGTTTTCCAGTGACGAAAGAGCTTTCAATATTGAATCATATTTTCGCATAGGTACTGTCCGTTTGCCTACGTCGCATCCCGATTTCCCCCACCTGCTTCTGCTGGCCCCTCTGTAAAAGCTGAGCTGTCTTAGCTCTTTTCTGAAAACATTAATTTCTCTTAGGAATTGGGAGTTTACGTAATATTATACAGCTGTTTAATTTAACTTAAATAAAAGGGGCCTCGTTAAGTAATTAACTGTCACGTGATTTCCTCCCTTTCTACAATCCTGCGGCATAACCACTTGGACGGACAGTAGATAGCATGTCTGAGTAATTTTATATTTTCGGGTCGGGCAGAAGTCAAGATTGAATTAACAGTACGCAGAGTAGGTATAGAATTATTTCAACATGAGTTACTAGTACGAAGGACGAAACTGGCAATTGGAATTAGATGCAATAGTCTATAGTGCGATAATATGCACAAAAGAACTGAAGCCTGTATCGAAATGAACGGCCACCATTTTCAAAATTGTGTTTAAATATTCATATTATGATTATTTTTCAATTTAACTTCTTTCTCTATATTGTACGCTAATGTGCTGTAGACAGTATAATATACACCGCATAATGAATACGTTCGCATGGATAACTCACTTCGTGAGTAAAAACACTTATTCTTAATACAGTACTGTACTTTGATTAAAGAAAAACCTAATGAAAATTATCAAACTCAAAATCGCGATATTTCCTAGTTTACGTAAATGGATGAACTACTTTTCTTCCTTCCTATAACTAGTAGAGTGATTTGTGTTTACGCGAGTATCATCGAACTCCAGTCTTGGAGGGGGGAGCAAGCGGTGTTTCCGGTTCTCTAAAGATATAGACAGGTTAATATTAAAAATGTTAGTAAAAATAAAATGATGTCCCTGTACTTTTCCTTTGTTGTTAGTTACAACTGTACTTACCTACCTGCACCGGTCTTCTTCCTTAAAGAGATTCAGAAATAGTTAAAAATTTGTGCATAAAGTGTGAATGTTACAACATATACGTTAAATTACTTAAGGTCACATGTATTTATTTAGCCTGAGGAGTTATTTCTTTGATTTAAAATGTAAATTAGTTTAAAATAGCTCGTACAGGGTCTTACGGCCAATTTGTCCAAGTAATGTTTAATTTTGCTTAACTAATGTTAATTTAATCGTCTGTTTATTTTTAATGCTTTGTTAATGTATTTTCCATTTGTTCAACATAATTTTGTTTAAGATAACCAACACTTAACTATAACGTCTGTTAGCACTATTTTAACTACTCAACAGCAGTTGGTAATGATTCTACACATGTAAGACAATTTTTGATTGGCTAAAATTAATCTTTAAATTCTATATTATAGAGTGAGTCATGAAACTTGCATAAAATGACAACCTGTTATAGTAGGCCACGCTCCATAAACAAACAGTTGACAAATGAAAGTTGTAGGTGACGTGCTGAATAATAATTACAAAGTAAGTTATATTTCCTGATTGCTATTATGGATACGAAATACGAAAGAAATAAAATAACACTGATGTATTTAAACAGTCCAAAGTATTTTTTAAATGTTATATTACCAGTCAAATGCTAAACATTCCCTACAGAGAGACACAAAATATTAATTTCGCAACTTCTGTTCGAACAGCTGTGGAGACATCGGCCATATTTAACTAACTGTTAAACGAGTTAACTGCCCGAAATCCTACATTTAAAATTAACAAACTGTTAATAATCTGTTGAACCAAACTGGTGTTGAAAATATACAATTTTATTAATTAACAAACTGTTTAGAGTTTAACAGTCGTTAAATTTTCTAACAATACTTGGAAAAACCGGTCATTACACTAGCAATTTTAGATTCATATAATATGTAAGTATGATTCTATGGAACAATAAGAGTGTAGTTGTTTGTTTTATTTGAAGTATTGCATCATTGAAGCGTGTTGTGTCAGTGAAGTTATGGGTTTACACACGCGCGCGCGCGCGCGCGCACACACACACACACACACACACACACACACACATATATATATATATATATATATAGAAGTAATATAATTGTGTAGATTTCATCGGCTTATTCCTTGGATAGAGTACTACAAAAATACTAATACCATATTAGTCCCAAATGAATACTTTTGTTTTAGAAAAAAATCCCGTAAATGTTAACACTGTTTTACTCAAAAAGTATTATACATACTATTCTGAATTTTACTCTTATCGTTAGGGGAACTGATAAGGAATGGTTTATCCCTTTTGCAATTTTTCAATAAAACGAACGGCTTTCTTGCAAATTAAATAAAAAGATTAACATTTACCTGCCATTAGGTAGTCCGGCAACTCTACTGCAGCGACTAAGGGACGGAACGCTGCTATTCAGACTTGAATTGGTGTGTATTTGTAGGTGAGCTGGCGTTGCACTGTTGCCAAACTAAGCTTGTTTGAGTGGAGGCAGTATATAATATGCCGAGGGCTACCTTCAGATAGTTGGTAGTGAAGGAGAACGGAAAGGATTCATGACAAGCTATAACTTTCCAGATAAGCTATCATTCGATCTTTTACTTTACGAACACCTTTCCTCATGTTAAAGATTTTTCATGGGAAACTGCTGTGTTACAGCAGAAGAATTATAAGAATAGCAAGGGATAACTAGGATTTCAATTGAGTGGCTCAGTGGCAGAATTGCCTAATCCACAAATTTTTAAGCCTCATTTTTCTGCATAAAATGACTGTAAATTATCATTTACATGTGTGTCAAAGTAAAAGTACTAGATAAATATTAGATTATAGTAAAGGAGAAATAATTCAAATTGAGAGCATACCGTTTAAAAAAAAACTACGTCTAAGTTTAGACTTCAATAAATTTTTTGAGTGTAATTGTAGCTTAGGCAACTCTGACACTGAGCCACTCAATTGAGAAATACATTTTAGTCGACCAAAAGGAAGATGAAAAAACGATATATCTCTGGAACCAGAGTATTAAAGAGGAACAGACAAACTGCCTGTATTGAAAGATAGTTGGAGAAGAAGTCCATAAGGGAAAAAATTCGAGATACCTCCAAAGAAGTGACATCTATAAATTAATTGAAAATATGCCGCCACTCACACAACGCCAACGTTTATTGATGATTATGATGATAATGATGGCTGTAATAAGACGCCATAACTAACAGATCAGCCACCGACATAGCTCAGGCTGTAGAGCGCTTGCCTGCTGATCCGGAGTTGCATTCGGGCGTGTGTTCAATTCCCGCTTGGGATTATTATCTCGTTGGATTTTTTCCGAGTATTTCTCCGCCCATAAAATGAGTATCAGGTAATCTATGGCGAATCCTCGGCCTCATCTTGCCAAATACTTTCTCGCTATCGCCAATTCCATCGACGTTAAACCCAGTAGTTGGTACAACGCCACTATTCCGTACCATTCCGTCGTCAGAAACCTCGGCATTTTCTTGGACGAAAATTTAAATTGGGAATGCCAAATAAAGGAAATATCCAAGAGAGTGTGCTATACCATGCATTCTCTTAACCCGTTCAGAAACTTCCTCCCGCCAGAATTAAAACAGACCTCTAGTGGAAACCCTCGTACTACCACTGTTTGACTATTGCGACGTAATACTTACAGACTTGACAACTGACCTTTCGAACAAGCTGCAGCGTGTGCACAATATGCGTGTCAGATTCATCAGCAGTGCTCACAAATTTGACCACATTACACCCTCGTTCAAATCTTTATCCTGGCTGCAACTTGGTAATCGTAGAACACTTCATTCGCTCTCTCTTCTGTTTCGAGTTCTCCACACTTCTACTCCAAATTGTCTTCGTCCCCGGTTTAACTACTTATCCTCCAATCACAATATAAACACCAGGTCACAGGAGAGCCAAATCCTAGCAATTCCTGCCCATAGAACATCCCACTATTCATCCTCTTTTACTGTCTCAGTCCCCCGTGAATGGAATTCTCTACCTCAGAAGATTAGGGGCTGCCAGACAATAACCACTTTCAAGAAAAGGCTAAACGATTTCTTACGGGCGCAGTCAAATTGAAGTTATAATTGTGATCGCGTTTAATAATTTAATTTAATTTAGGTATGAATAATAATAATAATAATAATAATAATAATTATTATTATTATTATTATTATTATTATTATTATTATTATTATTATTTTATTGGTGCTGTGAAGATGAAAAGAATTGTCATTGTATTATATTAATTATGTATTATATTGTCTTGTATTGTATTGTATTGTATTGTATTGTATTGTATTAATTATGTTATATTTATAGCATTGTAGTAATTTTCTATCATACTGGTTGAGTGGAAGAGAAGGCCGAATGGCCTTAACTCTGCCAGTTAAAATAAATAATTATCATTATTACTTACTTATTGGCTTTTAAGGAACCCGGAGGTTCATTGCCGCCCTCACATAAGCCCGCCATTGATCCCTATCCTGAGCAAGATTAATCCAGTCTCTATCATCATATCCCACCTGCCTCAAATTCATTTTAATATTATCTTAAGTCTCGGCCTCTCCAAAGGTCTTTTTCCCTCCGGCCTCCCAACTAACACTCTATATGCATTTCGGGATTCGCCCATACGTGCTACATGCCCTGCCCATCTCAAATGTCTGGATTTAATGTTCCCAATTATGTCAGGTGAAGAATACAATGCGTGCAGTTCTGTGTTGTGTAACTTTTTCCATTCTCCTTTAACTTTACCCCTCTTAGCCCCAAATATTTTCCTAAGCACCTTATTCTCAAACACCCTGAACCTATGTTCCTCTCTCAAAGTGAGAGTCCAAGTTTCACAACCATACAGAACAACCGGTAATATAACTGTTTTTTAAATTCTAACTTTTAGATTTTTTGACAGCAGACTAGATGACAAAAGCTTCTCAACCGAATAATAACAGGCATTTCCCATATTTATTCTGCGTTTAATTTCCTCCCGAGTGCTCCAAGATATTTGAATTTTTCCACCTCATCGAAGGATAAATCTCCAATTTTTATATTTCCATTTCGTACAATATTCTGGTCACGAGACATAATCATATACTTAGTCTTTTCGGGATTTACTTCCAACCCTATCGCTTTACTTGCTTCAAGTAGAATTTCCGTGTTTTCCCTAATCGTTTGTGGATTTTCTCCTAACATATTCAAGTCATCCGCATAGACAAGAAGCTGATGTAACCCGTTCAATTCCAAACCCTTAGTGTTATCCTGAACTTTCCTAATGGCATATCCTAGAGCGAAGTTAAAAACTAGAGGTGACAATGCATCTCCCTGCTTTAGACAGCAGTGAATTGCAAAGCATCAGATAGAAACTGGCCTAAATGGACTTCGCTGTAAGTTTCACTAAACACATTTTAATTAATCGAACTAGTTTCTTGGGAATACCAAATTCAATAAGAATATCATATAAAACTTCTCTCTTAACCGAGTCATTATTATTATTATTATTGTTATTATTATTATTATTATTATTATTATTATTATTATTATTATTATTATTATTATTAAACAACCAAGTGAAAAAATTAACTAGGATGTCATTGGTGTTTGCAGTAGTCATATTTCACGAATTTAGTATTGACACTACCACACATATCTGTTGTAGTAAAAATTTCGAAGCAGTCTGTCAATGTGGACTGTTGACTGATGCTTCAACGAGTGTCGGGGCGAGAATCGCCTGCAATCTGATCACTATTAGAAGAGTTTAATTTGGGGAAAAGGAGGGTTCCGAATTGAAGCCTCACTAAGCCCCAAAATTGCTCGGCGTGTTCCTGGTTTTTCCAGTCAGTTTTTCTCCAGTAATCCTATTATGTTGGTGGAATGCTCGGAAGAGAGGCGATGAAGAATTCCTGGAAATCCATTATAGGTTCCACCGAGCGGCAGGTGAAACGGGGTGCGTTGCTGAGCCATCAATCGTTGCCAATTCAATGTCAGCGCAAGAAACTGGAAGCCAGGATTAAAGTGGGGCATTATTATTCCTGTCCGGCCAAATCAACACACCCACTGCAGTTCGTTACGCATTTTAAGCTACTGATTCCCACGAGAAGAACCAGACAACATTTCATTCTGTTGAAAACAATTGGGGGAATTGCTATAGCTTTTGGATGTAGTTCTAGTCTTTTATTTTACATCATTATAGATTTATGTAGGATTGTATCTATTTTATTAATTCTCATATTTTATGTATTTATTTACACTGCAAGTGGGCAAGCACCCGGTGGCAGTGGTATATACAATATTAACAATACACAGTTAAAATGATAAGCTATACACAATAAAATTTACAATACATAATACAGTTTACAACACATATACAATTTTATACACAATACAATAAGAATACACAATACAATTTAACACAATAATAATAAAACATAAAATAAAACACCTAATTTTACAACACAACCTACATAATTATGTATAGGTCCTACATAACTTTTTAATAGTCTTTCACTTTACTCTCATCTCATTCCCTGTAGTGGCACTATGACGCATTTCACTGACACTTTAGCACACATTTCACTGACACTCTGTAACACATTTCACTGACACTATAGAACACATTTCATTGACGCTATAAATTATCACTGATCGGAACTGTTCACTGCACTGTAAAACCATAACTTCACTGACTCACCTCGCTTCACTGATACAACAGTTCAAATAAGTCAAATAATTGCATTCTTATGCATACTTATAAACAGAACTACATTTAAACTAAACATTTCTAGTCTAAGTCCCTCTTACACGCTATTTTTAAATAATTTACAATTCAAACCAAGGAAGTAAACTCGTCAGGCTAGATAAATACATGTCACCTTAAAAAAATTAAATGTTGAATGTCACCTTAATTTTAATTTTCACTTTATACACAACTCTTTAAATTATTCTTGAATCTCCTTAAGGAAGGACAGCCCTCAAAGACCGCTGCAGGTAGGTCATTCCAATCATTTATAGTTCTATTTAAAAATGAGAATTTACCTACATCCGTTTTCTGTTTCCTAGATTTGATTTTAAAATCATGATCGTTCGTACCATAGTACGTTGGCTTTTGTAACCGAGCCGTTATGTCTACCCATGCTTTCTGACCTAGATGTGCTCTATACAATGATGTTATTCTAGTTTTCCTACGTCTGTTTTCCAAAGTTTCCCATTTAAGTTCTTTTATCGTATCGTTCCCATCTTCTCTTTTACCTTTAACAAATTTAGCTGCCCTATACTGTATTCTTTCTAAGGAATTTATCTGATATATTCTATAGGGATCCCAACACGTAGTTCCGTATTCCATTAACGGTCGCACTAATGTTAGATATAAACACTAATGTTAGATATATGCGAGAAACTAATAATTTTTTGTAGAATTTTAATTTTGTATAAGCTGATATCTTATCTTATTTCAGGATCATTTAAACTTAACTTCAGAATGGAACATTTAGGTCCGTATTCACCAACGTCGATAAATTCTTTATCCTGATTTTTAGTGGGTTATTTTACGACGCTTTATCAACAGCTTAGGTTATTTAGCGTCTGAATGAGGTGAAGGTGATAATGCCGGTGAAATGAGTCCGGGGTTCAGTACCGAAAGTTACCCAGCATTTGCTCATATTGGATTGAGGGAAAACCCCGGAAAAAACCTCAACCAAGTAACTTGCCCCGACCGGGAATCGAACCCGGGCCACCTGGTTTCGCGGCCAGACGCGCTGACCGTTACTCCACAGGTGTGGACTCCCTGATTTTTAGCTAGAAAAAAATTAGGTAACAGTTACCCTTGTATTCACCAACAAAATTATCTAGTTTAGTTGAGATTATCGGGGATTAAATTTTACCGGAGAAATGTTGACCCATAAAGTAGGAAAAACTAAGATAATTGGAATAACAAGAGCGCGTGTAGGCGACTGGAATATTTAATTAATGAAAGAGAAAATGATAGTAATGAGAAATATGGCCAAGAGTATAAAACAAGTTAACGTATGTGGTTAAAATAACACCCACACACGTTCAGAACTACAATGACATTGATTTTATAGTACATTTTAGTTTATCTAAAACTTCACCTTCACCTTTGTCAGTCATCCATTTGTTCATTTTTCACACGATGCGTTTTTTAATTTGTATCAGAATTTATATGCAGTATTTTTATAAAGTCTGTGATGACAAATCTGTGAAGTTAATCGTTCATATTTTCCATATTACAGGTGTTCCTAACGGATTAGTTTGTAGTATATTTTCAGAATTTTGTTGGATAAATCTCCATTCTTTTTTGTAAAATAAAAAACAAAGATTGTGAATTATCACATTTATATTTTCTGTCATCGAAAACAATAACAAATTGTTTACTTCATATGTCGTATTAGGTTTCTAACTTAACGGTAGATATACCATTTTCACGCACCTATCCTACATACACTCTCAAATTTGTTTATTTTCATAATGAATTTGTAGTTTACAAGGTGCTAGCACAGTCTAGTAGGCTACATAGAGTCACTAAGCTAGTAATTGTTAGTTTAATCTGGATACGTCAGACTGATTTAAAATCTTTAATTGCTTATTCTTCTGTAGGGGATATGCATCCATTGACAGTTGAACTTGCTAGTTTCTAGCTACTAGGATCGCTATTATCGCCTCATCACAGACCCCTTCCCTAGCAGACGACAAAATGTATTCTACTTTCATTATCGTGTACTTTTGGAAAAATTAACACCTTCCTTCCATTATTGAAATATTAAATACATAAGGTTTATTTATTATTTTCATTAATTACATAGTTTTTCTAAGCTCACCTTGCTGGATCTTTCGGAAGAAGGATAATTCTGGCCTCTTTTTCTTATAATTTGTAGCACTACAAATGTCTCTTCCTTGTCCCATATTATTATTCCAATTATTGTATTTTAGCCATTAACATTATTACAACCGATAACTAACATTTTACAGTTCACACAACTTTCTCTTTTGTTCACAACTATACGAAATACAGCATAATCTATTGTTCCTAGTACTCCTAGCGGCTATTTTTAGTCGCTTGGAGAGCTGTATCGCGAGAAATGCAAAAAAATCATCTCAAGCTTCGTGACTGTATGTATTAGACTGTAGTGCTAGTCAACTATTTCTCATTATTATTTCTGTGATGCGGTATGAAACATTTATTGTACAAATTGAGTCTGAAACGAAAATTCAGTTTCAGAAAACCAGAGTAATACATTATGTGGAGCATTATCCGAGGTAATGGTATTACCAGAGTTTTATAAATCTAAAATAATAGCAAATATTATTGGCATTGGTGAATATAGGTCCTAGGTCGGTAAATTGTTTATCCAGGTTTTTAACTAAAAAAAATCTTAGATAATAGGTACCAGAGGTCTGCATCGGACGTTTTCGCTCGAGCGCCAAGTAATTCATAGCATAATCCGATAGGTAGCGCACATGCATGATGGGTAAAATTGTCACGAGCGATAAATCCTCAAACGGTATAAGCCGAGCGTTAGACATTCGTTCTTGTTACAGTGATGAACTGTGTAGTAACATCATAGATGTTTATCATTTCAAAACTTTGCAGTGTTTAACTAAACTCTCCATAGTACAACTATAAAACTTGCTTTAAAATGTAATATAAATGTTGTAGGTAAATGTTTCCCCCCCCCCACACAGGAGTGATTTTGTTTTTGCCACATATGATAGATGTTATTGGATGTAAATGTAATTATTATAAACGGAGAACACAATCACGATGATGCAAGAACCGTATCAATTTTTCTAGTATTAATCATAATCTCTAATAATTATGTATCAATCTTTGCGTCTGTAACAGTTGTGCAGCATGATTATTCGTTTTATTATGTTTTCTGTGACGTTATCTCTGTACTAATATTGTTATTAATCTACTGCTATATCAATAATATTTTGTAAAACGTTTCTACATTGTCTCAGTATATAGGCGGAACACTATGTATGGACCTATCATATTATATATGTGGTAAATCAAATATTGAATAATTATTAATTAGCAATAATAACTGTATATCGAAGTTTTTCATACTATTTTATTTATAACTTCATGTTCCTGTTTTGGTACGTTCCATTGACTGTTCCATCAAACGTTTGTCATAAACGCAGAAAATAAAGCCTTATTTTTACCGTGTGAGCAAAACATATGAAGAGTTTGCGGGAAAAACGATGAATGTCACAGTTTTCTTAAGGTTGATGTCATTATCTAATTCAATGGATCACTGCGAAATTTAATGTTGTTCTTATGAAAAATGTTAAAAAGGAGAATTATCACCACGAATACAGTAATCCTTTCCTTTATTTTCTATAGAAACAGCACTACATCTTGCAGTTATAGATTCAATTAGTTGATTATGTAATCCTTAATAGAAATGTGACATTCATCATTTTTCCCACAAGCTATTCATATATGTACCTTATCTGTCGCCTTTTCATACAAGATACGACATATCGGTGAGATGACCTTGTACTGCGCTTCTATTTATTACGAGCGTATCACGACCGATCATATCTCACTCGTGGGTGCGACACTCGACCGAGTTCAAGCGAGCGATTTAACTCCAATGCAGCACTCTGATAGGTAGGGGAGAGTCGGGTAGTATCGGACATCGGGTAATATCGGACAGTGCGTTTCTTTCATCTACCACCATATGGTAGTACCTCAATGACATGGTTACGTTTCTCTATGCGACATCAGAGAAACGTACCCATGTCAATCAGGTACTATCATCGTGTGGTAGATGAAAGAAACTCACTGTCCGATATTACTCGATGTCCGATACTACCCGACTCTCCCCTACCTTTTTATTCACCAACAAAATTATGTTTTTGCTTTTTAGGTTATTTTACGACGCTGTATCAACAACTAGGTTATTTAGCGTCTGAATGAAATTAAGGTGATAATGCCGGTGAAATGGGTCCAACACCGAAAGTTACCCAGCATTTGCTCGTATTGGGTTGAGGGAAAACCCCGGAAAAAACCTCAACTAAGTAACTTGCCCCGACCGGGATTCGAACCGGGGCACCTGGTTTCGCGGCCAGACGCGCTGACCGTTACTCCACAGGAGTGGACACAAAATTATGTGGAAAGTTGACATTGGTTTTCTATTTATAGGTATAACGTATTCCATACACTTATTTATTCAATAATTTTAGTTTCACAAGCTTCATATTGTTGTGAATGGGGACACTGGGTAACGTAGATGAGAAACTTGTGCTTTCGCCTTGATTCGCCATAAAATCTTGTTTACCTTACGTCAGCGATGTGTAATTCTGCATTCAGATTCACCGGGTCATCGCTCCAGTAACAATTGGTTCCTCAGCACTGGTTCTGCATTACTTAAAATCCGTGAATGGATCTGAAGGGTTGAGCACACTACGACACTTCGCTGAAGGGTGCATTTGGGGGTTTGTGGGGGTGCTAGCTGTTACACCAACAACACAACGGCACTCCAGGGGGGAGGTTGCAGACGTGACAGCCATGTTGAGGGAAACATTATTCAACCTTCCGCTGTGAACCCTCTCCGCTCGCTAACATTCTTTAGAATGCAAAATTATGATTATTCCAGACACGATTCCCGTGCCTCCCACCTTCTACGTTACACTTCCATCTTTTTTCTCCCCTTTCGCCTGTCCAAACTCTCTCGAAACCTTCCTCCATCCTGGAACACGGTTCTTTTTTTTTCTCTCTTCATATTACACAATTCATGCATTCCTTCCTTTTTAATTATCAAAAGCAGAGAAAGAACTTCAAAAGGGTAGAGAACCCGGTTCCAGGAAGTGCAGCTCCACAGTTGAAAATCCTGTCGAGTTCTCTCTTAATCATAACAGTGAAGAAATATGAAGCGGAGACTGAACGCACCTGTGTACGTGAGTTGTTTAATTAAAACTTGTCAATGCGTTGCCCTCACTGCGTGCCGAACCGTGAATTCGATGTTCTTTTGTAACGTCAGAAAGACTCGGGTCACATCTTCGGTATTGTAAATTCTGTGATATGTAATACGGTACACTATTATTTTTTTGTCCCCATTTTATTTTTCCTTTCCCTTTCCTCTATCGCGAACAATTACTTCTGTCTGTCCTTCCTTCTTCCTGTTGTTTCTTTCTTTTACGATTTTTCTCTGATTTCTTTCTTCCCCTCTTTTTAATGATTTTCTCGCCCTACTTTACAATTCCTTATTGTTAAACAATTATACTTATTTTATTCTTTATTTCCGTCAGATTACTTTCTCTCTCACGCGCCTTCAAAGTATACAGAAAACCCACAACAACAACAACACACATACATAACATATGAAACAACACAACACAAACAAGTTGCATTCCGAACAATGGTACACAGACTACTCAACATACCAATGAACCAACAGGATTACAACGAAGAGCTAAACACAATCAAATACAAGCACAAGAAAACGGATCACAAAAAACATAAGAATACAACACAAACACAAGAACACAAAAAATACATCACACTAACATACGAAAACAAAAACACACACAAAATTCCAACCTCATTCAAGAAATTAAATTACAACATCGCATACAGAACAAATAACACTCTAAAAAAACATTTCAACACACAAACAACACAAACAAACAAATACAAACACACAGGCGCATACAAACTCAAATGTAACACCTGCAACAACTTCTACATAGGACAGACAGGCAGATCATTTCAAACACGTTACAAAGAACACATCACAGAAATAACAAAATTACAAAACACCTCCACATATGCAGAGCACATGACAAATGCTAACCACATCCACAGAGACATCAACACAGACATGGAAATACCACACATCCAACCAAAAATCCAGAAACTAAACACACTAGAACAATATGAAATATACAGACACAAGAAAATACACCGCAACGAAATTAACACATAGCTCAATTTCAGAACACACACACTCTTTGATTCTACATTATATCACACGAACACACCCTCACAGGAAACAAAACATGAGGCGCCAAGACCAACAACGACCAGTTCTGAGGATGACGCATAAATAGGTCGAAACATGTAAACAAGGTACGTTAGAATTTAACACAAGAAAGTCTTATCATACATATTCCGAAGATAATAAGAAGTTCGTATTTATATATTTTAATTATTTCTTCACATTAAATGAGAAATATCACGAAATTTTCGTAACTCTTTATTTTCTTTCTTACTATTTCTCTGCACTATAACTCTATTAAGTGTAGAAGAAATAAACCAACAGTCTTAATTAGGATAGAGAGTACCTACTGACTGGATATATGTAACTTTTCCGGAGTCAAAATTTTCGATGAAACCCAGTGGAATGTACTTGGTTGGATGGTTTCTTAACTGTATACTGTCAGCTACTTTTCTAAAGACACAAAACTTGAATTTTCTATTTTTCTGGGAAAATTTTATTGTGACAATTAGAACAAAACATTTTAAAATTATTTTCGTTCAGTGGACAATTCTGTACGACCTACATAAGTTTTACACATTATATCATTTTAACACTGTATAATGAATAATTCCCAGAAATTATTATTGATTGACCTGTAATTACTAAACAACTTGTACTACAGACTACAAAATAAAAATTACGTAATAATAGAGTCAAACTTGAAAGTAATATTTTATTGAAAAAAAAAATGGAATTTAATGACAGTTTTGCAAACTGATAATGTTTAAAATGCAATTAAAACTCATTCACGATAAAATTATGTTTCATTCGTAGTAGTCATTAGCATTCATGCATTATTAGCTCCAAAATGCGATTAAACACCAGAAAGTTTACACAAATTACGCTTATTCGCCAATTTTGTTGGTGATTATGAATCATTGTCCGTTTATAACATTCGTCATACCGTATGGGTGTCTCAGTCGCGATAATTAATTTCCAAACTCATTAACAAAGCATTCATGAGAGAGGGACAGATATACAGACAGACAGAGAGCGTGCGTGTGTAAACGATTTTCTGTCACTTTCTGTGGCCTTCGTTATATCTTTGTTAGGTTAATTAATTAGGTAGGTGCTCCTACATATTTTGACATTTTCATTTAACATTTAAGACACAGTAGTTTTCAACACCGTTGTGGAATTTTAATGAAAAAGGTCGTTGAAACAAGTCAATGTTAATACATTATAATCAAATGTTACTTGGTTTATTATAGGCATATACTTGAGGAGAGAAGTAACGGATTCGATGATTAGGCTGAAGATCTCTGAGGTGAATATGAGGATAATAGGAGTGTGGATGATTATGATAATCATGATGATAATAATAGTCATAATGAGGTGAGATGAGGGAGGATGAGAGTCATGGTTAATTTCTACACACACAATATTATTTTTGCTAAATATAAAAAAGTGTAGAGTGGATCGGGGGAAGATGCCTCACATTTTGTTTGATTGAAATTTTAAGATACTGTTCATTTAGTTTTGAATTTCATATTGAAATATCAAAGTCTGGAAGGTATTTTGAAGCTATATTTTTGGTACAAAGCAGAAAACATTAATTACCTTGTTTATAGACACAGGTTTTCTTCTTACATGCACTGTAGGCATCTTTTCCCGATAGTCGGGTAAGATGGCAAATGCAATTAACACATTTACTGAAATATGTATTTTACCTGAACTTGGTTTGATACATGCATATAACGAAATTGGCTTAATCTAAAGCTCATGGACATTTTCTCACTCGTTTATCACTACTTAGGAACACAGTCATTGCACACATTTTATTGCCGTGTACAAGACTCGTGAAATCACTTCTTGCACACATTGAATTCAATCCAGTACTTCTTTTGTCATCATTATTTTTAGGAGGCGTTTAAGGGTACGGTAAGAAATCCCGTATACTTGCGATGCTCTAAAACAGTTCATATCCTCTGTTGTAACATGTTCCACAACAAGTTGAAGACTGTCCTCAATCCACTGACTTCTATCAGAGGATCTTACGTAATGTTTACACATTCCCTGAAATAAAACAAAAAATAAAACGCTTGCAGCAACTTGCCATCTTACCCCGAAAAAGTGATCATATTCCCCAAGTATCGGGGTCAGATGCCTAGTGCTGTGACGCAACCTAAGATGGCGGAACAAGGTCGTTGGTTGTTAACAATACAAACTTTAGAAAGTTTACTACAATATCCATTACAAAGGTTTGACAGTTATTACGAATTCAAGGATGTATTAAAATTGTAACATACATTTGCATTTATTTTATAACAGACAAATGAGGTGTTTTCTTGCATTTCTTCTTCTCACAACAAGAACACGTGGCAAAATAAGTTAGCTTCCACTCTACAGAGATTCAACTGTCTCAGTGATCATGAAAACATGCGCGTGGTGTTCTCTCTTGGAAGAATGTGAAACTACAAAGAAATACGCATCTTCCCCCGATAGTCATTTCCCCCGATTCACTCTACAATACATTATGTATATTATTTCGCAGAATTCCTGTCATATAATTACGAACATCTCTTAATAAAATTCGTAGAAGTCCAATTAAATTTTGCCAGATATTTTGTACATGTCCGTAACTTTTAAGAGTAACTTTTCTAACCCTAATTTGAATAGAGCTTGCATTTAAAATGGAATTAGGTATATGTCATAACAAAGCCAAAAATAACATTTTGTCGTGTGAATTTTTCCATTTTAATTGGAAGAACTGTTAAAAGTATTTTTGTGTTTGGATGTGGGAAGTAAATTCATCGTAACTTGGGAATTGACCGAAATAAACATATGTGATATTTTTTCTATAAAATGGTATATCTATCCCTGTAGAACAGGAATTAGCAATAAACTCAATTTTGTTAAAATTTGACTTACGGAATATCTAAAAAAAAAAAAAAAAAAAAAAAAAAAAAACACGGATTCAAATCATTCCCATCACCTTTATGCTGTTTTGTTTTCCTTGAAGTGTGCTCTAGCCAAATTCTTTTCTTTTCTTTATTTCTTCGTCCATCTGTTTTTTTTTCTGAAAATGAACATAAACCCTGGTTAGTCGTTAAATTTTGTCAGTAGTGTTTATAGCCTATCTTTCTTAAGCAGTGATTATACTTGAATTTTCTTGAATTATTACGTAGAGAAATAAACAGTGGTTTTATGAGGCTCATAATAATTTTTTGTTTCAAATTTTGTTTCTGTTTGCCTTCTAACTCGATGTTTCGAAAAAAAATTTCTAACTTAAACACTGGAATGATTGGGGAATTAAATGAAATGGAAAGAGGTCGTCAGTGACGTAAACTCTTAAGCAAATAGTGCATAGACAATTCAGAGTTTTTAACTTATTGGAGCTCTCTAATTTCTGCAGTGCCTGCACACACGTTTCAAATTGACAGTGTAGTGATTTTGTAGGGTGTACTTTCAGATAGATCGGTCCTTATTCGCTGCGATGGTACTCGGCCTCAAAGGGTATCGCTCTACTTCATTCCGTGTGATATACTTCGGTACTTCGACTTGATCCAATGATGTACTGGAGCGATGGCTTTCGTCTCAACTCGTTCGGCCGAACCTAATGACTAATTTACTGTTTAAGCAACAGGAACCGATCAAACGCATGATTTTATGATCCCCTTAATAGTATAGTAAAGCATACAGTCTTGGGAACATAAGGATTGGTCACAGGCTATTAAGTTCTGTTAAGTGTAATGATTTATAGGAAATAACTCCGAGTTTTATAATTGCCAGTTTTACGTTATATAAACCCATTTTTCATCTCGTAGCAATTGAAATTATAGCTGTAATGTCAATGAAGTGTTGTTATTTTACCACTCCGCGGAAAAATGCAAGTATTTTAGTCCTTTACGACGTATAGGTAGAATATAGGCGTAATGAGGTGGGTGCTCCTGTTATGGCCATGTTCCTGATATGGCCACCCCCCTATTGTGAGTTAGTTAACCAAAAAATCCGCTGAATTGCAGCAGCATCCAGTGAAAGGACATCCTGGTATGTCACTTGATCGTTTTCCATCCAGTCAGGTTGAGCAATTTGGCGTCAGTTGCTTGTTTTGCGGTTTTCATGTGACCTCTTCTTATTCTTCCCTGGTAAGTCTCCTTTGTTTTATGCATGTTTTTCAAAGACTTGTTCCATGAAAACCATAGTACTCCATTCAGTTTTTAATGTTCTGCTGATTGGTGTTGTCGTTGATAGCGTATCTTTCACGAGTTGTTCATAATCAAGCGATTTTCGTGAAAGCTTACCTGCTCCTGATATGGTCATATCAAATACACCATGGCCATATCAAGTTCATTTCACTTTTATTTTTTCACCTGACAAATTTACATGCCTTATAGCTGGGATTACGCAAACATTTTGTATTTTAAGAAAAACAACTTAATTTTTGATGGAAAAACTTGTTTTGACTACACTTTTGAGTTAGGCCTATAAAAAGATTATTAAGTGTCATGTTTATTCATTTTACACCAAAATTATTTAATTTTAGCACAACTGCGCTATCAAACTGAAAACAATCACGATTTGTACAACATGGAACAAGGGTGGCTATATCATGTGCACATGTTCCTGATATGGCCACTAGGTAGACTTTTGGAATTTGGGACTTTTTGGACAATTAAAGCTATTTTTATGGTCAGAGGAAATTCTTCTAAGAAAGTCCATTAGACTGAGAAGGAGTAAGAAAAAAGTGGTTTACATTGTTTTTCAAAATGGCGGCTAGAAAAATTCTCAAACCTTAGCATGTCCATATCAGGGACACCTACCTTAGATCGACTATTGCTAAGTTTTTTTTTTTTTTTTTTTTGTATTCGACAGATATGGAAAGAAAAAATAGAAGTATAAGGTACAGTTTATCAGTTATTCATAGATTTCAGAAAGGCATATGACTCGGTTAACAAAGAAGCTTTTTATAATATTCTTATTGAATTTTGTATTCCCAAGAAACTAGTTCGATTAATTAAAATGTCTCAGTGCATTGTGCAGCAGAGTCCGTACAGGTGAGTTGTTGTCGGATGCGTTTCCAATTCACTGCGGGCTAAAGCAAGGAGATGCACTATCACCTTTACTTTTTAACTTTGCTGTAGAGTATGCCATTAGGAAAGTCCAGGACAACAGAGAGGGTTTAGAATTGAACGGGTTACATCAGCTTCTTGTCTATGCGGATGACGTGAAAATGTTTGGAGAAAATCCACAAACGATTAGGGACAACACAGGAATTTTACTTGAAGCAAGTAAAGATATAGGTTTGGAAGTAAATCCCGAAAAAGACGAAGTATATGATTATGTCTCGTGACCAGAACATAGTACGAAATGGAAATATAAAAATTGGAAATTTATCCTTTGAAGAGATGGAAAAGTTCAAATATCTTGGAGTAACAGTAAGAAATATAAATGACACTCGGGAGGAAATTATACGCAGAATAAATATGAGAAATGCCTGTTATTATTCGCTTGAGAAGCTTTTGTCATCCAGTCTGCTCCCAAAATAGCTGAAAGTTAGAACTTATAAAACAGTTATAGTACCGGTTATCTCTATGGTTGTGGAACTTGGACTCTCACTTTGAGAGAGAGACAGAGATTGAGTGTTCGAGAATAAGGTGCTTAGGAAAATATTTGGGACTAAGAGAGATGAAGTTACAGGAGAATGGAGAAAGTTACACACCGCAGAACTACACGCATTTTTTCTTCACCTGACATAATTAGGAACATTAAATCCAGACGTTTGTGATAGGCAGGGCATGTAGCACGTATGGGCGAATTCAGATATGCATATAAAAATGTTAGTTGGGAGGCTGGAGGAAAAAAGGTCCTTGTGGAGGCCGATACGTGGATGGGAGTATAATATGAAAATGGATTTGAGGGAGGTGAGATAGATGGTATAGACTGGATTAATCTTGCACAGGATAGGGACCGATGGCGGGCCTATGTGAGGACGGCAATGAACCTCCGGGTTCCTTAAAAGCCATTTGTAAGTAAGTAAGGGCACATTAAGATATATGGATCATATACGGAGACTAAGAAGAAGGCAGAAAATAGAAAGTATTCGAGAATGATGTGTTTGCAGTCATTTGGCAGGAAGTTTATATGGAAATATTGAGACAAAAATAAATGTGTGTGTATAAATGTTAATGCTTTAAAATTATACAACGTATAAAGAAAGACTATTCTGATGATAAAAAAAAAATTCTGCATCGAAATGTCAACGCACGTTTTAGCGCCCTTCAACCGATTAAGTTCTTGGTATGCTATCGTTTGCTAATCTTTAGACGTGTACTAATATTTCTTCAAACTGTTGGATGGATTTTGTTCATTTTCAGTATCTATGGGAACAATATATTCAGGAACTAGCCGTACCCGTGCGCTCCGCTACACCCGTTAGAAATAAATATAAAGTAATTACATAATTAAAATAGTACATTTGATCCAGGGAACATTCGTGTTTGATAGAAGGATAAATCGTTTAATATGTTACTTAATTTAAATTGTATTTAAAATATTAAAATGCGATCATTTTGATCCAGAGGGCACTCATTTGGTGCAATGACAATTTCTTTAACATGTTATTAATTTGAATAATTTCGAGGGAAAAATTGTTCCGGAGCCGGATATCGAACCCGGGACCTTTGGTTTAACGTACCAACTTTACAGGGAGTTATACCTGAAAATCTTGATTTGCATAATACACGTCACTGTTCGTTAACAGAAAACCACAATTTAAGTCACACGGAGTTAGTGTGCACTCGAAGTTGGTTGCTTGACGGTTGTCAGCCCACTTTGAGGTCTGTGGATATAGAGGGAAAAATTGGATCGGTGTCGGTTAGAGTTCCCGAGTAGCTCAGTGGTAGAGCGTTGGTACGTTAAACCAAAGGTCCCGGGTTCGATACCCGGCTCCGGAACAATTTTTCCCTCGAAATTATTCAAATAAACTTTACAGGGAGTTATACCTGAAAATCTTGATTTGCATGTTATTAATTGTTATTACCAATTATTTTTGGAAAAGCGAAAATTAACAGAAAAATTTGGCTACAGATTTATTATTATGTTTACATTATATTATATTATATTATATTATATTATATTATACAGTATTATATTATATTATATTATATTATATTATATTATATTATATTATATTATATTATATTATATTATATTATATTATATTATATTATATTATATTATATTATATTATGTAAAACGTGTGTTGATAACGGATGTACTCGAATTAGAAAGTTTTTAATTTGTTGTGGGAGCTCTTGAATCTCAGGAGGAACAGCTTTTACAACAGCGCAACATAATCTGCTTAGCTCATTACCCAATTTTTTTGTATTGCATTTATTGCATATATATTTTATGTATTTTAACACGATTCAATTGAGCATAGTTAAAATATGAATTATAAAATAATGGATTGCTAAGCTAACGTAATATTACTGCATACTAAATCAATACACTCTCGTTGTTCCTTAATTCTCTGAGATAAAAATGAATATGTTCATAAACATTATTTTAAGAAATACAGGAAATGAATATACAGAATAACCTATCAAGTTTTCTGTGCATAAGAAGCTATTTTAATCTTACCTGTCCTCAATTCACTCACAAGTTACTGTAATAACATTATAGCATTATGTCCATCCAGAGAAACTACACTTTCCAATGATGAAATAATAATTAATTATTAAATCGGTTAATTTAGCTTCCTATATTACTTCATACAAACACAGAAATATTGTCTGTAGGCTATGTTTCATAGCTTTCGATTGTTGTGTCCAAGGCCCCTTATAGACGAAGTCATTTGTTTTTATTTCAATACACCGCCTTAGATGGCAGATATTTTAATTTTAAAACTCATTTATCTCATTAAATATTAGTCCTATCAAAATTTTTCAAAGAATAAAACTTATCAGAAATGATTTTTAAAGAAACGTTTGTTATGTAACATTTTTCACAAAAATCAATAATAAGCGAGATATTTCGATTTATTTAATTCAGGCCCCCTTATAACCCCACTTTTAAATAACGTATTTTGAATGCCATATAGCGTAAAATCTAAGTTACAACGAACTTAATTTATATTCCAATTTTGATCGAAATCGGTTCAGCCATTATCGCGTGAAATGGTAACAAACAGACAGACAGACAGACATACAAACAAAAATTAAAAAAAAGCGATTTTCGGTTTCAGGATGGTTAATTATACATGTTAACACCAATTATTTTTAGAAAATCGAAAAAATACCAGAATAATTTCGGCTACAGATTTATTATTAGTATAGATGATATTCATGAAATAAATATCGTTCTTACAAATTAAAAATAAACAAATGACGATTTTCGGAGTATGAAACGTAACGATTTTTAATTACACAAACTTAATACACTGTTTTAGATTTTTGTTCTTTTTTTTAAATTCTGGATCTGAAGCGCTATTATACGATAAAATGTCATAAGATTTTCTACTCATACTATAGTTTAAGGACAAGAAAATATGAAGAAGACTTGTGAAAGTCTTGTGGAGATGATGCTACCCACGTTAGGTTCAGGAAATGAGATTGTCTCGGCAGGAGGCATGCTCGGGCACATTTTAATACGGGAAAGGACATTATTTTGAGAGGATAATTAAGTACAGCGCAAAATAATGACATTATTGGATTTAAAATAGAGCTAGAAACATTGTCACCATTATTATTGTTATTGTTATGATTTATATATTATTATTATTATTATTATTATTATTATTATTATTATTATTATTATTATTATTATTATTATTATTTTAACATCATTGTTGGAAGTCTTTGAAAGTTCAAAGGTTCTATAACTCTCTCTTTAGAAAATTGCGTAATGAATTGCCGATCAGGAGTTGTGCTCGTCCGCGGGTTCGATTCCCGCTTGGGCTGATTACCTGGTTGGGTTTGTTCCCCGAGGTTTTCCTCAACCGTAGGGCAAATGTCAGGTAATCTAAGGCTCATCCTCGGCAATATCTCGCCATCACCAATTCCATCGACGCTATATATAACCTCGCAGTGTCGTTAAGTCTGTGTTGTTTGGGTAAAGAGAGATAAGTAATAAAAATGAGTTTGGAGAAAAATGAAAATTAAACTTCGGATCCTTATTGCAAATAATATTCTACACAAATGAAACACATCAAATACTAGTATTCTTTTGATTTTTGCACAAGTTTTGCATAATTTATTTAACTTGTGTGTTCACCAGGGGAACAAAATTCCATCTGCACGAAAAATGACTTATCCCCCTTTACCCGAACACCACAGAAATAACCAAATAAAAAAGTAATATGATGAAAAATAGAGTGGATGGGGAGAAGATGCCTGACTTTTTCTTTGATTGCAATTTTTTAGTTACTGTTCATTTAGTTTTGAATTTCATATTGAAATATCAAGGTCTGGAAGGTATTTTGAAACTATATTTTTGGTACAAAACAGAAAACATTAATTACCTTGTTTATATATACAGGTTTTCATCTTGCCTGCACTGTAGGCAACTTTCCCATATATTCGGGTAAGATGACAAATGAAATTAACACATTTACTGATATATGTATTTTACCTGAACTTGGTTGGATACATGTATATAACAAAATTGACTTAATCTAAAGCTCATGGACACTTTATTCACTCGTTTATCGCTACTTAGTAACACAGTCATTGCACATATTTTATTGCCATATGCAAGACTCGTGAAATCACTTCTTGCACACAATGAACCTCTGTTATAACATGTGTCACAGTAAGTTGAAGACTGTCCTCAACCCACTGACTTCTACCAGAGGATCTTACGTAATGTTTACATATTCCCTGCAATAAAACAAAAAATAAAACTCTTGTAACAAGTTGTCATCTCACCCCGAAAAAAGTTATCACCTTCCCCAAGAATCGGGGTCAGATGCCTAGTGCTGTGACGCAACCTAAGATGGGGGAACAAGATCGTTGGTTGTTAACAATACAAACTTTAGAACCTTTACTTCAATATCAATTACAAAGGTTTGGCAGTTCTTACGAATTCAAGGATGTATTAAAATTTTAACGTACCTTTGCAATTATTTTATAGCAGAAAAATGAGCTGTTTTTTTACATTTCTTCTTCTCACAACAAAAACACGTGGCGAAATGAGTTAGCTTCCACTCTACAGAGATTCAACTGTCTCAGTGATTATGAAGACATACGCGTGGCCTTCTCTCTTGGAAGAATGTGAAACTACAAAGAAATTTATAAGCATCTTCCCCCGATAGTCATCTCCGCCCCGATTCACTCTACTGTATAATAGTAACATGCGTTACAAGAGCGGTATGTTGAAGTTTTCATGTCCGAGGAAAAGTTTGAAAAAGCGAAACGTAGTTGAGCTTTTTTAATTTCCGAGAATTGAAAGAAAACATACCGCTCGTGCATCGTACATTATTTTGTGCGAAGATCGTTTGTTACTTACCTTAAAGAGGAATTTCTAATTAGTTGCAATGAAATCTCCATCTTGGTTTCTGTTCAATGACGGCAAATTTGCAAAACAAAAATATCTATCTTCAACATTGTTGCTTTAAAATGTTTTCTGTGTTTACTACACTCCAGCAGGCCGTGATATAAGTCTGTCTTTTTTCCCCCAGTCTATGATGAGTCTGGAATCATGTTGATTTTTTCACGGCTTTCTTAATGTTACTTGCATCACGAATGCAGTAACTTTAGTGGAGTTGTAGAGTTTACTTAATTTTTGCAAATATTTAAAAACAATAATTAACAGTGCAATTTAGGTGAAATTGCAGTGGTAAGTTTCCAATTTATAATTGTTAGTATATTGAACGTCTCTAAAAATAATATGTTAATAACCTAAAGCAGTAAAATCAATATGTCACTTAAGCGGTAAGAAGAGGGAAATTGTTATGTGTGTTAGGTTGGGAATACTGAATGTGGAATTTTAGACTTTCCGCGGATTGATTTTGTGCGGAAACCAAGCAAATACACACGATCTCGCACAAAAGAAATTATGTAATGTATAGAATGTAAATCATAAAATTGTAGTATTAATTTCAATGAGAACAAAATCAAAATCACCTTTGGCACTATCGAAGTTGTAAAAAAGTAGGTTTATTTTTTTTTTCGATCATAATTCATCTCGTGTAATTTGACAGGTCTCATTTTAATTACAATGTTTATTTGAAGTCTTCGCTGAACTACAGTGTCTGTTAAGAAATAATAGAACATGTCATGTCGACAGCGGAAGAATAGGGAATGAGAATGACAAAGGATATCGAAATACTCGGACAAAACGTGATCCATCACTGCTTTACTCGCCACACAGCTTCGAAGAATACTCAGGGTCGAGCACAAAGCAACGTTCTCTTCCTCATTAAAGGGGATTTTATGGTATACTGCAAAGTCGATATTCACCTAAATGCACGTTTTCAGTATTAGTGATACCGAAAAAGGCTTTTGAGTACGCTGTCTTTTTGTCTCCATGTCCTTCCGTATACAGGGTGAACCGGAACTCTACCGACAAACTTTCACAGGTTGTTCGGGGATTTTGGATGAGTTTTGATATAAGGAACCTATGATCTCCGATGACTTATTACTGAGTAATGTGTTGTTGATGTGTTTACTTGTAGCATGTCGTTTGGACGGTTATAGGATGAGTACTGATAGAGTACAAGGAAAAATTAAAAAGTAACCAAGTTCTGAAGTAGGTATTGTAATATCATAAACTGTAATATAAATGTTGTGTGACCGTTACTTAGGTCGGATGACATGCGTTCGAGTCCTGCTTACACTTATCAGGATTTCTGACACTACCATTATACTTAATAATGGAAAAGAAACTATTTTACTGGAAGAACTGGGGCTCTCAGGATTTTATAGGAAAACTACATGGTTACTGAACTTAGGTTCTACACTGAATTAGTTGCGAATGAAACTCTACTTGATTTCTTAAATATTTACACAATATATACACAAGTTACTTACAATGGTGTATCTCTTACCTCTACTGACGCCATTACGACTTGGTCCTCCATCCCTGCTCGACCGTGTCACCATCCTGCTGTATCACTGTCTGCCCCAATCTTCTTACCAACACTTTCTATGTTCTCTTATCGGTCTCCCGGCCGGGGTACTATCCACTCTATCCGACAGGTGAGATGGGCTTTAAACCCCTTTTAATTATACGTGCTTTAAGATGTCGTCTTAAACATCTGTTACAATTAATTCGAATCAGTGCAATACAGTCGCTTTAATGAGACTACGCGTAAGAAAAGAGTTCAAACAATGCGTGATTTAATTTAGCCAATTAAAATGCATGCTTCGTTCCACTGGACCAATGCGATTAGTCAAGCAGTGATTCTTGGCGTAAGAATACTTTTATCGTAGACAGTGATTTACCGCACGCGCGACAAAACTCTATAACGCTGGCTGAGCATCTGTTTACTTCACAAGCTGGGAATAATAAGTTAATTAAATAGTAAAATGTCGCTGCAATAGAAAAGTATTGGTAATAAATTTGAGTAAGGAACAAAAAAGAGTTTTCTTCCCAGGCAGGATTCGAACCACGGAGGTCTTAGTTACCAGTCTATCGTGCTGTCACTGTGAACAAGGCTCTGAAATCGGCTACAAGGGTCGGTCCGGCTTTTTTTTTTGCCACTACTGTACATTGGATTTACGTTTTATCAGCAGACTTTCCGAAGTAAGGTATGGCCGAAACACTTTGAGTTGCAAAAGGGAATAATTATCTACGTGAAGATTATTATTTTTCGGTCCTACAGAATACATTTGTTATGGTAACAATTAATATTAGAGGAGAAAAATTTGCTCCGGCGCCGAGTATCGAACCCGGGTCCTTGCACTCTCACCGGAGTTCAATCGACAACGTCCACACCTGTGGTGTACCGATTAGCGTGTCTGGCCGCGAAATCAGGTGGCCCGGATTCGAATGCCGGTCGGGGCAAGTTACCTGGTTGAGGTTTTTTGCGGGATTTTTCCTCAACCCAGTATTTATTTATTTTATTTATTTATTTATTTATTTATTTATTTATTTATTTATTTATTTATTTATTTATTTATTTATTTATTTATTTATTTATTTAACCTGGTAGAGATAAGACCATCAGACCTTCTCTCCCCCTCTACCAGGGGATTACAACTACAATATTAAGAATACAATTACAATTATAATTACAAATAATATTAAATTTACAAATACAATAATAGTCAAAGTACTAAAAGATTAACTGACTAATAAAAGCTAGATAGTTTATTGCAAAAGTTAAGAAGAGAGAATTTTTTTTATTAACTAAGTAAAAATTAAACCTACTCTACGCAGTAAGAAAATGCTTAATAAGCTTGCTTTTGAACGCTACTAAATTCCGACAGTCTCTGATGTCACTGGGTAGGGTATTCCACAAGCGCGAGAGCGAGATTGTGTATGATGATGAATACGATGATGTATTATGTGTTGGTATGGCTAGTATGCGGCTATTTTGCGTGCGTGTGAAGAGATTATGATATGATGACAGGTAACTGAAACGGGAGGCAAAGGTAGGTAGGTGTAGAGGTGTGGAGGACTTGGAAAAGGAGAACAAGAGAATGAAAATTTCTACGTTCGTTAAGCCGTAGCCAGTTATAGTTTGTAAGGATGGGGTAATGTGGTCAGCGCGACGGACATCGCAGACGAAGCGAACACAAGAATTATGAACACGTAATTTTTGCGACTGGTTGACATTGAGGTCAGTCATTAGAGAATCATAATAATCGAAGTGGGGCATTACTAGTGTTTCCAATATGAGCAAATGCTGGGTAACTTTCGGTGCTGGACCCCGGGCTCATTTCACCTGCATTATCACCATCACATTCAGACGCTAAATAAACGAAGATGTTGATACAGCGTCGTAAAATAACCTAAAATAAAAAAAGTCTTATCAGAAGACTTTCCGAACTAAGGTATGCCCGAACACTTTGGGTTTGCAAACGCAAATAATCATGTAAAACTTTACGTCATAACATGAAACACAAAGAAGCGCCAACTAACGCCTTTTTAATGTCAGTAAATCCTTGCCAGGAAGCCGTAAGAACTCTATTTTGAATAAATAAGCTTATTTGAATGCTGGTCGCTATCCTCCCCACTTCAGCAAAGTATGTAACCATCTGAGTGGATTAATTGCTTCTTTTTAGCGATTTTTATAATCGTCTTACTTTAATTGTTAATTTATTCATTCTTGCTTTTGCTGGAATTTTGTGCTCCAGTGGTTTTAATTTAATTTTTTTCCACCATATATTGCTTTATTGCATCAAGAGAACTTAAATAACGCCGCGTTAAATCACTCTTCCAGCGCCATTAGTATTACATGGAGCGTCGGCTTTAAAGGAGCCTGTGTGTGTGTCTGTGTATAGCGTCTATATATATCGTTACTGACGTCACTAGGGGATAGAATCATGTTATTTTTTTCAAACTTCTCCTCCTCCCGTTTTAATTATTTTACTCCGTCGCATCTAATTTCAGTAGTTCTGGTGGCAGATGTGGGAGTCTACCGATCAAAATGCTGATAGATTGGTTGAAATACACATCTATGTTCGCCTCACACAAAGCTTGTGTTTGTATGGATGGGGATGTATCGGATCCCTTTTTTATTTTGAGAGTCGTATACAGAAGCTGTGACGTATTCAGAGGCTAGCTTGTTTTCTCTTCAAAGTTTCAGGTGATGGATTTCATGGAATTAAAGTTTGAACTAATATAAATTGACGTACATGCATTTTCACTTTTGTACTAATAGTCCACGTCATCAGCATGTCCCCAACACTTCTAAACCTTTCCCTCCCTACATTGAATATGGCCTTTTAGGGCGACCTTACGCCTGTATCAGTACTGTTGCTTGTTTAATTAATGATCCTATGTCCGTTTGTTTGTTCTGTTTTTTTAGGACTTGTACACCCATATGTTGAGCTTTGAGAACATTGCGTAGGAAGGAAAAACATTCAATGAATAATCTTTTATATATTTTTAAATCCGATTTTATACTTGTCTCGAAATTGAAATGACCTTACGGTAATAAAATTTGTACGATGCTAATGATATTTTGTTTTTTGTAAGGTTAATTAAATTTGTAAAATAAAATATCGGTGAATATCGGTGACGTCAGGAAGGCCTAATTAGTCAAATAAACTCTCCTTATCTCCATGCTGAGGCCCCCTGGGATCTTTTAAGATGTGAAAGAGAGATTGGTGTGCGGAAAGCAACGGGAAGCTACCGCATTTACTTTTCCTATAAATATATTATTATTATTATTATTATTATTATTATTATTATTATTATTATTATTATTATTTAAAGTTAGGAAACATTCTGCATTTTCACATCTCACAATTTAGCTAGTAAACAAAGTGAGTACAAGTCAGAAGTACGCAACAAAAATGTTTCTAGCCACTACCGTAAGAGCCAGGCAAGTGTACGGTATGAACTTAGCCAATAACATAACATAAAATTTACAAAGGCAGTTTACTATACAGTAATTAACTTAATTCAGACCGAAACTAACACACAAGAGGAAAAAAAGAAAGATGAAAAACGCATTTTATATAGGCTAAATTGACAATCAGACAGAAGCCAATGGCATTCAATAAAACATGAATATAATCGACAGAAATAAAAAAGGTAAAAAAATACACACATTTGTTAATATTATATCTGTAGTGCTCGGGAAAAGTGACACAAGTCAGTTTCCACAAACCTTTTTTGATTATTTATTGACAACTTACGGAACATTGTTCGCTTGGGAAAAAATACATAGGTATTCCTCCCATTACAATAATTCATACAGAAAAAAATCAAATCGACATAAACCAGTGTAAATTGTCAATAAATTATCAAAAAAGGTTTGTGAAAACTGACATATCACTTTTCCCAAGCACTGCAGATATTATCATGAATAGTTTTATGTTTATTTCTTTAAAAAAAATATTCAATTTTAAAATATTTAAAATTTGTAATTTATGTTAATATCTTCATTTCTTATTATCAATGAGTGATTACTGATTATTATTATTATTATTATCATCATCATCACTGTCAATAATAATAATAATAATAATAATAATAATAATAATAATAATTATTATTATTATTATAATCATTACTGACATCATCATCATCATTATTATTATTGTTATCATCATGACTGTCATTATTATTATTAGACTATTATTATCATTATTATCATCATCATACTTATTGTCATTATTAGGCCTATTACTATTATCATCATCATTATTGTCATGATTTTTATCATCATTAGTGTCATTATTATTATTATTATTATTATTATTATTATTATTACTATTATTACTTACGTAATATCATTTTCAAGGAAAACCTCTACACTAAAATATAACTATCACCTAAAAAATGTATTAATTAACAGAAAAGATTGTATTAGAGACCTCGGTGTATTAATTGATAATAAATTATATTTTCACAACCACATTGATTATATTTATAACCATGCAATAGAATGTTAGGAATAATTCGGTCAATTACTTATTATTTTTCAACACCTGACTCTCTTTTAATACTATACTATACATTAGTGAGATCGAAACTCGAATATGCGTCTGTAGTTTGGAACTCTATTACTAATTCTTATTCGGCTAAACTTGAAAATATTCAAAGGAAATTTATTTCATTATGTTCTTACCTATTCCTGCCTAATAGCTCTGAGTATAACTATGATAAAAAATGTGAGCACTTTAAATGTCGAAGCCTGTATGCCAGACGTCATGATCTCGATTACTTATTCTTTTGCAAGGTCCTTAAAGGTGACATTAATTGTCAATCTTTCTTAAATAGTGTCAGCCTTCGTATTCCTATGAAGGACATGAGACATCACAAACTCTTCTATATTAGAAATTCTAAATCTTCCTCGCCGGTCTCCAGATGTATTAAACATGCTAACTTACCTGTTGGCGATTTCGATTCATTCAATGTATAGAAGTATTAGAAAATGGCAATGTCTTTGCTAATATTAATTGCATTATCTTTCTACACATTTTGGTAATACTTTTGTATGAATCAACTCCTTTCCATAAAATATAATTGTATAAATCCTTTAAACTAATCATTGTAAACCTTGTTCTTTTTTGTTGTTATCTCTATTATATAATGTGTACGATAGTTGTCCATTTTATTGCATTATTTGTATCACTGTGCTGGACTTTTATTGGCCAATGGCTGTTGTCCAGCACATAAATATCAATAAATAAATAAATAAATTACTGTCATTATTATTATCATAATTACTGTCATTATTACTATTATCATCATTGTCGTTATTGTCATTATTATTATTATCATCATCATTAGTGTTCATTATTGTTATTATTATCATTATTGTGATGATGACGATTATTATTATTATTATTATTATCATTATTACTGACATCATCATCATTATTATTATTATTATTATTATTATTATTATCATCATCATCATCATGACTGTCATTATTATTATACTATTATTATCATTATTATCATCATACTTACTGTCATTATTATTACTATTATCATCATTATTGTGATTATTTTTATCATCATTAGTGTCATTATTATTATTATTATTGTGATGGTGATGATGATGATTATTATTATCATCACTGTCATTATTATTATTACTATTATTACTGTCATTATTATTATCATAATTACTGTCATTATTACTATTATCATCATCGTCGTTATTGTCATTATTATTATCATCATCATTAGTGTTCATTATTGTTATTATTATCATTATTGTGATGATGACGATTATTATTATTATTATTATTATTATTATTATTATTATTATTATCATTATCATTACTGACATCATCATCATTATTATTATTATTATTATTATTATTATTATCATCATCATCATGACTGTCATTATTATTATACTATTATTATCATTATTATCATCATCATACTTACTGTCATTATTATTACTATTATCATCATCATTATTGTCATTATTTTTATCATCATTAGTGTCATTATTATTATTATTGTGATGGTGATAATGATGATGATTATTATTATCATCACTGTTATTATTATTATTACTATTATTACTGTCATTATTATTATCATAATTACTGTCATTATTACTATTATCATCATCGTCGTTATTGTCATTATTATTATTATCATCATCATTAGTGTTCATTATTGTTATTATCATTATTGTGATGATGATGATTATTATTATTATAATCATCATTACTGACATCATCATCATCATTATTGTTATTATTATCATCATCATGACTGTCATTATTATTATTATACTATTATTATCATTATCATACTTACTGTCATTATTATTACTATTATCATCATCATTATTGTCATTATTTTTATCATCATTAGTGTCATTATTATTATTATTAATATTATTATTATTATTATTACTATTATTATTAGTGGCAAAGGCTAATTGAGATTTCCCTGTCTCTGATCGTGTCAAAAACTCTAATAGAACTCATCCTTAACCCTTTGGGTGAATATCGGTACAGTCTCCTCATCTCCACGTTGGGATTTTTTTTAAGATGTGAAAGAGAGAGAGTAGTGTGCGGAAAGCAACGGGAAGCTGCTGCATTTACTTTTTTTCAAGAATACTATTATTATTATTATTATTATTATTATTATTATTATTATTATTATTATTATTATTATTATTACCTTACATTCACGTAATTTCGTCAATTTTTCGGAGATAATGTCTAGGTGTCAGTTTCACTCACATGACTGTGTAGTGATGTCATTTCACCACTACACGTCGCTACTCGTTTCCTTCATTTCGTCACTAGAAGAATCCATTAACATACTAAGAAGCAACTAGCGAAATGGATGCATGCACGAGGGGGTAGAGCGCTCTGCAGCTGGAGCGCGGAGCTGGGCTCCAAAAAATAGGGAGCAGATAGGTGGAATTTAGCTAAATGATTAATAGCACCTTTAGATTCGCTTCGCCGCGAACTCTGTTTCTCTCCCACCCTCCCTTCCATTCTCTCTCCTTTTTCAACTCTTTCTTGCCTTCACTTATTGTGCTTTCATACAATAGGCTTCCAGCGGACTTGAGGAAAACTTTCTCTTACGACCCCCAGAAGTAAATTAAAGCAAATAATAATAAAAAAATCTAACCCACACCTCTCTTTAAAAATAAAAGAAAGAAAAATCACTCCAAGAGGCAAATAATCGGTGACAGTTTCCCAGCGATAGAATTAAGTGCCTACTGCTTTTGTTGAGGAGGGGTAACAGATGAAAATCGCTTTGCAAGAGGGAGGTAAAAGGGTTTGGAAGCAGCAAAAAAGGAAAGGGAGTCAGGAATTATGAAGATACCTACAAAATTATAAAAAAATGTAATCAGATTTTTATATCATTCTTTATTTTTTTTAACATCTTTCGTGTTTTTCGGTAATTATTTATTTTCGACCATAAAAACGAAATATCATCTAGTTTCGTCATTATCATTACTTTTCTATCACAATGCATCCGAGATTGTATAAAGATATACAGTAGAGCATCGATTATCCGAATACCGATCAACCGAAACATCGGTTAACCGAGAGCGTTCCAGTCGGTAAATTCAAATTTGCGCGAGATTTGGCCGCAAAAATACGAACCACCTCTGAAGAAAAAAAAAATGATTTTTTTGTCTAAACTGTAGACTAACTTTAATGACCATTTTGAACTTGTCAAAATAGGCTAGTCAGTTCTGTATTATTTGTAAGACGTGTGATACAAAATATAATATATGTACAGTTTTGAGTTTAATATCAGTGTATCTTTGTTTCATACTGCTCCTGTAACACTGGTACAATTTGTTTTCGGAAATGATCAGTTATCCGAAAAATCAGGTATCCGAACACCCCCTATCCCCAATTTTTTCGGATAATCGATGCTCTACTGTAATTTTAGAGGACACAAACAGATGTAGATATACAAATCTGGCTATGATGTATTTGCGATGCTTTTCCAACTATCCTTTTGTTTAGAACAGCGTTTTTCAACATTTTTCAACTTTTGGCACGCTAAAAAATCCGCGGTACACTCATAATCTATATCAGTGGCTCCCAACGAAATGTTGTTTAATCAACTGTTCGAAGACAGATCTGAACCTCGCAAGTGAAACCAAGAAGGCACTGCTTATGAGGCAACTAGGCCACAAGATAATGGGGTAGTGTGGCCAGTTCCTTTCCCTCTCCATTGAATACATCGCCGACTAGCTACATAATATTACACTAGTGGGAAAACAGATGCATATAAAGTACTGTTCTTCCTCTGACACATATCGTCAAGATGACATTACTTACGGTTCACCCTGTATATAGGGTGTCCCATTTATCTTGTACATCTATTATAACTTTTTTGTTTGGATAGGTATTGCAATTTTTGTTTTTGAGATTTACGTTAGAACGAGGGGCTAACATGAGTGGAGAGATTTGGTGCATGTAACTACATTATGGTACAAGGTACACGTGACGTCATCAATTTTTCAAATGGGACTACATACTTTAATCATGTTACATTGATTACACACATTAAGGGGAGGCAGAGGTGAAATTTTCGGACAAAACTGAAGAAAAAATGAAAATTAGGTTTTTTCCATTTTTATTATCTTTATTTTGATATTCCGATATTAGTTTTTGATTTTGTGCCCTTAACATTATGAAATTAAAACCAAGATAACTGTATTACTATATTATTACCATAATAAACTAATACTTATCATTATTTATATACCTTCTCTGAACATATAAATAAAAAGAAATTTTTTAAATTTCTTACAATATGGTGCATGGAGCATTTTATATCAAACGATATAAAGTTTTATAAATTATTAATATTTACAGAACTATTGTACTTGGAAAGTTGAAACTTGGTATGTCCATTACTAATAACATACTTAGTATCCATGATCAATTTCAAACAAATCGGATAAATTTTGTGGATTTTGAAATATTCACCTCTGCCTCCCCTTAAGACGAGTTCAAAAATGTATCACAATGTCACCTTCCCAATCAATAACAACAACAAAATGCAAAATGAATGCCATCAGAATGTTCCGTTTGTTGTGGTGCCCCATTCATCTTGTGTATTAATTTACACAAAACGAAAGACGACTGACGTCCGTACACGTCGTGTGTTGTATGTTTGCTGTCTTAATATGTAAACAAATCACAACTGTCGACGCCACAATCCACGTTCAGTGGCCTGCACATTCTCCAGACCTGTCGATACTCGATTTCTTCCTGTGAGGAACTGTGAAGGACAGTGAGTACCAGAACATTCTGACAACACGAGAGGACATGCAGCAACGCATTCGACAGGCTTGTGTGTCCATTCAGCCAGCAACATGCCGGGCAGCCATACGGTCTTTCGGCGGAACGCCTTCGAATGTGCATTAATGTAAATGGTCACCATTTGCAACATCTTCTGTGACTCTCAAAGCATAACATTATCACATTGGAAGTACGGTTTTGTTGTTGTTATTGATTAGGAAGGTGACATTGTGATACATTTTTGGACTCGTCTTAATATGTGTAATCAACATAACATGATTAAGGTATGTAGTGCTATTTGAAAAATTGATGACGTCACCTGTGTTTTGTACCATAATGTAGTTACATGCACGAAATCTTCACACACACGTTAGCCCCTCGTTCTAACATAACGCTCAAAAACAAAAATTCCAATATCTATCCAAACAAAAAGCCTTACCCTACATCCTGGGATTCTTCCAACATGGAACTCTCATCCGGAATACTAGACACCATGCAATACGAGAACGTATTGTGAAGTTTATTAGTAACAACAATGTAATTTATTCGTCACAACAATAATTCCTTTCTACAATTCACCTTAAACGCTCTCGTCAACAATTGGATCTCCACTCAACACCGTATTCGTTATAGCACACCACCGACGACAATGACAATTTACTTGGACTATTACGCACAACAATGAACTGTTAATCTTAACTAATATTTACAAAGCACTATTTACAAATCAGAACTACCAGTTCTCAGTTCACAGTTCTTCTATCTCAGTCACTCGAGTTCACGGTATCTCGAACCACAGACCTTCAGAGACAGTTCACTGTACTCGAACTCGGGTCCCTCCAACTGCGGTCCACTGCACTCGAACTCAGGTCCCTCCAACTGCGGTCCACTGCACTCGAACTCAGGCCTTCGGATGCTGACGCAGATGCGGACGCACACTCGAGTCGAACTCCGGCTGGCTTGCTTGCTCTGGCTTTCTCACTGACTGAATAACTGAAAACTCTGAAAACTCTCAAAACTCTGCTCGAGTTCGCTGGTGCTTCTTCTTTTATAGCAAAATCATAGTTGCGAGAATTTTCTACAGGTGTGTAGAGAATTATCTCGATATCTCCACATCGACAGACTTCTGGAATAGTCGAGAAGGTCGTTCCACATTCACTGCGTTAAGCAGCAGCTGCGCGCGCAGCCTTCCCTCGCGTGTAGGCTCCTTTCCCCTTTCCCCGTGAAGCCCGCGCGATATGCTCTCTCGCGGGACGCTGGTCGTGAGTTCGAATCTCACGTCGCTGTCACAGTATTGTTAAAAGTCTTCCTTCCTTCTACGAGGTTCACCAAGCAGTCCACTGCCTTGCAAAAGATGGAAGTTCTCGGCGAGTTGACATCATTGCCATTGATAGAAGAAATGACAGAGCAATTATTATCATCGATCCCACCGTGCGCTTTGAAACTGCAGTTGAACAACCTGAAGCAGTACATGAAGAAAAGAAGACCATCTATGACCCTACAATTCAATACTTTAGAGATTATTATCATATACAAGGACAGATTGAAGTATTTGACCTGTTGTTCGGAGCAAGGGAAACAATTCCAAAATTCTCAGTTGAATGTTTTAAGTCTTTTGGAATTCCTTTAAATATTTTGAAAATTATTGCTATAGACGTAATTAAATATTCTATTCAGATTGTACGTAATCACCTGTACACCTAAATTTCCTTATATTCTATTTGATTAATAATAATTATTGAATAAAAGTACTTTCCTAAGGGTAGCTTCCATTTGAAAATAAAAATCATAAATAGTGATAAATAGGGAAATGGTAGCAAAATTGGGAGCGTCTTGATTTTGCAAAAGAAATCCATTAGAATTCTGTCAATCAAACTATCTTGAACATTGTCGACCTCTTTTCAAACAATCACAGATATTAACTGTCATAAATTTATAATTATGTATACGACCTAGTCCTTTACACTCGACAAAATATAGACAATTACTCATTAATAGCCAATATACATGATCATGAAATTAGAAATAGTGAACAAATTAATATTGCATACTGTAGATTACATAAAACTAGTACAAATTTTTCTGTCATGGGGAGGAAATTATATAATAAGCTTCCCAGTCAATATTGTAAGTTACCAACCAATAGTTTCAAAGCTAGATTTTATAATTGGCTTTTAATTAATCCTTTCTACTCTGTAGATGAGTTTCTTAACATAAATTCACACGAAATTGTTTTTTAATAAATAAAGTTATTTAGATTAGTCACAATTATTATTCTGTTGCTGAGTTTTTCAACACAAATTTGTATGAAACTGTATTTTAATAAATAAGTTTAATTGCAATTTAGTTAGTTTTCTTCAATTTAAAAGTTTCAAATTATTTCATGTTTTCATTGTATTACTCAAAATTTTACTGTTTCTATTATTAGTGTTTTTAAATGTATTTATATGTTTTTTCAATGTATTCTGACGAAGCCTAAAACTGTATGTCTAATGGCCAAATAAATTGAATTGAATTGAATTAACGCAAATGTTTATTTTTATTTTATTTGTTTAGTATGCTGTGTCTTTTGGCAACCCTTACTGAAGGGCAGCTACCCTTGTGGGATTTATATATAGGTGCACAAGAGAAATGTATGTATGTATCTATTTATTCACACTGCAATGGGTATATACCCGGTGGCAGCGGTAAGTAATTACACTCAATAATGACAATAATAAGCTTGTTAATTAAGAATACACTTAATAATAATACCAATAATTAATACTAACAATAATTAATAATAATAATAAATATAAATATAATAATAATCATAATAATAATAAATATAAATATAATAATAATAATAATAATAGGGAATATCCTAAATTAAATGAAGCACTATCACTTAAAATAACATTTAAATTAAATCTAATTTGTATCTTAAATCTAAGTTCGAACTAAAACCCACGAGTATGATATGTTCATGTCTGCACAAGTACCTTTCCACATTACACTCATTTCGCTGTCAACTCACTCACTGCACTGGAACTACGACACATTTCACTGATTCTATCCTGATTTCACTAACACTTCAAAAACATTTCACTGTTCAAATACTATGCACTGCCACTATAAACTATAAAGCTTCCCTGACAGGAACACATTTCACTGACACAATACACTTCACTGACACAACATAATTCTTCACTGATACAACACTTCAATAACAAAATATCATTTACATCCTTTACATACTGTGTATAATTATCGTCTATTAGTAAAGTCCTTAAGCGTATTTTTAAATACATTTTTGGTTGTTGGTAAACCAACACCCTTATGGAGAATGCTATCGATGTGTCCAACAAATTTTGAAATGATCAACTAAATTAATTTACTTGAAGTCCTTAGATAAGACTTACAATACAATAAAGTGAAATGACGGAATTTATAGAACGATTTACTACGAATCGACTTTTAATAATTTTCTTTTCTTTTGTTAACCTCTGTTAATTTTGAAGAGTCTGTAACTGCTTGTTAACCAGAACTTCGGTTTGTGGGAAGATGTTCATTGTCTTCCGAAGCTAAAAGTCTTCCTCGTCTCTGTCAGCAATTCTTGGTGATCCAATACGGTAGT
Source organism: Periplaneta americana (assembly GCF_040183065.1). Lineage (NCBI taxonomy): Eukaryota > Metazoa > Arthropoda > Insecta > Blattodea > Blattidae > Periplaneta > Periplaneta americana. The sequence continues at coordinate 143,281,249 of NC_091129.1, read as the reverse complement.
TGTTTACGCCGACAGTTCTAAATAATTAGGAAGTTGAGTGAGAGAGCTTTGCAAGACGGAATCACGTCTCAGTTGCTGAAATCTTGGGTTGCATACATGCGGGTGCATGGGGGGGGGGGGAGTAGGCGCTCACTCAACTTGGCACTGGTTTCAAGCCTTGAGGGAAGAGAAGAACACGGTCTGAATACAAAGCTTCGCCATTTTACAATTTCCTGATGAATTTCACTAGAGGGAGATTTCACAGTGTAAACACAACAGGTCCCCGAAAGCACAGAGCAGTGCTTTGTCAAATTTTATGCACCGTCTTTAGGAATAAAAAAGAAATGCGATCTCGTAAGGAGGCTCCGTGGAATGGTTCCGCGATGCTATCGTCTCCTCCATTTGTTAGTAGCATCTCCCAAAAATTACGATTTATCTGGTGCTTCTGTTGAGATATCGCGAGTGTGCGGTAGTTCCGAGGAATGCCGCTGAGATTCGAGAAAATATCCGGACTGTGTGATAGCTTCAGTGCTTCAATATGCAACACAAGGATAATATTAAGAATATGTCTCATATCTTGTTTTCCCACCTTGCTGGACTTTCTTTCACACACAATAAAACCACAATCTACTGTTTTATTGTGTATGACTTAGCATGACTGTAACCGTTTACAAAATTATGACTGTTTATATGTGAATTGAATAGCTCAGGTCAGTAACTGCCTGACTAGAGTCCTGCATAACCGATTGAGAAAGAAAGAACAGATTGCTATTGAACGCCTGGCGCTATAGACAGTATGCGAAGCTCTTCCGTCTCGCGGAGTAGTCCAATGTTCGGTTTAACGAATTCAATTTAATTCAATTTATTTGGCCATTAGACATTACAGTTTCAGGCTTCGTCAGAATACATTGAAAAACATATAAATACATTTTTAAAACACTAATAGATACAGTAAAAGTTAAATAATACATTGAAAACCTGAAGTAATTTGAAACTTTTAGATTAAAGAAAACTAACTGAATTGGAATTAAACTTATTTATTAAAATGCAATTTCATACATTTTTGTGTTGAAAAACTCAGCAACAGAATAAAAAGGATTATTTCATAACCAATTGTAAAATCTAGTTTTGAAGGTATTGATTGGTAATTTATAATATTGACTGGGGAGCTTATTATATAATTTCATCTCCATAATTGAAAAGTTTGTGTTGCTCTTGAGTAATCTACAATATAGAATATTAATTATCTGTTCACTATTTCTAATTTCATGATCATGTATATTGGCCACTAATGAGTAATTGTCGATATTTTGTCGAGTGTAAAGTACTAGATCATTATATATACAAATTTATGATTGTTAAAATCTGTGATTGTCTGAAACGTGGCCGACAATGTTCCAGATAGTTTGATTTACATAAAATTTTAATGGCTATCTTTTGTAAAATCAACACGCTTCCAATTTTGGCTCAATTTCCCCAGAAAATTAGGGAATATTGGATTATCGACTGAAAGAAAGAAAAATAGGCACATCTTAAATAATTTTGAGAAACGGAAGTCGTTAATTTCTTTAACAAATATAAAACTCTTGATAGTTTTGTTCATATGTCCGAGTCTCACTCGGTTGGACGGCTCTGGATCATGAAAGACAGATAATATTGAGCAATCCAGGAGTTCCAAGAATCGTTGCAAGGATGCTATTACCATTGTGCACCTTTCAAATGATATTTCCTCCTATCTCATTGATTGAAGCACGCATCATGAAACTACAATCATTAGACTTGAGAGTGCTTTTATTTTTGTTAATAACTTATCTCCCTAAAAACGATTTATTAGAGAAATAATAATACATCCACTTAGAATACTTAAAAGACGCAGGCTATATTAACAAATACTCTTTCAGGCGTAGCCTATGTATTCTGAGTTTAAAGTATGAACGTTACAATAATAAGTGTGTACATATTTGCTCTTCTCTTTTGTAAGTAATTGTAAATTATATTATTCTTTTATTTCTTTACATGTCAGATTTCATCCATGCATTACGTTTATTTCCTTTGTTGTTACCGATGTCCATTAGTTGATTTATATATTAGTTATAAAGATAAATGTACCAAAGTGTCCAATCAATTATAACCCTATTTCAAGTTAACTTACTTATGGCTTTTAAGGAACCCGTGGGTTCATTGCTGCTCTCACATAAGCCCGTCATCGGTCCCTATCCTGTGCAAGATTAATCTCTATCATCATATCTCACTTCCCTCAAATCCATTTTAATATTATCCCCCCATATACATCTCGGTCTTCTCGAAGTCTTTTTCCCTCTGGCCTTCCAACTAACACTCTATATGTATTCCTGGATTGGCCCATACGTGCTACATGCCCTACCCATCTCAAAGGTCTGGATTTAATGTTCCTAATTATGTCAAGTGAAGAATACAATGCGTGCATCTGCGTTATGTAAATTTCTCCATTCTCCTGTAACTTCATCCCTCTTAGCTCCTAAGAATTTCAACTTTTTTTCAGTTAGGAAAAGTAAATTTCCTTCAATTGCTCCATTTGTGTAGTACAAAATGTCATCAGAGTTCCTGTATGTTGAAATGCGCTTGGTACTCTGTCCTCTATATCTGTGGTTCTGTCTACCCATGTGCAAACGCTTCAAGGCCGGATATTCGAACGAATGTCCAACCGGTCGAATATAAACCGGTTGTTAGCGCTATTCTGCAGCACTCTCTAAGTGACACTTTTTTTTTACAAATTGAATTAAGACCGCCATTTCATTCTGTAGGTAGATGGACATCATATGACGGCAAGAAACATTCAAGTTTGAACTGTTAAACCACATTTGTAAGGCATTGAAAATTAGCCTCAAGGCAATAACTGACCATGTACGTGACACTTGGGCATTTCTTGCCATCAGACTGGCATAAAATATAAAAGATTTGTTTACACCAAAGGAAGCAACTGCTTTCAAGTATCTCAGATAGCCTGTAGCAATGTGTGTTCTGTGTTTAGTTTACTAAAAAGTGGTGTTATATCTCAAAATCAGATTTATTTTGCTCCCTTTACTGTCCCCATAAAAAAAGGAAAGTTGGAGGATATTAAAAAACTTTATAAATGCTTCAATCCTGATGAAATAGGTTTTTATAATACTGTTAGCTAATAAAGATAGCGACCCTCCCGCGAAATTTTCCGAATCTAAAATTCCAAACGGACTTTGATCCGAATTATCGTCTTCCCAAATCTATTTTTCCGAAGCCCGTTTCCTCAAAGAACAATATTTTTTCTAAAATTACATTCTTATTCCATATTTTAATGTACACTTCTGAAAATACGTAGCATTAATGCATTACAACACGTAGGGATGATGATGATAATAATAATAATGATAATAATGATAATAATAATAGTATTGTAAGTTTATATTATATCAAATTTAACCAAGAATGCAGTGGGCATCTTAGATAACGAAATTAGCACGGGATGAGCTGGAATTTTTAAGTATAATTTTTTTTTTGTGCGAATTAGAGTTGATGAGGGAACGTCACAAAATGCAATCCGAACAAAAGGAGTTGAAATTGCTGTTGTTGTTGTTGTTGTTATTATTATTATTATTATTATTATTATTATTATTATTATTATTATTATTGTCGCCATGGGTGGCGCAGTTGGTATAGCGCTGGCCTTCTGTTCCGGAGGTTGCGGGTTCGATCCCGGCCCTGGTCGATGGCATCTAAGTTTGCTTAAATGCGACAGGTACATGTTACTAGATTTAGTGATGTCTAAAAGAACTCATGTGGGACAAAATTCCGGCATGCCGGCGACGCTGATATAACCTCGGTAGTTGCGAGCGTCGTTAAATGAACCATGATTTATTATTATTATTATTATTATTATTATTATTATTATTATTATTATTATTATTATTATTATTATTGCAGGATTGACTTTTCTCAAAGTTTTTTGCCCAAGGGCAGATCTTTCACTGCAAATCCAGCATTCTCCAATCTTTCCAATTTTCAGCCTTCTTCTTAGTCATATATCTTAATGTTATCTATTGTCTTATATCTTCTTCTGCCCCAAACTTTTCTCCCGTTCACCATTCCTTCCAGTTCTCCCTCACTAAGCAGTTTGTTCTTAGCCAGGGACCATGATCATTTCTTTTTTCTATAGCTTACTGTGTATTATTATGTTAAGTTGTATTGTGTATTCTTATTATATTGTGTATATAATTGTATTGTGTATTGTATAATTGTATTGTGTACTGTAGTCTATAATCGTATTGTGTATTGTAATTTTATTGTGTATTGTTTATATTGTGTATACCACTGCCACCGGATACTTGGCCACTTGCAGTGTAAATAAATAAATACATACATACATACGTCCACACGTGTGGAGTAATGGTCAGCGCGTCTGGCCGCGAAACCAGGTGGCCCGGGTTCGAATCCCGGTCGGGGCAAGTTATCTGGTTGAGGTTTTTTCCGGGGTTTTCCCTCAATCCAATACGAGCAAATGCTGGGTAACTTTAGGTGTTGGACCCCGGACTCATTTCACCGGCATTATCACCTTCATATCATTCAGACGCTAAATAACCTAGATGTTGATACAGCGTCGTAAAATAACCCAATAAAATAAAAATAAATAATACATACATACATACATACATACATACATACATACATACATACATACATACATACATACTTCATTCCGTTCATTAAACACACTTAAATCTTACAGCACATTGTATTTATTTACACTATTTGCATTACCATAGTAGCCTAATGTAAAGTCTTCATACGCAATTATAGTGATTTCCCGAAATTCCATGCCACCATCTTTTTTGAGGGTGTTGAATAAGGGGTCTGTTTGGAAGAATATAAATAATATTAAGCTCTCCAAGCTCAGTAATTTTGAGGATGCAATTTTCTCATACAGTCGTGACTGTACAAATGATAATCGATAAACTAAAAATAGAAGAAATCGTGAAAGGGGTCCATGTACAGAACGTCATGAATTGATTTGTTACTCTATAAACGGGCGGATAATGGAAGCTGTAAACAACGCGGGGAACAAAAGCGTGTGCTGAAAGCAGAGATCCTGTTTCAACGTACTGGCTTGCATCACGAGAAGTAAAACACGAAAGCTGATAGAGGAAGGCGCGCGCCCGTAACTGTGAGGGTATATCCAAGTTATTTGGAAGACGGAGTGGCCCCAGGGGATCCCCGGCCCGCAGGATGGCGGCCTGGGGACGCACTTGTCACATGCTCAAACGGAGTATAGGCACTGCCATCATCGCCGGCATTTTCTCGTCCTTTTCGTTCATGATCTCGTTCCTGGTTTAGTTTCATTGTCCAGGATCTTCTCCCTTTTAGTAGTATCAATGTTCTTGCTTTTCCTCTCGGTTTCGTGTTGAAATTGCTTCAAAACTTTAATATCCTCTCCTCTAAATACATCGTCAAGCCTTTTTCTTCCCCTCCTCCCTCTCTCTCTACTCCCAAAACTTAATTCCAGTTTTTGAGTCTGCAGAATTGAGAGTTGTTGCCGTCTTTGCAGGCATCCTCTTTGTAAACTACGGTAATGTTTGCTAAAGTATTTCTTCAGACTTTCGAAATTATTTTGATTTTGCTTGTAGTCGTGCTTTGCGGTTATTGGAGTTTCAGTTTTACAAAGTAGAGATATTTCTGTCTTAAAGTTACAACGTCAAGACGGAAATGACAAACTCTTTCATATTCAGCACTTTACTTAGCGTTACAAATCTCGTCAGATGCTGTTATCTCGGAAATATTATACCGTGTAACTCGAATTTAATGATAAGGAAGTATAATTCCTTCTTCTTCTTGCTCTTCTTTCACTTTCCTGATTTTATGGAGCTACGCGGCTTTTACTTCGTGTAAGTTCACAGGCTTTTTCCCAGATCTCATCTAAAATAGACGGTAGGATTTCTGTGAAATGAAATACCGAATTTTCGTCAATGATAATTCGATATTAACAACGAGCAAAATTATGGGTCTATTCCTTAAGCGGGGTTTGAAATCACAATCTTAGTTTTCACACGGCGTTAAAAACTACTTCTGAGCTTGTGAGAGAACCACTTTAAGAGTTAATGCAGCCGTGGCGAGAACGTGACTCCCGAGACATTGTGGCTCGCAGTAATAACCTCCTCCAACCCCCACCCTCTCACTCACTGGAGTCAAACTCCGTTCCATTCGCATTTGTCTCTGACCTGCGAGTGGCATATGTCTCTCTCGAAACCATGTACGAAAGTTCCAAGTAGGATGGGAGGACGCATTTTTTTGCTGTCAATATGATGAGAATATTAAATGTACGATTTGTTCACAAGTATTATGAGGGAAACGGTAGTATAACATAAAACGCCATTATACTACATGTTACTCATGAAACATTAAAAGGTTAAGTGTCATCATCATCATCATTATCATCATCTCTGTACGTCAACCCTTTTTCAGCAGATGTACGAATAATGCGGTTAGCTCTTCAATTTGAACTCACTGATTTACTATGTGATGGCAAATGAAAGCTAGATGTAAGGACTTGACAATTGTTGAACTTTCAAATCTTTGCCAAAAAATAAATATCCGAAGCTTCGTTCTTTGGCTTGCTCTGTTGAAGCCATGTTCGCTACAACTTACGTTTGTGAAAAATTATTTTCAACAATTAAAATAGTAAAAACCAAATTTAGATCACGACTAACAGACAAATACCTTCGTGAACAACTACAACTTTTAGTAAGTGACATAATTCCTGATTTTGAAACTTTGTCGCAGAGACATTCTGAAGACAGTTAATTTTAGGTTGTGGTATTGTTCATTTATTGTTCATTTCTTTCTTCGTTACACGTACTAAACATTACTTTGTAGCCTTGTACTGTATAAAATTACATTTAAGCGCTTGACGTAAGGAAAGTGAATCCGTTAATAAGTCAGACATTTGCTTTACTTCCCCTTCGGGTGTCCGCCTCCCTCCATAGGTGCTATGCACGTTGCAGGTTAGACAGTGGCTCGGCGCACCATTACATTTTCGCCACCGCTGACTTGCAGTAATGTTACAGAAAACCAAAAATTACTTGAAATCTGAAATGTTATTGTCACATAATATATAAAAATGTACAACAATTAATTTCACAAGCAAACCTGCAGCTTGAAAGGTCGTGATTTCTGTGGAATCAACATGTCGCTGACCGGAAAGTATAGAAACTCCCACTCAGTTTATCTTTCCTTCATTCTTATCAGACTGGGAGTCTGAAGTCCCCTCGCTACTCCATTTCTCTGAGAATGTTATCTGGTTCGCCTGCCATTCTTTTCTATCTTGTTTGAGTTTCTTTCCCTTCAATTTGATTTATGTCTTTATATCTTTTACGTCTTTTGTTCTTTCATTTGTCAGCAGTCTTCCTTTTATGATGTGAATGTATAGACAATCGTCCTCCATTACCCTTCAATTGCTACGGCAGGCCCTGGCTTTATTCTCGAGAAAGAATCTGAGAATTCCATTCATTTCTCCTACGGGAACTGGATTTGCTTACCTTCTGTTTGTTTTATGTTTTTAGGCGGTGACCTTGCTTTTGAACTGGAAGTCACCCTAATTCTGTATATCTAATATTGCTTCACAATCTTCATATGATAAAGTTTGTAACTGTCCAAACGTTTCAGTCTTTGTTATTTGTTAGTTGTGATGTTAGACGGCGGTAACACAGTCTAGTATATACAGTCACGAAGCTCAATACGTAGTAAATTTGCAGCCATAGATAGTTGCTAACCACTAGGATCGCTAATATCGCCTCATTACAGACAATGCGAAATTGCACAGGCACAGTCAATTGTTCCTAGCACCCTCACAACTCAAGCTTCGTGACTGTATATACTAGACTGTGGCGGTAGTATAATCGTCTTTAATTTGATGACCTCTCTATGCATTGTCGCTAGTGTTTAATTTTTATTTTATTTATTCATTTATTTAATCTAGTGGAGTTAAGGCTGTATTTTATTACTGATTTATTTATCTACTTTTTATTATTTTTTATTGGTGGAGTTGACAAGGCTTTTTCTTTCAGTCAATCATTATTCAACACATAGCAGATATAAAAATAATAACAATACAGGAACAATATACAAATAATAATAATAATAATAATAATAATAATAATAATACTCCTTATTAAACAATATATTGTTCCTGTATTGTTATTATTTTTATATCTGCTATGTGTTGAATAATGATTGACCGAAAGAAAAGGCCTTGTCGCCTGAACTCCACCAATAAAAATTATTATTATTATTATTAAATTAAAAAATCACATTCTAGTTCATGGAATTCCTTGTTGAACACCTGTCAGGTTGCGCAACTTCGGCTTAACTCATGACATATAGTAAATATTGTAACTATGCTATTGTAAAATTCACAATTAATATGTAATGTATTTATTATTATTGTTATTATTATTATTATTGTTATTATTATTATTATTATTATTATTAGACTATTATTATTATTATCAGTTATCACTATCATCATTGCGATCTCTGTTTTTCTTTTTTTTTCTTGTATTAACTCGATGAGAGCTCTTCAGTGTTCTTTTGACCCTGTTGACCCTCTGTATGGCTTTAAATTTCATTTGTATTATTTTCATCAGCGTCTGTATTTCTTTTTTTGTATTTATATGTGCTATCTGGTAGGATGGAAGAGAAGACCTTATGGCCTTAATCATGTCAGATTAAATAAATGAACAGTTCTAAACTATTATATTATTATTATTATTATTATTATTATTATTATTATTATTATTATTATTATTATATGCTAGACGCCGTGAGCTAGATTATCTGTTTTGTAAGGTCCTCAAAGGTGATATATCCTGTGACTCCTCCTTAAACAATATTACCTTACGTATTCCAACGAAAGATATGAGAGCCCACAAACTTTTCTATAACAGAAATTCGAAATTTCTTTCACCAGTCTCCAGATGCATTAAAAATGCCAACATGCATGGCTGCGAATTCGATCTTTTGAATGTATAGACTTTGTTTGCTCTTGGTAATGATTTATATTAATGTAGGCTATTCTTTCAGACATTATACGTAATTATTTAGCATTGTATCATCACTATTATTCTCATAGTATTTTTAGTTATGTATTTTAAAGTCATCCATTATTCTGTCCATTCATAATCATATTGTCATTAATTGTAATTGTCTTTATGTGTAATAATTATTTTTGGGAACTTTTTTATTATTTTGTCATTACCAATTTTGTCATATTGTAATTACGCTTTATGCTGAATTGTTATTGGCCTCTGGCTGTTGTACAGCAAAATAAGTAATAGTAAATAAATAAATTATTATTATTATTATTATTATTATTATTATTATTATTATTATTTATAATAAGAGCAGAATGAAGACAAGTTTAGTTACATGTAATTCTAATTATGTTCATCCTACTCGTATATTAGGAAGGGGTAAGTATTAGGAGAACGGTTAGCAGGAACACTTACACAATAGAAACATCTCGACAAGTGACTCGCTGACGGACCCGATAAAATGATAAATGTATTTCTGTTTTGTAGCACTATTTCTTTATTAATATTATAGTTTCATAATAGTTCATAATATTTTGTTATTAATTCTTAATATTTCTTACTTTCAGGTAAGGAGAACAACCAAGCATGGGACACTTCTAATGTTAGATTTTACGAATAGGTATGTATTTCCATTGTGTTCCGTAAATTACCATTATATCAATATCTTACTTATAACTAGGGACAGTATTGTGTCCAAGTGCGTACGGAGATAAGGTTTGTTCTTCATAAACTATTTATTGGCATGATGTCATATTGACGCGTGGCACAGATACTATCAGGGAACATTTGTAAACCTTCGCCATTACTTACCTACTCATATATTTGGTTTGGTTTATTTCACTATAGTTGAATCTGTTATCCATTATGCTATAACTGGATGGGGAAGCATTACAAAAATTGCTCTTCTTCCTCTAATTATGTTGCAAAATCGTATAATCAAAATTTATTTGAAAAGCCGACTGGATTACTTACTTACTTACTTACTTAATTACTGGCTTTTAAGGAACCCGGAGGTTCATTGCCGCCCTCACATAAGCCAGCCATTAGTCCCTATCCTGAGCAAGATTAATCCAGTCTCTATCATCATATCCCATCTCCCTCAAATCCATTTTAATATTATCTTCCCATCTACGTCTCGGTCTCCCCAAAGGTCTTTTTCCCTCCGGCTTCCCAACTAACATTCTATATGCACTTCTGCATTCGCCCATACGTGCTACATGCCCTACCCATCTCAAACGTCTGGATTTAATGTTCCTAATTAGGTCAGGTGAGGAATACAATGCGTGCAGCTCTGTGTTGTGTAACTTTCTCCATTCTCCTGTAACTTCATCACTCTTAGCCTCAAATATTTTTCTCTTTTGTAGGAATGTGAGCATTTATAACTACGATATCGCACCATCTACCCTTAAGTACTAAATACTATAACCTATTACTGATAAATTCGACCTTTTTTACTGCTGATTTTATTCTTTTATGGATAAAGAATCCTGTTCCTAATTGATTATCGTTTTCTTCCCCATAATACAACAAATAATCTCCTACTTGTGTTATCCGTCCCATTCCGAGGCTTATTTGAAGGTTTCGTAACAAGGTGTTTTTTTACGGTGATGGGTTGTTAGCCCTTCGCCTAACCCCCAAGGTGGAGGACCACCCCTCATCGGCTGTCCGCGACTGCTTATTCAATATATTCGCAGCTACCCTCCATATCTGGAGGCCGTCTCCTCGATCCGCAACCTGAGGACGCGCCATGCTGTGGTGATAGGAACCCACAATACTGAAGTGAATATTTTTAGAATTGACCAAATTTATAAATACTCTGTAATGAAATTCTATCATAAAAATAGAATGAAATTTGTAGCTAAGCCACGTGATCATAATACAAGACGAAATGAAATTCTTAATTTAGTTGAACCTAAATATTTCACATCTGCTGCTTTACTACACAGTACAAATTATGGTCCACGTCTATATAATTCGATAATAAAGTTTCATCGAGAATTGACTACTTTAAGCAATGAAATTTTCAGATCCAGAATTAAAAAATTTATATGACAGACTTCCCTGTATATATATATATATATATATATATATATATATATATATATTATGTACCATGTATTGTAAAACAAGTTTATTTCTATCCTAATTATATTTTTTTCTATCTTATCTTGGTTACTATATCAACATGACCTATACTAATTATACTACTAATAATAAGTTAATATTAATCCATCACCAATCTCAACATCGTCTCTTTTTTCACTCATTTATTACTATTATTATTATTATTATTATTATTATTATTATTATTATTATTATTATTACTACTAACTTTATTATTTTCATCTTCATGTGACCTTTTTTTCTTAAATAATTTGTCTACAAAGCATGTATATTTGTTTATGTTTCTATCTACTATTCTAAAAATGTGATCTTAATGCAAGAATTTTAAATTTGATTTTAGAAACAGTAGAGATTTCTATTTTTGTGAATTACCGGTGTGTATAATCAGTGTAATCAGAATCTTAAATTTAATTTCAATTCAGAAAAAATAGGTATGTTTGATGAACAATGTAAAATTGTACGTCATTTTCAAGTCTATCAAAACAGAACTGTCCCCGAACAAGAGCTTTGCTCTTTCGGGTTACTTTCATATAGCGTTTTTTATGTATATGTTATCATTAAATAAAATCTAAATTTGGATTTGCGTTTTGTGAGCGCTGCAGCTGACGTTCTATTCATGATTTAAAACTAAACCTCGAAGATTGTTTAAAATGTATCCTACTGAAAAGGATTGATATTACGATGATATTTCCTACAATTTAAATTATCTGTCCATTTCTTTATTTCATTTATTTTTACTGGTAGTGGCAGAGTTTAGGCCATAACGCTTTCTCTTCTACTCAACCAGTATAAAAATAATCGTACGTAGCAAATGTAAATAACATCAATACAGAATGGCTGCGAAACCAGGTGGCCCGGGTTCGAATCCCGGTCGGGGCAAGTTACCTGGTTGAGGTTTTTTCCGGGGTTTTCCCTCAACCCAATACGAGCAAATGCTGGCTTACTTTCGGTGCTGGACCCTGGACTCATTTCACTGGCATTATCACCATTTCATTCAAACGCTAAATAACCTGAGATGTTGATACATCGTCGTAAAATAACCCAATAAAATAAATAATAATAATATAATAATAATAATAATAATAATGTCCACACCTGTGGAGTAACGGTCAGCGCGTCTGGCTGCGAAACCAAGTGGCCCGGGTTCGAATCCCGGTCGGGGCAAGTTACCTGGTTGAGGTTTTTTCCGGGGTTTTCCCTCAACCCAATACGAGCAAATGATGGGTAACTTTCGGTGCTGGACCCTGGACTCATTTCACCGGCATTATCACCTTCATTTCATTCAAACGCTAAATAACTTGAGATGTTGATACAGCGTCGTAAAATAACCCAATAAAAATAATAATAATAATATTAATAATAATAATATTAATAATAATAATGTCCACATCTGTGGAGTAACGGTCAGCGCGTCTGGCTGCGAAATCAGGTCGTAAAATAACCCAATAAAATAAAATAATAATAATAATGATAATAATAATAATGAAACCCACTTCTGAGGTTGGGGCGCCTGGAAGGCGGAGTTACGCTGTCCCAATAATATTATCACAGTCTAGTAGGCTATATACAGTCACGAAACTCAATACGTAGTAAATATGCATCCATAGATAGTTGCTAACCACTAGGATCGCTAATATCGCCTCATTACAGACAATACGAAATGGTACCGGCACAGTATATTGTTCCTAGCACCCTCACAACTCAAGCTTCGTGACTGTATATACAAGACTGTGATATTATGATAGGATGATTATGAAGTGCCAGGAGAGGTCTTAAACCTAAGCCTAACCTAATTTCAAGACCATGGACGAACACAGGAACATTGTCTTAAAAAAAAAATTCCTGTGTTGTAAGCGGGACTCGAACCTGGGACCTCATGAACTATAGTGAGAAACTCTTGACCACTAGCTCATAAGGCTGGTCATAATAATAATAATAATAATAATAATAATAATAATAATAATAATACCCACTTCTGAAGTTGGCGCGCCTGGAAGGCGGAGTTACGCTGCCCCGATGATATTATGATAGGATGATTATGAAGTGCCAGGAGAGGTCTTAAACCTAAGCCTAACCTAGGATGATTATGAAGTGCCAGGAGAGGTCTTAAACCTAAGCCTAACCTAATTTCAAGACTATGGACGAACACAGGAACATTCTCTTAAAAAAAAAATTCCTGTGTTGTAACCGGGACTCGAACCTGGGACCTCATGAACTATAGTGAGAAACTCTTGACCACTAGCTCATAAGGCTGGTCATAATAATAATAATAATAATAATAATAATAATAATAATACCCACTTCTGAAGTTGGCGCGCCTGGAAGGCGTAGTTACGCTGCCCCGATGATATTATGATAGGATGATTATGAAGTGCCAGGAGAGGTCTTAAACCTAAGCCTAACCTAATTTCAAGACCAATGGACGGACACAGGAACATTCTCCTTAAAAACATTTCTGTGTTGTAACAGGGACTCGAACCCGGGACCTCATGAACTGTAGTGAGAAACTCTCACAGCTAGCTCATAAAGTTGGTAATAATAATAATAATAATAATAATAATAATAATAATAATAATAATAATAATAGTAGCGATGGCGTCTTCAGAATTGACTCCGACTGTTCTTTCGCCGTATTTTCCTCATATAAATGTGCCCATTACTCCAACCTCCACCCACGGTTTCGCTTACAGTCTGTGAAAGATTGCTTTAACCCTGCTTTTAGAATTTCGTACGTCAGCTAGTAAAACTAAAGCTGCGTATGCAGCACATTTCCTTGTTTGTAAAAAAAGTATTTTTGAGGCTCCCTAAAATATATCTCGACGGTCTATTAAACAAATGGGATCCTCCTACACCGTTCACCGTTCTATCAGACCTAATATCTTTGTATAATAATAAAAAGGTAGACGAACCCAGGCGATGAAGTATTTCAAACACATGAGAAACAGCTCCATAGAAATTTACTGCTATTTCAATCTGAACAGCATCCTGGGCCATGTTGGAAAAAGCAATACTGCAACCAAAAGTTTAGGAAGGAGGCAGCATTTGCTAAAACTTCAACCTCGTTTGCAGTAGGAGTTCCACGCTGAAAGCAGGAGTCTGTTTTAACGCTTCATACCACTAGCCCAACTGCCTGTGCGTCAGAAATCTACAGCCGAGATCAGGGATCATAATATTACTTCTGCAAGTCAGGAAAAATATTCGTCACCCAAAGGTGATGTTGGGAAACGTTTACTTGAGATATTTTCATTTCCTCCGTTATCATGGTTCCAGTTCTTCGTCACCAGGAATCGTTTTGACTAGGCAGAAATGAATGTATCTATCTATACTAATAATAAATCTGTAGCCGAAATTGTTCTGGTAATTTTCGATTTTCCAAAGATAATTAGTCCTAACATATATAATTAACCAACCTGAAACCGAAAATCGCTTTTTTGACATTTTTGTTTGTATGTCTGTCTGTATGTTTGTTACCTTTTCACACGATAATGGCTGAACGGATTTCGATGAAAATTGGAATATAAATTAAGTTCGTTGTAACTTAGATTTTAGGCTATATGGTATTCAAAATACATTATTTAAAAGGGGGGTTATAAGGGGGCCTGAATTAAATAAATCGAAATATCTCGCTTACAGACGTGGACAAATTATTAACAAAATTGACGATTTTTATGATAATTCTGTTTACAAAATTTGACTTTTCAATTTAGACTACAGTTAACAATTTCACATATTTCTATCATTACAGTAGATAGAAATATGCAAAAATGTCAACTGTAGTTTAAATTGAAGAGTCAAATTTTGTAAAAATATAAAATAAAAATCTTCATATTTTGCTAATAATTTGTAAATATGCAAAAATGTCAACTGTAGTCTAAATTGAAGAGTCAAATTTTGTAAAAATATAAAATAAAAATCTTCAGTTTTGCTAATAATTTGGAAATACCCAAAATGTATACTGTAGTCCAAATTGAAGAGTCAAATTCTGTAAAAATATATAACAAAAATCTTCAGTTTTGCTAATAATTTGTAAATATGCAAAAATATAAAATGTAGTCCAAATTGAAGAGTCAAATTTTGTAAAAAAAAATATACAATATAAATCTTTAATTTTGCCAATAATTTCGAAATACGCAAAAATGTCGACTGTAGTCTAAACTGAAGAATCATATTTTGTAAAAATATGTAATAAAAATCTTCAATTTTGCTAATAATTTGTCCACGTCTGTATTATTGATGTTTATAAAAAATGTTACATAACAAAAGTTTCTTTAAAAATAATTCTCGATAAGTTTTATTCCTTGACAAATTTTGATAGGACTGATATTTAATGAGATAAATGAGTTTTAAAATTAAAATAACTGCCATCTAAGGCCGTGTAATGAATTAAATAAAAAATGACTTCGTCTATAAGGGGCCTTGGACAGAAACAATTGAAAGCTATGAAAGATAGCCTACGGAGAATGTTTCTGTGTTTTTATGAAGTAATATCGGAAGCTAAATTAACCGATTTGTATAATTATTATTTCATCACTGGAAAGTGTAGTTTCCCTAGATGGACATATTGCTATAATGTTATTACAGTAACTTCTGATATGATATAATATAATATAATATAATATAATATAATATAATATAATATAATATAATATAATATGCTATTTGAAGGGTTCAGTACCATAGTGGGCCAAGCGCCATTTACTGAATACGTAGAAGACAAGGGTTAAAATTAAGTTATTACCATAATTCAATGGAAACCTATAACAAGTAAAATAAAATATACACATTAAATCTAAATGATGTCAATCTTCGTTAAACCATGGTTGCATGTAATAAAAATTAAGAAACATGTTAAAGGAATTGCCATTGCACCAAATGACTGTCTCTGGACCAAAGTGATCGCATTTTAATTTTTTTGGATGCAATTTAAATTAAGTAACATATTAAACGATTTATCCTTCTATCAAACACGAAAGTTCCCTGGATCAAACGTCCTAATTTAATTATGTAATTACTTTATATTTATTTCTAACGGGTGCAGCGGAGCGCACGGGTACGGCTAGTACTAATAATAAATCTGTAGCCGAAATTTTTCTGGTAATTTTCGATTTTCCAAAAATAATTGCTCCTAACATATATAATTAAGCACCCTGAAACCGAAAATCGCATTTTTTAAATTTTTGTTTGTATGTCTGTCTGGATGTTTGTTATCTTTTCACGCGATAATGGCTGAACGTATTTATATGAAAATTGGAATATTAAATTTATATATCTTCTCACCATTCCTGAGCTGCCACAAGGGACAAAGTGTACTTAACCGTAGAAATTTTTACAAGTTCATGAAAAACCATTAATGTTGTTTTAACAATGAAATTCTTACGAGTACATAGCTGCAAATAATTATTTTTTAGATTAGTGGAAATATAACTTGTAACTTAGATCTTAGGCTATATGGCATTCAAAATACTTTATTTGAAAGGGGGGATTATAAGGGGGCCTGAATTAAATAAATCGAAATATCTCGCTTATTATTGATTTTTGTAAAAAAAAAGTTACATAACAAAGGTTTATGTAAAAATGATTTCCGATAAGTTTTATTCTTTGCAAAATTTTGATAGGACTGATATTTAATGAGATTAATGAATTTTAAAATTAAAATAACGCCGTCTAAGGCGGTGCAATGAAATAAGAACAAATGACTTCCTCTATAAGGGGCTTTGGACTACAACAATCGAAAAATATTAAACATAGCCTAAAGAGAATGTTTCTGTGTTTGTATGAAGTAATATCGGAAGCTAAATTAACCGATTTGTATAATTAATTATTATTTCACCATTGTAAAGTGTAGTTTCTCTAGATGGACATAATGCTATAATGTTATTACAGTAACTTCTGAGTGAATTGAGGACAGGTAAGATTAAAATAGCTTCTTATGCACAGAAAACTTAATAGGCTATTTTTGCGCATTCATTAAACTATGGTTGCATGTAATAACAAATAAGAAACATGTTAAAGGAATTGTCATTGCACCAAATGAGTGGTCTCTGGACCAAAATGATCGCATTTTAATTATTTAAATACAATTTAAATTAAGTGACATATTAAACGATTTATCCTTCTATCAAACACGGATGTTCCCTGGACCAAACGTCCTATTTTAATTGTAATTACTTTATATTTATTTATAACGGGTGCAGCGGAGCGCACGGGTACGGCTAGTATAAAATAAATTGGCTGTCAAGATCGCGTTGTATGTTTAGGCATACAAACTAATTCCATTTGTAAAAGTTTTCATAAATATTCTTAGTACGTAATATTTCAGCTCTCAGACGACAGTTAACAATATTTAATGACTTTCTTTGTTCATTTTTGTAATTGTGCTTGCATTTTTATGTGATTTTAGACGTTGACTGGTTTGTTAAGAATAATTTGGGATTTAACATACTGTGGTATTGAAGATCTAATATCTTTCACATTTCGGAACCTTTATAGAATCTATCTTCAGAATCAAAATCTCGAAGAGTTCTTTTATATCTGGCTAGCCCAAACTGCTACAGGTTGAGCCAAAGAAACGGGACATTTTTAAAAAGTGAAATGAAAATTTAGATATTGTATTAAATTAACTTTTATTAAACGAAAATACAGAATATAGAATGTCAGTTGCAAGTTCTAAATATTGTTTATTGAAACTGACATCTTTCAAATGTCCTCCACCAATGTGCATACAATCTTGTAAGTTTATTACAACACTTTGCAACATTTCGATTGTGATGTTTGAAATTTCTTCACGAACTTCTGTCTTCAGTTGTTCAATGTTTCGTGATTTGTTTGCGTATAACTTATTTTTTAGATACCCCCATAAAATAAGAATCACAGACACGTAAGTCGGGTCAACGTACAGGCCAGGAAATGTCTCCATTTCTCGATATAATATGATTCCAAACAAATTTCGCATTTACGTCATAGAGATGGCTGCAGTATGTGCTGTTGCTAAAACAAAGTTGATCTGTTGATACGAAAATTTCTTCTTATCGATTGACCACTTAAAAAATGTCGAACCATTATCACATAACGAGCTGCATTAACAGTTTTCTTTACCTGGAGGTTTCTTCTTTAGTAATGAGCACGTTTCTTCTAAATTGCGAACCCAGGTTTCAATCTAAAGAGAAGGGAGCACAGGATCATGACGAAGTTGTTGAAAGTGGCGGCTAAACTCTTTGCAAAGAGCTTCTGCGCATTGACCATTTAGCTAACAAGATTTTAAAACAAATCCTCGTTGCTCACCAGTGCTCCATGTTTAATACATTGGAACAATCAGGCTAAACAGTGACAATGAATGTAAGTATCTATACTAATAATAAATCTGTAGCGAAATTTTTCTGATAATTTTCGATTTTCCAAAAATAATTGGTCCTAACATATATAATTAACCGGCCTGAAACCGAAAATCGCTTGTTTTCCGCACAGAACCAATACGCGGTTAGTGTGAAATACCAAATTCAGTATTCCCAACGTAACACACACAACAATTTCCCTCTTCTTACCGCTTAAGCGCGACATTCATTTTACTGCTTTAGGCTTTTAACATATGATTTTTAGAGACGTTTAACATAGTAATAATTATAAATTGGAAACTTACCACTGCAATTTCACCTAAATTGCAATGTTAATTATTGTTTTTAAATATTTGCAAAAATTAAGCAAAGTCTACTACTCCACTAAACTTATTGCATTCTTGATACAAGTAACATTAAGGAAGCCGTGAAAAAATCAACGAGATTCCAGATGCCGATGTTATTACTGCAATATGTTATATAAATAACATTGTTAAAATATTAAAATGAAAAATAAATCATTACATAACCTTACCGTTTGTTTTAAGTTCGCATTTATAGACTGGGGGGGGGGGGGAAAGACAGACGTATATCACGGCCTGCTGGAGTATAGTAAACACAGAAAACATTTTACAGCAACAATGTTGAAGAAAGATATTTTGGTGTTCCGAAGTTGGCGTCATTAAACAGAAACCAACATGGAGATTTCATTGCAACTAATTAGAAATTCGTCTTTCAGGTATGTAATAAACGATCTTCGTACAAAATAATGTACGATAGACGAGCGGTATGTTTGTTTTCATGTTCTCGGAAATTAAAAAAGCTCAACTACGTTTCACTTTTTCAATCTTTTCCTCGACCATGAAAACGTCAACATACCGCTCTTCTAACGTATATTACTATTATATCTTGTTTCCGAAAGGCAGGCTCAGTTTTCGCCGTCACACAGTAATATTCAAATTATTTAACGATTTCTATAGGGAAAAACTTGTGTTTATTTCAACCCATAGCAGGCAGAAACATGTTAACCAGGTACGGTAAAATGTAGGACATATAATTAGATATTTCGTGTGATATAGTGATAATAGTTGCGTAATCAAGATGTATAATGATATCCATTGAAATTAAGTACGGGTAATGGGTTGTTCTCTGGTTGTAACCCGGAGTCGCACATGTGTCCGCAAACGTTTTGTACACACTGTAGCATGAGCAGAGAGACTCCGTAAACCCAAATGACTTCCACATCGCCACAATAGCCGCCATTCCGTTTTATATGGTACGAGCAGTTAAGTAGCGAGTCTGTCTATATTATCTCCATGGTGACGTAAATGACTCGGGTATCTTACAAGGCTGAGAACAAGATAATTCGCCGGCCTCGAAATTCCTGCAGTAAGTCTATATAACCACCCTTATCTGCTGCATGCGGAACCGAGGGTCGGCAAGAAAACTGCCCTCTCCGTCCGTCCGCTGTCTGTAATGCGTTTACTATATATATCATAGCCGGTGGGGGTGAACAACAGGGTGATAGTGTCGGTTTAACAAGGACAGGGGCTTATGAGTGTTGCTGTGTCGAAAATGAAGCAAGGAATAACGTAATTATATTGCTTTGTACAAGAAAAAAAATGTTAATATCTAGTTGCTGTCACATTATTTAGTCTTCACTTTATCTCAACATTTTCAAGTTTGAAATGGAAGCACTTAATTTTCAGAGATTGTTTCTACGCTGAGATAATTTTTATGAAGTCACTTACATGACCATTTTATTTGCTGTGAAAGTTTATATTTTAAGCCCTTGTTCTTTTATGTTTGTCCCTCTTGAACAAAGTAACTTGGAAAATGTAGTTATCTGTAGTAATGTCACGAGGTCTGAGATTTATCTGGAAAATCTCAGACCTCGAGTGACATGTATTACGACTATTTCGGGAATAAAATAAAAATGTAAATAATGTATCTCTAAAATTCGCTCACAAAATGGTAGACTAATAATCGTATATTTGTTCAGACAATGTAAAGTTCAAATAGATGAATATCGATTACTGCAATAAAGAAATTGGATATTATTTAGTAATAACAAAAGCGAAAAGCAGGTTTAACAATGTTAATTACATATACTGCGCTTTTCTCTTGTTATAACAGAAATACATTTTCATTATCTGCTGAAATCATCATTTAATTTATGCTCGACCATGCCGAAACGTAGTAATTATACACCTGGTAGCAGACCTTCAATGCATGTCATTAAAGTACACCTACTCATTAAAGGTCAGGTCTTTCAGCCAATGACGACTCAGGTTACAACTGTTCAGCCAATGACAGGTCAGCTTTCTACCGTTATAAAACCGCAAGTATCGATTATTCTCGGATATGCAATCGAAAGAGAATTAGCGAAAAGTCACGGAGGCTGGAAATCCAATACTGTCGCAGAAGGTGATGTTCTGTTACTATAATAATTAGCGTTAATTGTAAATAAATTCAAATAAATTCAATTTGTCATCTCGTTTTTCAATGTCGAATTCAATAATCAAGGTTATACCAAGTTTAACGGGATTACATCAAGGTCAATGACATTATTGTTCCTCGGAAAAAATCAATATTTTCGCGTCTGCGCACATCTCACAATTCACGACCTAGAACAAGGTCACTTCCGATCTTGTCAGATACAATTAAAATGTATACATCTGAATAATTTCAAGTTAGCAATATGGTCAAGCATAAAATGTCGTATGAGACTCGCCTATAATGGTAATTAAGAAGCTCGTATGAAAATTATGAAACTCGCTTGCGCTCGTTTCATAAACATCCATACTCGCTTCTTAATTACTATCATTATAGGCTCGTTGCATAATGTACTATTAAATGGACTTGGAATTAGAACATGAAGATGTAGAAGTGGAAGTAGGATTTCGCACTTTATTTAGTACAATGAATTCATACTTAACGATTTACGAGGAAACAGTTGGCGACACTGACTAAACAAAAGAACGACCATGCGATAAATTGACAGTGACAAATCTAGCTGAAAAATTATCGCGATGTATGACTCTAATTGGTTGCAATTCAAAATTTAATTACACTTCATAGGTCGAAAATGGAATTACGTCATATAAACGAAATCCATGGCGCTACAGTCCTTTGCAGGGCCAAGACCGACCAGCCGGCTGCTGGCCTCACGTTCACATGCCGAAGCAGAGGTGGACGATCATCCAAGCAGAATGGAGGTATCATGTGATTAGCACGATGATCCCCGCAGCCGTTATAGCTGGTTTTCGAAACCGGATTTTCGCTACCTCATATGATCCATATATCTTAATATCGTCTATCATCTGATATCTTCTTCTGCCACGAACTCTTCTACCGTTCACCATTCCTTCCAGTGCGTCATTCAGTAGGCAGTTTCTTCTCAATCAATGACCCAGCCAATTCCTTTTCCTCTTTTTGATCAGTTTCAGCATCATTCTTTCCTCATCCACTCTTTCCAACACAGCTTCGTTTCTTACTCTGTCTGTCCTTTTCACACACCCTATCTTTCTTCATATCAACATTTCAAATGCTTCTATTCGCTTCGTCGTATTGTCCATGTTTTTGCCCCAATACAATGCTAGATTCCGCACAAAGCACTTCACTAGACTCTTTCTTAGTTCTTTCTTAAGAGATCCGCAGAATATGCTTCTCTCTATTAAAAGCTTCCTTTGCCATTGCTATTCTCCTTTTGACTTCTTGGCATCAGTTCATATTACTGCTTATATAATGTTTGCAGTTTTTCTTGGGAAAGGTAAATGGTGTAGTTTCCCGTTGCTTTCCGGACACCACTCTCTAATTATCTTGAAATAAAATAAATGTGTATAAATTACTCATGGAAATAATAGTGAAATATGGCCGGTCTCCTCGACCGATCTTTCTGTAGGTGTAATTTCTTTCGGGTTAAGGGAAGATATAACAGGTTTGAGAGTGAATAAAAGTAATTTTTCAGTTTATTTTTTTATATAAAGATTGAACATTTATCTTTGTCAGTGAAAGAATTTTTGCGATATATACAATAGGTATTTTGGTAGATATTACTATAAACGAGCAAGCGTACGCTTATTTAGTTCTTCACACATAAGGTTTGTTTAAAGCTCATTTCCCGCAACTTGTATTTTTCAAAATCGTTCTTCTGATAACTCGGTAAGTTTTTAAGATATCGCAGTAAAATTTTGCATGCAACTGTCTTTCATACTTGTGAATAAGATTAACTACAATTATTGTTGAAAAATCTATAGTTTATTTTATTATTTTTTACCTAAAAACATTAATAATTTAACTTTTCATAGGAAATTTAAAAATAAATACTTCTATTGTAGACGTTTCAAAGATTGTAGTTCACGTTGTTCATTTGAAATTCAGGAATAAATAGAAAAATAATGGCTCAGAAATATTGATAAATGTGGACATTATCATAAAAACGGCACATCGGTGCACAAAAACGGCCAACTTTTTTTCTTATGATAATTACTCATAATGGTGAAACTTTTACGGTCTTACTAATAAACCGTGAATAGTTTTTACATGAGATTTATGCAGAGTTGAGACAGAAAACGTTACTAATAAATCATGTATAAGCGATGGATGTTATAAACAGTCTATAACTAACAATAGAAATTGCTTTGCAGTAGTTATATACATGAAACCCCTAGTTTAAGCGTTGCATATAGAGAGAAAATGGCCACCCTCTTACAGCTGTTCGTATCGACTGTCATTTTATGATGATGGTTTCCTTGCAACTACAGAAGAACAAACCAAAGAGCATGGAATAATATTGTTGTAGCTTGTACTCTTTGACCAAAATATAGCGTGGTAATCGATCAGAGCCAGTTGTACTATCGATACTTGACACGGCACACTAGAGCGCTCTATCGGATGCAATGGAGAACCTCAGATATTCTATTATCTTTAGTAATGAAGTAATGACAAAACTATGACGTAGCTGTGTAACAGTTATACACGACGTATGTAGTGATTATTAGTAAGGAATTTACATATGACATATAAACGAGCTACTCATTGTATAAGTACAGAGCGTTCGCCTACGGGTGGGGCCAGGAAAGCGGCCTGCCTGCGGTGTCGCTTGCGGGAATCGTCTATCCGTAAGCTTCGTCTTTCTGTACAATACTCTGTAGGGTTTTAATTTTAAAAGTATAGCAGCAGTAAAGACATGTTTTTGAAACACTAACTGCCTGTGAAACACGTCTTAGAGATTTATTAGGAGAGCGTATAAATGATGCCCTGACTTCATAAATTTTTTCTTCCGTCAATACTCTTTGTTTTCGCTTAGGAATTGTAGCATTTATCGACCCTGTTGTCCTTAATTTGTTAACAAGACGTCTAACAGTTTCTGTATCCTGAATTGGAGCACCCGGATATTTCACTTCAAATTGCCTACGCACCTCTCTACATGACTCTGTTTTCACATATGCAACATACATTAAAAAAAAAAAAACTGTTCAAACGTGAATTTTGCGTTTTGCATTGTCCATAAATTTTACACACACGTTGAATATTTAAGCAACTGTGTCAAGGAACTGCACATAAAACACTGCATCTGATAACTTGTCGACCTTGATTGTCGAGCGTGTCTCAACAACTGCACGCACAAAGCGGCGTATCAGTACAAGCCGCTTTCCTGGCCCCACCCGTAGGCGAACGCTCTGTATAAGAAGTCTGTATAGAGAGTTTTTATTAGTAAGAACGTTAGTAAATCTGAAAATAGTCTATAATTGCAGAAGCAGTGAATACTGAGCATGTTAAATTGTAAGGTGAAAAAGAGTCATTAGTTGCTGAAAAAATATATTGAATTTCCAATTTTTTTAGTGCTCAAACCTGTATATCCCCCCTTAATTGTTAAGAATCCTCCTGTATAGGCCTATATATACATTTTGTAATAAAGGTAATATTATTAAGAGAATGCCAGGGATTTTATAAGAGACAGGAACAGACAAATTTTCATTACGTACAGCGTGGAACTTAATTTCTGGACCTACAGCAGTACTGTATGAAGTTACAGTGATCAAAATAACAAACATTGTTAAATTAACTGAAATTGAATTCCTGTAGTGATGTAAGTTCAATGTATTAGTTTTTACGTTTCATAATTCTGTTCGTGTGTCACAAAAGCTGATGAAACTGGTGGCTAGCGACATCAAAGGAGGCTGACAGCAACACCCCTCGCTGTGAGTCTACATCGTGGTCGCAATTTCAACAGCTTTTGTGATACACGAACCGAATGATGAAACGTGAAAAATAATGCCCTGAACTTACTATATTGCGAGAATTAGATTTCGGCACAACATTCAAAATTTTGTTCATTGTAACTTCATAGAATGTTGTTTCATTCCAGAAGATAACGATTCAGATCGCATGTGTGTAATGAAAATGTGTTCCTTTTTGTTTATTTCGCAATGATTCTGACTTTATAAAACAGGTGCAATAAGGCAATGAATAAATGAGCAATTCAGAAAAGAATTCGTTTCATATACTGAAGTAACACAACTTTATTCTTTCGCTCTCCAGATGTCATTGTCATACAGAGGGCCTACGCTCGGACGTAGATTCGAATCCCCCTTGAGCTGGTTGCGTGACTGTATTTTTTATTTTTCTCAGTTGCCTGGCGAATATTGGGTACTGTCATAATGAATAATTACTTTCATCACGTCAAAATATCGTGTATAGCTTTTTGAAACCTCTTAAGTCATGAACATTTTAACTTCTCTAGCAGAAAATTTAATGTTATACAGGGTGTTCCGAAACTATTCGTTCAAAATAATACAGGAAGTAGAGAACATAAAACAAATATATTTTGTAATGGTACATATGGTCCCTGAAGGCAATTTCTGATCCTAGGGACGATTTACACAGAAGGTAGTTTAGCATGCTAATTACGTCAGTGGCATTCACAGGAACTGCTCGAATGCGCGACCATTAGCCTGTATGCACGCAGTACATCGTCGGACCATTGATTGTCGTGTCCGCTCGAAGATACCTGGCATGTCCGCAATGGCATCAGCAGCGACAGTAATTCTAGCGACGAGGTCTTCTTCTGTTTCCACAACGGTTTCATACACCAGCTGCTTCATATGCCCCCAGAGGAAGAAATCCAGACACGTGGGGTCAGGTGATCTGGGTGTTTACAAGGAAGTCACCGTTGTTGTCACTAGGCGGTGCTGCTTTCGAATGAATCGGTATGTTTCCAAGCAGACCTCAGAGTCAACCAACTGTACACAGAGCAGTTTTGAATGTCAGTACACATTCCCAGTCAGCGACACCGTCACAACAGCTTACGTCAACGCCACTAACATAATGTTCCATAACATTACAAGTTGACTTCAGAGACCATATATTCCTTATCGAAATATATTTGTTTTCATGTTCTCTACCTTCTGTATTAATTTGAACGAATAGTTTCGGAACATCCTGTATATAGT
Organism: Periplaneta americana; assembly: GCF_040183065.1. Classification (NCBI taxonomy): domain Eukaryota; kingdom Metazoa; phylum Arthropoda; class Insecta; order Blattodea; family Blattidae; genus Periplaneta; species Periplaneta americana. The sequence continues at coordinate 143,255,263 of NC_091129.1, read as the reverse complement.
AGACGTTAATGGCATGCGTCCGTGACTTATTCACTCAAATGATTTTCAGAAGAAAAAATGTTTACAAATACATCCTAGTTTATAAATCATTGTTTTTTTCCCCCCGTTTTCACACACGTTTTCAATTCTTGACTTACGGGGTTTCAAAAATAACCGATTCATATAACCTCCCAGTTGATTAGGCATAAGTATCGTTAAATATACGAATATAAACGACACAGTTGTCATAGATGATATTACTGTCTTTTTATGAACGAACATTTTCAGGTTATTTTATTAATTTTGTTGTGCAATTATATAACACAATTTAATTAATCTATCTGTACCAGCTGCAGTATTGTATTGTATTGCATTTATTAACATTCCATGGTATTCATACATTGCTTACAGCTAGAATATGGAACAAGTCAAAAAACTTAATACTATTATAAAATCTTAATTTATAGTCACAGTTTAGATGAAATATATACAGACGAGATTTACAATATAGTACTAGTACAACACAAAGTTTTTTTCATGAAGTGTTATTGAATGTCATGAATTCACCTACAGAATAGAAGGCGTGAGAAATTAGGTACTTCTTAACCCATTTTAACCTAGCGTTACCATATGGTAACGCAGTGCAGAAAGGAATAAAACTTGCTTCATACACATCCTTAATTAATAAAACTGGAATTTTTCTTTGTGAATCCAAGCTACATGATTGGTTCTTTCTTATTACATGATGAAATTACAAATTTATTATACCAGTTGGGCAAAAGCAGCTGCGCGATTTTGATGTTGCTTTCTCAGCAGCAATTTTGGAGAGCAACAAGAAGTAAGATAATTTATTTGTTACTTTGATTAATTTGATTGTAATGTTTGTTGTGGTATTTTACTTATTGATGATTGAGTATTCATGTACATCAAGTACAAGTTTACAATCCGTAACATTGTTGTGGATATAATACATTGTTTCTTACGTTACCATATGGTAACGCTAGGCTAATATGTTGTCACTCATTATTTGTGCTCTCTTGCTACTAACAGTAAGATGGAGGAGTTACAAGAAAGAACATGTAACAAAATGTATGTTACAAACAGTGCGTGAAAGTGCATGAGATACTTTTGGAATTAGAAAACGAGAAATTAGAGCATTCTACATACAGCCATCAAAGCCCAACTTTGTATCTGACGAGAACTCTGCAGATGTAGAGGGTGGCATGTTCGACAACCTAAGTGGAAGGAATCCGAGTTCTGAAGGTGGGGTTATTTTTGTTAATAGGGACAGAATAGGTGCACCAGGTGATATTCCTTTTATAGAAGACGAGGAAGTTGAAGAGTCATCTGTGATAGAAAGAAAATGATACCGTCAACATTGCAATATGTGGAAATGGTGCCATCAGGGAAACGTAAGTGGATAAAACAGTACGTTATAACAGTTCAATCGATTTCTCCAGAGAGCGACTTTTAAAGACAGAGATATGACAAATTTTGTTTTCATTATAAAAATTCGCTTTATCTATGTAAAAACTGTTTTAGCCCATGTTCGCATGGTTGTTAGATGTAGCTATACAAAATGCTTGGCAGCCAAGTAGAAGATCTGGCCCACCATTGAATGAATTAGAATTCAAATAGGAGATTTGAAGAAGTCGGGGAGCATCCCAAAAGGCAAGGGGTGAGTCTACTTCCAAATACAGCGATATTGGAGCTACGAGACATGTCCAAAAAATAAGTTTCCCTGGAGCCGTTTGCAGAAATAAAATACAATTTTATGGAAAGATTTATTCGAACAGATACAGGAATTGTTGAGCTATTTTTTCAACATATTTCCACCTGAATTGAGATTTTTTGTTACCATGGTATCAACAGAGAAGTGCAAACGGCTGTCACACACTGGTTCCGATTCCAGGCGGGAGACTTCTACGTGGGACAAAAGTTGTTCCCACGGTGTGGCAAATCTCTCAGTTCTAGTGGGAAATATGTTGAAAAACAGTTCAACAATTGCTGTATCTGTTCCAATAAATCTTTTCAAGAAATTGTGTTTTCTTTCTGTAAAAGGCTCCGGGTAAACTTACTTTCTGGACGTCACTCCCAGAACATCTGATTATATAAGATACGATGGAATGGAACATTAGTGATTCCGATACCCGGAAACAAAAGAAAGCGATGTGCTAGTGAGAAAGCTCTTCCGATATACAGCTTCCTCAAAATTTGATGTAGCTCATGTTTTTTGTCATATCATAAGAAATGTTTTACCTTACTACCGAAATATGTGAAAATCACACAAAAAAATTATGTAAAATGTTATGTTACGAAAATGTGTTTTGTTCATACGAGTATTTTGTGACAATAATTCTATTATGTATATTGCTTCACGTATTGTGAAAGTAATTTTCTTATTTTTGTATTTTTTGTATTATTTGTATGGAGTGTGGTATTGTGTGGGGCAGAAACGTGGACATTACGACGAAGTGAAGAGAAACGAATGGATGCATTTGAAATGTGAATAAGGAGAAGAACGGAACGTGTTAAGTGGACAGACAATAAGAATTGAAGCCGTGTTGGAAAGAGCGGGTGAAGAAAGAATGATGCTGAAACTGATTGGGAAGAGGAAAAGGAATTGTTTGGGTCACTGGCTGAGAAGATACTGCCTACTGAAGGATGCACTGGAAGGAATGGTGAATGGGACTGAATGGTAAAGAGTTCGGAGCAGAAGAAGATATCAGATGATAGACGACATGAAGATATATGGATCATACGAGAAGACAAACAGGAAACATCGGAGAATGCTGGGTTTGCAGTGAAAGGTCTGACCTTGGGCAGAACACTGAATGAGTGATGAATATATTATTTGTATGCTAAAGTTCAGTTAAGTTCAATAAATTGCTTGAAAGATGTCATTATAAGGCAACAACCCATTCTTTAAGATTTGACAACATAATGACCTAGCGTTACCATATGGTAACGCCCTGTAATTCCACATATTCGCTTCAACAATTGAAAACAAAAGCATTGTTGTGTTCAATTACATCCATTTAATTAGTCTATAACGAAATAAACGAAAAACTTGACGAAAAATAATTCAGGCTTTTAAGGGTTAATTTGGCGCTAAATAATCTCATGTTTTGAGTTTCATTTTTTATATCGATAGGGAGGCTATTAAAAAATTTTACTGCCATATAACGCACTCCTTTTTGATAGCACGATAGACTTGCCGATGGAGTACGAAAGTCATTTTTGACGTGTATTTATGCTATGAATTGTTGAATTAATTACAAAGTTTTCACAATTACATACGAGGAAGATTATTAATGAAAAGATATACTGACAAGCCATGGGCATTATTTGTAGTTTTTTGAAAATAGTCCTACACGATTCTGTAGATTTGGCACCTACTATTATTCTAATTACTCTTTTTTGTAATAGAAATATACTGTTACTATCTGTGGAATTTCCCCAGAATATTATTAAAAAACTCATTACCGAGTGGAAATATGCAAAGTATATTGTTTTTAAGGTATTGATATTTACTATCTTTTGCATAGATCTAATAGCAAAACAAGCTGACCCGGGTTCAACTCAGGTCTTAATAAAAGTGAGTTCCAGAGAGTTTCCCTTCGGGACAATTGCTGCAAGAAAGTAGGACTTACGTACCTGCTACTAGGCTAATACTGATGACTCGTGACATTTTTTTTTAACTTCCCACTACCCTTTGGGCTTCCACTGTCTCTAATAGGGATAACTTTACCTACTATGAAATTTATTTTACCATAGTAACTACGCTGCAAGCTAGAAGGCAAGGCAACGTTACACATGCATGAATGTAATATGGGTATCATGTAGATCTTTACAACATGAAGTGTGTTCCCCTTTTCCTACCTAACCGGAAATATTAAGAAGGCATAAAGCAGAAATGTAGGGACTGAGCCCTTACAATGTGCATGTACGCTTTTTATAGATCAGTAACATTTTATGACTTGTCACATATAAACACGCTGCGGAGAGATTTAACTGTTGTATGGAAAACTTTCAAGCTATTCCTTTTCATTCGTTAAATAGAAATTTCAGTCGACTTTATAGTAAAAACCTAGACAGACTAACATGTAAAACACGTGTGTATTTTAATTGTTTTAACTAGACAATGTCTATTGCATTATTTATGTTCATGGACTGTTATAGAATATTATCCCTGATATAACAGTGCCTTTTCAAGTCAAACTATTTATTTATTTTTTATGTATTTACTTATTTATTTACTTATTTAATTATTTAGTTACTTATTTATTTATTTTTTTCAAACATATGCTTTTAGCTTATTTTATATTATTTTGTTGATTCCGTATAATGTAACATAAGATATTCGAATGCAGTTAATTTCGTATGTAATGTATTAATATGAGCAAATGCTGGGTAACTTTCGGTGCTGGACCCAGGACTCATTTCACCGGCATTATCACCATCTCATTCGGACGCTAAATAACCAAAGCTGTTCATAAAGCGTCGTAAAATAAACTTAATGTATTAATGAACCTATAACTGCATACCTTGGTCACAACTTAGCTGTTTCAAATTATTCTCAACTTTCATAGTGTTGACGTCTATAATTATCGTAATAGAATTTGTCAGTAAATATATATATATATATATATATATATATATATATATATATATATATATATATATATATATCACTCTATGAAACTCGATAGTGATCTATAATCTAGTTTTAGCATTGAGTATATTCTTTATTTGAATAATAGTTTTTGGAACTTTGATAGTTTATACTCAATTTATCTTATATAAATATAAGATATCTTAAGAAATTATTTTATTACTTTTGGTCCATCAACAAGTATAATAAATGTATCATTGAACTGAATTAGTCTTTATCAGGATTGTGCTATTCCAACAAGCTTTGTTCAATCCTATGATGATATTTATTTATTTATTTATTTATTTATTTATTTATTTATTTGTTTCCTTCTTTCTTTCTTTTCTTGTTTCTTTGTTTATTTGTTTGTTTATTGATTTGTTTGTTTATTGATTTATATTTATTTATTTTATTTTATTTATTTATTTTATTTATTTTATTTAATTTATTTTATTTCTTTTATTTTATTTATTTATTTTATTTATTTATTTTATTTTATTTATTTAAGTTATTTATTTAATTTAATTTATGTATTTAATTAATTTATTTAATTTATTTATTTAATTTATTTAATTAATTAATTTATTTAATTTATTTATTTATTCACTTATTTATTTATTCATTTAATCATTAATTAATTAATTAATTAATTAATTAATTAATTCATTCATTCATTCATTCATTTTTACCCGTCACGATGGTGGCGTACTTCGGAACCTTAGCATATCGTCGTTGTTCCTACAATAACTCCTACGTGAAAAATACAAAATCTTTCAGGAGGAAGGAAAGACACATTTATTCATCCTATGGCAGCCGTACATAGGAGGCTGTGAATTCTTACATTTTCGAAAAAAAGATATATAATTACATATAGGAGATTTTATTATTTGCTGTATTGCTATTTAAGTTATTTAATAGGGGAAAAATCTGAAAATCGATAAATATGTCGCATAGGAGTTATTGAAGGAACAACGACGATATACTATTAGACTGTAAATAAAATAATTGAACTTTAGCATACACTACTTGACTGTAAATATATAATGTGTTTTACATTGTATGCAATTTTCATAATTCAGTATTGTTACCTGTACTTGTTATCATGTTATGTTCAATTTTGTTAGTGCAGTATTGGAGAAATGAAATGTTTCTATGAAAAAAAAAATGGAAATTGGATTTAGGAATTTTTATTTTAGGAAGATTAAACCTTAGGAAGAATGGATTAGGGTAAATGACGGGGAACGTTATAATTGGGTACATATCTGTGGTGTTCGGGTAAAGGGGTATAAGTCATTTTTTTGTCCATGTGGAATTTTGTTCCCCAGATGAACACACAAGTTAAATTATACAAGTGGGTGTGCAAAAATCAAAGAATTTTAGCAGTTGATGTGTTTTATTTGTGTAGAAAATTATTTGTAATAAGGGTTCCAAGTTTAATTTTCACTTATATCCGAACTCATTTTTATGACTTATCTCCCTTTACCCAAACACCACAGATATATTCTGGTATTGATATAGTATGAATTCTTGCTTGTATTATTTTCTGTCAATATGTCCACGTTACCAGAGGTGAACTTTCTTTTAAATTTTAACCGCTCTGTATTGAAAGAGAGAGCAGTGTCACATTGCTTTATTTGTAAAACAGAATGTGCGTGTATGTGACTCGAAATGATAAAACTTACTCAAAGCTCTTCTTGTGGCCTGTGGGTAAATTTTTGGTTAGTAAAACGAGTTTCATACACATTTAAACGAATTCGCAATGTATACATTAGAGATTGTTCACCTGTCCAAACGAATGTCTCTGAACTTGTAGCATTCAGGAAATAAATTTTGTTTTGCACATCGGCAGTTTTCAAAGCTTGAGCGTATATTTCAGGGGAGAATTCTCAAAGTTCTGTGGCTACTAAACTCGAGGCGACAATTTATTTTCAACAGTTAAACTTTCTCGATAGCAATTTATTTTCAGAGTGGTTTCTGAAAACAGCTACTCCCTGCATTTCCGTTGCGGTGGAGTACAACTTTGTAATGCAGAGTTTACTACTTCCATTGACAATTAATGAGTTCATTTGTTTTAGGTATTTCATATAGGCTAGCAAATAAAAACGTTAATAATAAACTGAAGTAAAAATTAATATTGAATTGTTGTTTTTTTTCACCATTTTTGTATGTTGAGAACACGAAGCTTTCAGCATTGCGGCAAATCAATTTGTTTTACGTAAAACTCCCTGAGGAGGAAGCAATGACATGAATGAAAAAGAACGGTTGGATTTTCAGTTCAAAGGTAACACAGAGATGGCTCGATAATGTCTCTGACGTTCAGCAGACTTATCTGTCCTTTTTCCATGTATTAACGGGCCTAACAAACACGGTACTTGCGAAATGCTTCCTCGACTTAACCGACACCAATTATTGGGTATGAGCGTGTGTGATTAACCATCTCTTTCTGATATAATTTGAACTCGTATGCTCATACAGGGAATGTGAGGTGAAGCCGAAGTAATGATTTTACATTTTAGAGTGACAAGAAAACGAAAGAAAAATGTTATTATCATCCTACATTGTCCATACGATGAAAGAGTAATGGAACGGAGAAAAATTCTCTCCGGCGCCGGGATTTGAACCCGGGTTTTCAGCTCTACGTGCTGATGCTTTATCCACTAAGCCACACCGGATACAACTCCGACGCCGGTTAGAATCGTCTCAGATTAAGCTCCATCTCTTGGGTTCCCTCTAGTGGCCGCCCTCTGTACTACGTCATAGATGTCTATGAACGCAGGACCGAAGTCCACACATGTGCTGAGGTGCACTCGATATGAGTGACTAGTTGGCCGGGATCCGACGGAATAAGCGCCGTCTTAAATCACGAAGTGATTTACGCATATCATATATATTATTTTAATGTACCGAAGTACATATGATATTTCCATGCAGATATTCTGCGTCATCAGAGTAATGGAACGGAGAAAAATTCTCTCCGGCGCCGGGATTTGAACCCGGGTTTTCAGCTCTAAGCTCTACGTGCTGATGCTTTATCCACTAAGTCACACCGGATACAACTCCGACGCCGGTTAGAATCGTCTCAGATTAAGCTCCATCTCTTGGGTTCCCTCTAGTGGCCGCCCTCTGCACTACGTCATAGATGTCTATGAACGCAGGACCGAAGTCCACACATGTGCTGAGGTGCACTCGATATGAGTGACTAGTTGGCCGGGATCCGACGGAATAAGCGCCGTCTTAAATCACGAAGTGATTTACGCATATCATATATATTATTTTAATGTACCGAAGTACATATGATATTTCCATGCAGATATTCTGCGTCGTCATACGATGAAAAAAAAAAAAAATATATATATATGTATATGTAAAATACTACATTGTCTACACAAGTATCATTACATTCAAAGTGGAGATACAATCAAGATTTTGAGAATCAGCCGTCATTGCAGAACATGCTAGAAAGGGATCAGAGTGTTAGACACTGTGGAAGTTTTTCAGAACGAATAGCTCATGTTGTGTGTAACAAAAAAGTAGACCTATAATACCATATTATGGAAAGTTGATTGTTTTCTAAAAAAGGTTTTCTTTATTCCCAAATATTTAACACATTATTATTCTGTAACTATTGCGAGTAGGATCGTGAGTTTTTTCCACATCAATAGAAAATCTAACAGAGAATCATTTACCTCTCTGGCGTATTTCAATAGTTTGGACGGTTTTCATGTAATTTTAATTTCAAAATCAATAATTTCAAGACACTGAACTACGGTATGTCAATATATGCAACGTTGTATTCAGACAGAGAGGTGGGGGGTTGTTCATCTAGGGAAGCGGTGACCAAAACTCGAGCTGCAGCGATTACATGCTACAGACAGCTTACATAGTGAGAAGACGGAGGAAAGGTATTTGGCATGAAAACTACAACCAGTGGTGGTTCCTGTACTAACATCTTGATCAGTCCCGCGGATAAAAATCTCAAGCTTTGCTGTATCAGTAATGTCACTGCTGTCATCAAGAGTCAGTGAATAATATACGATTTTTCTTGCTTCTTTTTTAAACCTTCCTGTTGAATATAATCAGGAATTTTCTAAATTCTTCTCTCGATATTTGGTCGAGAAATTCGTAGTTTTTCAAAATTAAAAACTTCTTATAGACAAGTTATTTAAGCTATTTTATTCATTACTCTTTTGAGAAATTCTGTTCTATTAAAAGGCTTTAGAGCACGAGATATTTCAAACCCCATTAGGTAGCTGACTTCCTTACATTTATTTATCTTATCTTTCTCTTCCTGGCTATGATTTAAGACATGTCAATTCCTGGCGTTTAACTGCTCGTTGACACATAATATTGAATCAGTTTTTCTACAATATTATTATTAATTGAATAACTAATAAATAGTTACCCTCATCTAAAGATTAAGAACATTAAAATTGAGATAAAACCTAATAATTGTATCCTTCTAGGGAGAACATTTAAAAATAGCAATATTCATTCACGTACAGAAGAATTATAGAAACACATACTTAGTGGTCAGTAACAATAATAATAATAATAATAATAATAATAATAATAATAATAATAATACATTATTCAGCATGGCAATTAATGTTTCTATATACTCAAAATTGAACCGTTAAGCAAAGTAAACATATTACATTTTGTCCGACAGAACAACAAAAAAGTTCTCCTCAATCTTTACGAAACCACCTCTTACTGCTTGTAGAGACAGAGTTTGTAGAGCGACATGATACCGCCACTGCTTGCCTTCAGTACGTGAATGAAGCACACAGCAATGTACAGGAAACTCCTCGTACCCGTTTGAATGTCTGTGATTACACGATGTAATCACGACACCCGCTTTGGTCACCGCTGATCTAGGGAGACAGATGAACTCACGTTGACCTCTCACATCTGTATTACGAGAAGAAAGAATAGTGTGTTAGCGACGATATTGCCGAACTGCTGAAACTTTCAACTCAATTTTCTAATTAACCGTGCATTTAATCACAAAAGTAATACAGGTCTCCTATTGATTTAAGTGTACCCTATCGTCTCTTTCAATCTGAAGGTTTATTTCACTTCCACCTTGCATATTGATAAACGTTTTTTTTTTATTTAATTCATTCCTGGATTATGGAGCGATTGATGTCAAGGCTGCATATACCGACATTTTAGATGTTATGTTTTTCAGAAGATATTACAACTGTTGTCTTGAATTATCCTAAAATAATAAATGGAATAATTAGGAATAAAATTTTATGTTATGAAAGTAACTCCATCCATAATCGATTTCACCAAATGTTGGAACTAAAAATACAGTCAATTTTTTTTTAACTAAATGATATGCATGTGAATATGTTGAATGTGATGATAAGAATCCTATCATTTCATGATTATATGATGTTTTTCACTATCACATTATTTAAGTTTGAAATATCTTTGTTCATTATTTTCAGTGATAGGCGTTTGGGTAGGCCTATTTCACCCTACCTTGGAACTTAATATTTCCAATTTTTCGGGACTACATACAGGTACTATTGTTAAGGCAGATAGGTATGGCCAATGGGATCGCCTACTCTATCTTTCTTCTTATGCCTGGCTAGTTCAGGCAACTGAACCCTTTGAACACACCTACCTGTCCTGACAATGAAACCTGTAGGCCTATGTAATTCCGAAACTTTGGAAATGTTAAGTTACAAGATATGATGGAATATCCAAAGGATGGAGTGGATATAATTATCAAGAAAGGAAGGAAGAAGTGAATATAAGTATCAAGAAAAGAAGAAAGAAGTGGATATAAGTATCGAGAAAGGAAGGAAGAAGTATCAAGAAAGTAAGGAAGAAGTGAATTTAAGTATCGAGAAAGGAAGGAAGAAGTGAATATAGGTATCACGAAAGGATGAAAGAAGTGGATATAAGTATCAAGAAAAGAAGAAAGAAGTGGATATAAGTATCGAGAAAGGAAGGAAGAAGTTAATATAATTATCAAGAAAGGAAGGAAGAAGTGAATATAAGTATCAAGAAAAGAAGAAATAAGTGGATATAAGTATCGAGAAAGGAAGGAAGTGAATATATAGAAACAGATATGGAAATTTTACACATCACACCAAAAAGTTCACAGTTAAACATCCTAGAACAATACGAAATATATAAGAATACAATAGCACACCCACAATATATACTTAATACGCAACTACAGTTCAATACGCACACATTGTTTGACGTCATAGTACGTCATAGCATACAGACAACCAACCCCCACCATAGGAGCAACACACCCCCACCCCTACCATCGACAACTGCACATCGCAGAGCCAAAATCAGCAGTGGTTCAAGAGACACTGAAGACGACGACAAATAGCGTCGAAACGGGCCATCTGTCGAAGGTAAATACCTTTTTAACAATTTTAACACTTTTAACGTGTGACAGAGTAAATTTTATATTTTTAACAAAGTGTTAACGAGAACTTTAATCAATGAATATAAGTATCAAGAAAGGAACGAAGAAGTGAATATAAGTATCAAGAAAGGAACGAAGAAGTGAATATAAGTATCAAGAAAGGAAGGAAGAAGTTAATATAAGTATCGAGAAAGGAAGAAAGAAGTGGATATAAGTATCAAGAAAGGAAGAAAGAAGTGAATATAAGTATCAAGAAAGGAAAAAGAAGTGGATATAAGTATCAAGAAAGGAAGAAAGAAGTGGATATAAGTATCAAGAAAGGAAGGAAGAAGTGAATATAAGTATCAAGAAAGGAAGGAAGAAGTGGATATAAGTATCAAGAAAGGAAGGAAGAAGTGAATATAAGTATCGAGAAAGGAAGAAAGAAGTGGATATAAGTATCAAGAAAGGAAGGAAGAAGTGAATATAAGTATCAAGAAAGGAAGAAAGAAGTAGATATAAGTATCAAGAAAGGAAGAAAGAAGTGGATATAAGTATCAAGAAAGGAAGAAAGAAGTGGATATAAGTATCAAGAAAGGAAGGAAGAAGTGAATATAAGTATCAAGAAAGGAAGAAAGAAGTGGATATAAGTATCAAGAAAGGAAGGAAGAAGTGAATGTAAGTATAAAGAAAGGAAGAAAGAAGTGGATATAAGTATCAAGAAAGGAAGGAAGAAGTAAATATAAATATCAAGAAAGGAAGGAAGAAGTGGATATAAGCATCGAGAAAGGAAGGAAGAAGTGAATATAAGTATTAAGAAAGGAAGAAAGAAGTGGATATAAGTATCAAGAAAGGAACGAAGAAGTGAATATAAGTATCAAGAAAGGAAGAAAGAAGTGGATATAAGTATCAAGAAAGGAAGGAAGAAGTGAATATAATTATCAAGAAAGGAAGAAAGAAGTGGATATAAGTATCGAGAAAGGAAGGAAGAAGTGAATATAAATATCAAGAAAGGAAGGAAGAAGTGAATATAAATATCAAGAAAGGAAGGAAGAAGTGAATATAAGTATCGAGAAAGGAAGGAAGAAGTGAATGTAAGTATAAAGAAAGGAAGAAAGAAGTGGATATAAGTATCAAGAAAGGAAGGAAGAAGTAAATATAAATATCAAGAAAGGAAGGAAGAAGTGGATATAAGCATCGAGAAAGGAAGAAAATGATGAAGAATTTTACTGCGTTTCCTACAACATTTAAAATCTGAGTAAAGGGTACTAGTTTCTGAGGCAACCTGTGAAGCGTTTGATAGTTGGTAACGGCGTCTGGGAATGTCCGCTCCGCCCTACATTGAATTGCGCTGCATCAGCGATTTGCCTCGTTTTTGTATTCGATGACCGACACGAATCCAGAGCCATCTCATGCTACATCCTGTAACAAAAGAACATCGCAAATGTAAAATCATTTATAAGAAAGTTTCCCTTCAATTTCTTCCCTGCAATTTATTTAATGTTCGGGTGTTCGCTGATAACATTGAAAGCTATAGACTGTTCAGTCAGTTGTATATGAAAACCGTTACCGGATATTACTTCTCTTTTATACAGTATATTTGACGTCGTACATAATTGTAGATTTCCTTAGTTAGGCTAAATAAAGTTGCACCGCGAATAGGATTTTTGGTTTCACATTTTCTGACTTGATATTTATCATTCCGATAGTTAGGAAATACTTTAAATCAACTTAAACAATTTAAAATGTCTGATGCAACGATTGATGCCATAGGATCTCATGTGTTAAAATCATCCTGAGCTATAATTAGTAATCATTTATACCCAACAAACTTTTATTGTAAATGATTTCCTATGTTTTCGTATCATTTATCTTAATGTTTTCTTTTTCCTTTCAAATTGTCACACAATTGGTTTTCATGATTATTCTTTATGAATTGATTAGTAGGCCGATTTATTCGAAACCTTATTTAGGGCGGCTTTTTTTTTCCTAGGATTGTACAGTGATTCGGAAGTGAAAAATCCTTGCCAAAATTCAAATTTTCTGCGATAAATTTAAACAAAATTATTCATGGATTTTTTAATAAATAATTGGAATAGTTTATCCTCATATTTATATATTTCTAACGTCGTTTTTACTGTAAATTTTAGCATTCGAAACAAGTAACTTATAATGTCTGAATTCGGCAGTAATTTAGAATTTTGAATTATAATGTAAATTTACGACTCTTTGGACTTCATTTATTACTTGAACCAAAACGTGCAATTTATTCGGTGACTTTTTCATTTACAAATAGCTCTGTAATTTTTATGTGTAATGTTTTAAATGTGTATAGACATATAAAATTCTAACTTAAGATAGGAACACATTTTTTATGCCGATACATTTCTAGAAACACCCTCAGTTCGATGAATATTGAAACTTTTGCGTAACCTCACAAATTTGGAGTGTCGATTAATTTATTTGCAGGTCCGTAAGCATCTGGATAACATCAATCACCCTTCACTTCCCTTTATCACATGGTATTCTTTATATTAGACGTATTGTTGAATGGTTCCGTTTTAGGTAGGACAAAATTTAATAATTTTGTCTAAATTAATTTAATTATGTCTAAATGCACCTCTTATAGGAAATAGTTTCTCTTACACAAACGTAATCAGAGTTTGTATACAAAAGAAATATAATACCTGTAAATATTATACAAAGTTTCATGAAATTCTGTTAAGATATGAGAAAATTGATTAATTTTATCCATCTAGATACGATATCAGAATAAAATAAATGCAGGGTATTAAAGAAAGTATCCAATATTTTAGGAGGTGATAGTATGCATTAAAACAAGAAAATAATGTGTAATAAACATGGGTCCTAAAACACATACTTTCTGAGATCTGAACACTTGTTCATAGGAGGTGCTCAATGTGACCTCCATTCATGGCAATGCATTCCTCTGCCCTGCAATGAGCAGGCTACCAGATAAACATACCGTAGTTGACACCCCTGGCATGGAATAATGATACGGCGCAAGGAATACTGAAAACAAAAGTCTGGTTGCGGATATGAGCAGGGTTCAGCAGAGATGGTGTTGTGAATTTTCGTAATCAGCACGTGTAGGATGATGAAATTCCCCATGGAGTTGAAGAAATAAGGTATAAGCACCGATTGTCAATAAACTTATGGGCAGGCGTTCTTGGTGATAGATTAATAAGGTCATACGTGCTACCACAGAGATTAACTGGGATCGTTATCAGGACTTTCTTATTAACGTATTAAAACAAATTTCAAAGAGTGCGTGATTCCTTACGCCGAAGGGCAGAGGAATGCATTGCCATGAATGGACGTCACATTGAGCACCTCCTATGAACAAGTGTTCAGATCTCAGAAAATATGTATTGTAGGACCCATCTTTATTAGAGTTTATTTTCCTGTTTTGATGCATAATAGCACCTCCTAAAATATTGGATACTTTTTTTAACACCCTGTATGTACACGTCCTGAAAATTTGCATGTTATACTTCATTATACATTATACTCGTACATTTTAGTTTCCTTATAGCCGCGACGATCCAGATAAAGACCGGTCTTTTGCATAGCTCTAATAGCAAGACATGCTGAATTTAGTTTGGCGGTAATTTCTTTAATACGATTTTTCAAATTTAACACATTATCGATTTTTGAGCCAAGAAATTTGGTTGTTGTTATTTTTATTAGAGACCTATTGTTAATTATTACGCTTGAAATTTATGAGATTGAATTGTATTAGTTTTGTTACAATTTAATACTAATTTATTGACTGAGAACCAGTCACATATTTTGAGGAGAATTTCCTCTGTTGAAGATTCGAATGTATTGGAGTTATTGGCTGTAATTACTATATTTGTGTCATCTGCAAGTAATGTGGGATGACCTACATCTTTTATTAGGGGGGCAAGATCATTTATGAACACTAGAAAAAGTAGGGGACCTAATATTGATCCTTGAGGAATTTCATTATTAATAGTTTCCCATATCGAGGTAGATTTCATGGTTATATTGATTTCGACTTCCTGTTTCCTATCTATGAGATATGAGTGAAACCAATGGTGTGCAACGCCTTTAATTCCATAACAATCTAATTTGTCTAGCAGCATTTTAAGATTTATACAGTCAAATGCTTTGGATAAATCCCTCCAACTGCTACTGTTGAGAAAACGAATTTCTCAATGTAGAAGTACTATTGGTTTGGAATTGAACGGGTTACATCAGCTTCTTGTCTATGCGGATGACGTGAATATGTTAGGAGAAAATCCACAAACGATTAGGGAAAATGCGGAAATTCTAGTTGAAGCAAGTAAAGCGATAGGGTTGGAAGTAAATCCCGAAAAGACTAAGTATATGATTATGTCTCGTGACCAGAATATTGTACGAAATGAAACTATAAAAATTGGAGAATTATCTTTCGAAGAGGTGGAAAAATTCAAATATCTTGGAGCAACAGTAACGAATATAAATGACACTCGGCAGGAAATTAAACGCAGAATAAATATGGGAAATGCGTGTTATTATTCGGTTGAGAAGCTTTTGTCATCTAGTCTGCTGTCAAAAAATCTGAAAGTTAGAATTTATAAAACAGTTATATTACCGGTTCTTCTGTATGGTTGTGAAACTTGGACTCTCACTTTGAGAGAGGAACAGAGATTAAGGGTGTTTGAGAATAAGGTTCTTAGGAAAATATTTGGGGCTAAGAGGGATGAAGTCACAGGAGAATGGAGAAAGTTACACAACGCAGAGCTGCACGTATTGTATTCTTCACCTGACATAATTAGGAACATAAAATCCAGACGTTTGAGATGGGCAGGGCATGTAGCACGTATGGGCGAATCCAGAAATGCATATAGGGTGTTAGTTGGGAGGCCGGAGTGAAAAAGACCTTTGGGGAGGCCGAGACTTAGGTGGGAAGATAATATTAAAATGGATTTGAGGGAGGTGGGATATGATGGTAGAGTCTGGATTAATCTTGCTCAGGATAGGGACCAATGGCGAGCTTATGTGAGGGCGGCAATGAACCTCCGAGTTCCTTAAAAGCCAGTAAGTAAGAAGTACTATGAGAAATATTATTATTCCTTGCTTACTTATTGTCGTACAATTAGTATGGTCTTCATAGTATACGATATACATTTTTAGAATCACGCCTTTCGTCTGGTCCATGAAAAGTTCGCGGTCTCGTGAGGACAGAGACAGATTGCAAATGCACACATGTTGGCGGATACTCGATTTCAAAGATGTAAGGAGAAGATGGGAGCTCTCTTCTCTGAGAAGTTCACTCAAGCCGGAGTTCGACAAGATGGAGTTTGCTTCATTTTGATCTGCTGCCAGGTGTGGGGATTTCCCTTGATCTCTGACACAGGAACGTCAAGATTTGTTCCGCTTTCTACTGTTTGGTGCTTCTGTAAATCTATACTCTTTTCAACGGATACTACAGCGTAGTTAACTATTTGTTGCTTTGTACTGTTGAGTACCTATTGTTCTCACTTCTGTATATTGCTTAAGGACTTCATAATCAGATGATACTCTCGAGCACAACGATTTGATCTTAGAGGAGGTTATGTTGTCGGAAGATATTTACAGTCTTCTGAATAGCGTAGATTATAATTCTGTGTTGCAGAATAGTAATATGCGTTACAAGAGCGGTATGTTGAAGTTTTCATGTTCGAGGAAAAGTTTGAAAAAGCGAAACGTAGTTGAGATTTTTTAATTTCCTAGAATTGAAAGAAAACATACCGCTCGTGTATCGTACATTATTTTGTGCGAAGATCGTTTATTACATACCTGGAAGAGGAATTTCTAATCAGTTGCAATGAAATATCCATCTTGGTTTCTGGTCAATGACAGCAAATTTGCAAAACAAAAATATCTATCTTCAACATCGTTGCTTTAAAATATTTTCTGTGTTTACTATACTCCAGCAGGCCGTGATATACGTCTGTCTTCCCCCCCCCCCCAGTCTATGATGAGTCTGGAATCTTGTTGATATTTTTTCACGGCTTCCTTAATGTTACTTGCATAACTTTAGTGGAGTTTCAGAGTTTACTTAATTTTGCAAATATTTAAAAACAATAATTAACAGTGCAATTTAGGTGAAATTGCAGTGGTAAGTTTCCAATTTATAATTATTACTATATTGAACGTCTCTAAAAATAATATGTTAAAAGCCTAAAGCAGTAAAATCAATATGTCACTTAAGCGGTAAGAAGAGGGAAATTGTTATGTGTGTTAGGTTGGGAATACTGAATGTGGAATTTTAGACTTTCCGCGGATTGGTTTTGTGCGGAAACCAAGCAAATGCGCACGATCTCGCACAAAGGTACTTTTCTAGTAACATATTACTGATGATAATGCTACTATAAAGTGATTCTTTTTATGCTGGTAATAGAGATATGTGCAACATTAAAAATGATAAATAAAGCATACCGATAACTTTTTGTGTGATAATGTGATGAAAGCAGCGAGAAGTAAAGTGTGTATATATTATTATGTGGTATTTTTGTTCAAAATACTTGAAACTGAAATATCATTTTAATATTACAGAATACATATTTATCGTCAGATTTTGCTTATAGAAGAAATAATTCATTATACATCTTGATTACACAACTTTTAATACTATATCACTATGGAAAACGTATTATATGTCTTTCACCTGTTAAATTTTAGGATGTATGTATTTATTCACACTGCAATGGGTATATACCCGGTGGCAGTGGTAACTAATTACACTCAATAATGACAATAATAAACTTATTAATTAAAAATACAATTAATGATAATACTAATAATTAATACTAATAATAACAATAATAATAATAATAATAATAATAATAATAATAATAACAACAACAACAGGGAATATACTAAATTAAATGAAACGATCACTTAAAATAACATTTGAAATATTCTAATTTGTATCTTAAAACTAAGATCGAACTAAAACCCACGAGTATATGTTCATATCTGCACAAGTACCTTTCAACATTACACTCATTTCGCTGTCAACTCACTCACTGCACTGCAACTACGACACATTTCACTGATTCTATCCTGATTTCACTAACACTTCAAAAACATTTCACTGTTCAAATACTTTGCACTGCCACTATAAACTATAAAACTTCACTGACAGGAACACGTTTCACTTACACAGCACACTTCACTGACACGACATACTTCTTCACTGATACAACACACTTCACTGACACAACATAATTCTTCACTGCTTGTTATCATGTTTCGACCTGCTATTCGCCATCATCAGAACAATACTAGGACTAGAACTAGAACAATACGAAATATACAAACACACAAAAACACATCCAAATGAAATTCTCAACACACAACTCAATTTCAGAACACGCACTTTGACTCCACATTACACTACACAAACACACTCCCACAGGAAACAAAACAAAAGGCGCCAAGACCAGCAACACCAGTTCTGATGATGGCCAATAGCAGGCCGATACTTATATCAAGGTAACATAAAATTTAACACGTGAAAGACATATAAAACGTTTTCCATAGAAATAATTCAGTTAAAGTGAAATAAGAGATCCTATATTGCGCGCGCGCGTGTGTGTGTGTGTGTGTGTGTGCATGCGTGTGCGCGCCTGCCTACCCACTTTATTTGCGTGATTCGGGTTCCGCATATTGCGGATAAATGTCAGGACTGTGACCCATTTTCAAATTGCGTACCACTTCGGCGGGTCACGCTTTGCATAATGTGTATCTGTGGAGATTTATATCGTGTTTTAGGGTGATTGTATGTGTAAGTGTAGTGTAGGGAATGGGAAAGGATGCTGATGAAGATGAGGGGAGAAAGGGAAACCCGGTGCCGGTACGTATCCTACTCCTGTCGAATAGCCACAAGGGGGCCGCCAGGCAAAGAAATTAAAAAATGTACAAATTAAAATAGGAGTGTAAAATGAGTAATTAATAAATTTATAGAAACAATAGATTTAATAAAAATGATGTCTTTATGACAATTATTGCTTTATATTATTATTTTCATTTATATGAAATTATTAAACCACATAAACCTCTAAAGTGTATTTTTTACTGCATATATTTCAAATTTTAACGCATATTTCAGCAATTTTTATTGCATAGTAGCATGCATATTTTTAGGTTTTTTAATGCGTAAAGTTCCGTGGTCTAATTATGAGTAATGAAACGTTTCGAGATTTTATGACACCCTACTAAAGTCACAATAGACTCATGTACCAATAAAAATGGATGGAAATCACTCTTGTTTCCAAGAGGAAAAAATAATGTTCCGTGCATTGATATAAATTATACTCAGTTTGTGTCAGGTTATATAGGCTACCTAGAGGAACTTTCAAAATGTAATTTCGAATATTCGTGTGAAATGTTATACGACTGTCGGTTGAAGAATGTCTCACAGATAAAAGTGTGTTGCTGAAGGCTGCACAATATGTCTACAACAAAACTGCACGCCTACGAAAGAGCTGCATTCTTTCACTCTTCCGAACAGCGCTTGCATATGCTTAATATTTTTCTTACGCCGAAGTCGATAAAATGGGAATGATCTCAAATTCTGTCGCGTATTCAAAGAATTTCTGTTAAAATAGTGTTCTAACGTGTATTGAGACTCTCTCTTTCTCACTTCCGTTTTTTTTTTTTCAATAAACATCGTTTCGTATCACTGATATCATCGGTGTTACTTTCAATTCCTATCTGGTATTACCTTAAGCTCACTTCTCTTTTTTTTCTTCATATTAGACAGACGTATACATAGTGGGACATATGTGACTTGAAGTCTGCCCAATAACAGCCTACACCTAAGGCAACATCAGATTCTACCACAGTCTAGTATATACAGTCACGAAGTTCAATCCTTACTAAATATGCATACATAGACAGTTGAAATATGCATCCATAGACAGTTGCTAACCACCAGGATCGCTACTATCGCCTCATCACAGACCCTTTCCCCAGCAGACGATAATAGTAATATACGTTACAAGAGCGGTATGTTGACGTTTTCATGGTCGAGGAAAAGATTGAAAAAGCGAAACGTAGTTGAGCTTTTTTAAATTCCGAGAACATGAAAACAAACATACCGCTCGTGTATCGTACATTATTTTGTGCGAAGATCGTTTATTACATACCTGAAAGGCGAATTTCTAATTAGTTGCAATGAAATCTCCATCTTGGTTTCTGTTTAATGACGCCAACTTCGGAACACCAAAATATCTTTCTTCCTGTAAAATGCTGTGTTTACTATACTCCAGCAGGCCGTGATATATGTCTGTCTTCACCCCCCCCCCCAGTCTATAAATGAGAACTTAAAACAAACGGTAAGGTTATGTAATGATTTATTTTTCATTTTAATATTTTAACAATATTATTTATATAACATATTGCAGTAATAACATCGGCAACTGGAATCTCGTTGATTTTTTCACGGCTTCCTTAATGTTACTTGTATCAGGAATGCAATAAGTTTCGTGGAGTAGTAGACTTTACTTAATTTTTGCAAATACTTAAAAACAATAATTAACATTGCAATTTAGGTGAAATTGCAGCGGTAAGTTTCCAATTTATAATTATTACTATGTTAAACGTCTCTAAAAATAATATGTTAAAAGCCTAAAGCAGTAAAATGAATGTCGCGCTTAAGCGGTAAGAAGAGAGAAATTGTTATGTGTGTTATGTTGGGAATACTGAATGTGGTATTTCACACTTACCGCGTATTGGTTCTGTGCGGAAAACAAGCAAAAATACGCACGATCTCGCACAAAATGTATTGTACTTTCGATATCGTGTCCTTTTGAAAAAATTAACACCTTCCTTCCAATATTGAAATATGAAATACAAAAGGTTTATATAATTTTTTTATAAAGTATACTGGGTATTCATTTCAAAGTGTGTCATGACGTCACTGTTGTTGGGTCACCGATTTGAAGCGAGTTTCAGCTTATATGTCAGAGAAGTTGCCCATTATTTAAGGCGTTCTTCAATCTGGACTTGAGAACGTGTACGGTATAACTTGAACGTCGTAGCAACAGATGGCGGTCTGTACGGTCTGTGTGCTACCATAACGTCATTCGAACTGTGTTTTGCGCCGGCAAGTCGTACGCAGGGTATTTGTTATCATCTGTTGCGTACGGTAACATTCCACAACACAAATCAAATGCTCCGTGTCCATGTTGACCGTCGAAGTTAATGTAAAAAAAAAACGTAAGTAATCGTCTTAACCCTCTCCCCATATCCCGACAGTACGTATTTCCAAACAGTTCACATTCCTGCCACTACCGGCGTTACCGTACGTATAGGTACGTACTCTTCAGAATGAACGCCGTACTTGCTAGGCAACTACTCTGCCTCATAGGTTATACGCCTCTGCGGAAGTGTAGGAAGATTGAATTCTCTAGGCTCATCGGCTAGCCACATGACGGCATACAGCGAGCCATGACACATTTTGAACTGAACACCCAGTATATTATATTTTATAAACTCACCTTCCTGGATCTTTCGGAAGAAGGATAACTCTGACCTCTTTTTCTTACAGTATTTATAGTACCACAAACGTCTCCTTGTCCCATATTACTATTCAAATTATTGTATTTTAGCCATTTACAGTTATTACAACCGATAACGAACATTTCACAATTTACACAACTTTTCACAGCAAAGCGAAATACGGCCTTTTCGATCTAGATCAGGCCATAATGTATGTTCGGGTTTTCTATTTCAGTGTATGTAGCTCAGTGAAATATTATATTATAACTTTATTGCGTATGATTGCTAAGTTTTATTTAGTGTAATATGTCCATAAGTTCCGTTTACTTCTTGTTTCATAATATGTTGCAGAAATAATTACAAAACTGTGTTATTTTAATGTGAATAGAATTTTACGTGTTAAAATAATCTGTTCGCAACAACATTTTAAGTTCAGAATGGAAGCTATTTTGAGGTTCAATAAAAACAATTTTATGTTGTGATTTTAATTTAGCACATCTACCTTCCTTAATTATTATTTTTTTTCGCAATGTCAATTTTTATTTCCACCTTTGCTTATCTTATACATTTGGATTTATATTAACGTTTTCGATACGCAGTATGTATCATCTTCAGATATATATGTCAGTATGTGTTGTAAAGACCTAGCTTCTTATTATGTAATGGGTTATTCACGTGCTTGTGACCTATCATTGTTTCTTAATTTAGCTACAATTACTATAAAATGTACTTGATACAGTGTGGGGTTGCTTGTTGTGATTTTGTTAAAAGTCTTTCTTTTGAAAGCACACATAGATAAATAGAAAATTATGTTAAAACCAATATTATGACACATAACTATAAACAAATAAAATATACACTATAAAACACTATGGCACTTTTATCATGTTATGATTGGCTGTGTTAGCCTGTTATGTCGTAAAATTGGGTTGTTATCACTGTTTCTTGGTTAAAAAACACTGTCTTTCTGACGCTCTTTCACTGATTATCTGTAATATGGGATTGTATGTTTTTGGAGTTTTTTTGGGCTTATTATTTTTGTTGTTCATGTTGACTACTGTGAAGATCATTGATGCTTTAGCTGTATGTAAGTTCTTAGAAGTATATAATACAAGATATTTTTGTTGGGCCCGTACATCTAGTTCAGCCGTGCGTGTCTGCAAACAATTTACATTATATTAATAGGTTGAATTAAGATGGTTGAAATTTATCTCGCGTCAAATTGGTGCGTGGAAAATACTTACAATTATAGCTGATGTAGGGGTGTTCCTGTGTGGTGCATGGCTGAAACTAGAATGGCGGGCTCAATTACAGTATTTTCTTAATGTACGTCATCTGGAATAGGAAGTGGAGGGGGTATTGGTGGGACCTGTGTGGTTGTTGTGTATGTTTGTTTTGGCGGGAATAATTTAAATAGGTTAACTGAAACTAACTTCCTTAATTATTGTAGACAGAAAATTTACCATATCACTCCTATGAAATTAGCGTAGTACGATTTTGTTACTTCATCTCTTAGGTACTAGATAAATACAATAATTCAGTACTCAATTGTAGTAACTTATTAAAATACAGACAAATAGAATGTGACGGGTGTTATACATGACATAATTGCGAATATAGGAATATAAGTTAAATATAGTAAACATAACCTATAATTTCCACATGACACAACATAGATATGTAGTGGCAGGACATTGGAGACCACTAAAATTAGACAGAAATGGGCAAGTAGTACAGTAAACATAACTTATAATTTCAACATTTCTAAATATCCGTGCGGTGCAACTGAAAATTATTGAATCGTGCAGAATTGCACGCAATATTCGCAATATTTAATTGAAATAAAGGCAGGCATTACACATACGAACAACGTAATTTTCACACCAAAAATAATATTACACCTTAACTCGCAAGGAATTATGTGTGAAGTGTCTCATAATCATTGTTTTAAATTTTATTAATGCAATTACACTACATTTTAGAGCAATGCATTCCAATTAATTTATATGGTTGAAACGCCGCCCTTCGTGAACAGGTTAAGCGAGTCACATGGTCTGCCTTACGGCCTGTATTAAATCACGATGGCAGTGACACAGTCTATTGTTCCTAGTACTCACAGCGTTCCAAGCGGTTAGCAACTATCGCGAGAAATGCAAAAAATCATCCCAAGCTTCGTGACTGTGTAGAGTAGACTGTGATATTACGTTGTCAATGATACAATTTTGCTCGTTTTCGCTTCCTTCTCGAGTTAAACATTGTTTCATATGAAACATTTCATAGCGTGTTTGGAGAAGACATTGATTTAATTCCCGATATGCTCAGTCAATTTAAGAGAGCAGTGTTTTATGATAATAAGTGATTGAAAGAATTTTAGTTTTGTCCTTTAAATGTGCAGAAATTTGATCCGAAAAAATGTAACATTTTAAAATTCCTCTTGAGTATGAAAAGTTACATTTGTTCAGATCAAATTTTTGCACATTTAAGGGAAAAACTAAAATCATTTCAGTAATTTTATCAAGAGTAATCTCACTAGAAGTTTTGATTTATCCAGAGAAAATAAAAAATCGAGTGGGATTTAATTGACTATTACACGATTAGAAGAAAGTATATAAAGATTAAAGGTAACGAAGTACTCCGATGCAATAAAATATTAATTGACTTACGAAAATACAACTGTCTTCAAATGTATTATTGTACCATCTCAACATTACAAATATTACGCTAGATGGCAGTAGTGTGTTATGATTAGCTGTTTTCTTGTTATCAGTTGTGCCAGCTATGGAATCTTCATTCAAATCTGTAGACGGTTATTAGTCAAGAAGGCTTTATTGATTAAATTTCATTTTTATTAAAATAGTTGCATTCCACTTCAATTATCCGGATCCCAGTAATCAACGTCACTTGACAGATGATTTTCAATAAATTTTAGTATTAAACAATCTCTGATACGTGACTATCCATAATATCATATAGCGGAAGCTATAACATAACCTAAATGATATAAACAAGCGTTAGAAAAGTTTTAATTAGAGATAATGAAATAAACAAGAAAAGTTTTAATTAACGATTATGACATAAAAATAAACATGAATAATTTTAAAAGGGATAATTATGAAAAGTACCGTTTTCAAATTTGAATGTTTTAGTGGTTGGTGGTTCAGTTGATGTTATATTGGACGTGTGCGTAAAAGAAGTGAACTCGTTGATGTACGTGGTATATTCCTCAACTTATTCAGGATTTCCGAATGGTGCTCTTCATTTATTTGTAAATAGGGTTTCAGGGAAGATGCATAGCTATGACCAGTGATCTTTATTAATTCTTGTTCTTGAATGCCAATGCGAGTCATATTTGAAAGTTTTGTGCATCGACTGGAGTGGTTTGTAATTTTTTTTGACGTCCAGACCAGTGCAATTTGAAATGTTGGCAAACAAAGGAACAAATGCTAGGGTAGTGATAAAAATAAACAAATGCTAGGGACGCGATAAAATTAAACAAATGCTAGGGACGCGATAAAATTGTGCTATAAGCAGCCATGATTGGTTGAAAGACGTCCATTCGCACCGTTTTATTGATCAAAAGTAGTATGACGTAATAAAAGTGCAATAGTCATCATAGTACACTGCTTTCTTAAATTGACTGAACATATTGGGAATCCAATCAGTAGCTTTTCCAAAACACGATAGAAAAATTGTTTCATATAAAATAATTTTTATCTCTAAAAGGAAGCAAAACGAGAAAAATTGTATTAAACTTTTTGTTTCAAATATCTCAAAAAATAAATTACTTACTTACGGTTCACCCTGTATGTTCCTGAAAATATGTTATAATTGTTTATTATTTTAGGTAAATTTTTATATCACTCATTGACAACGGAAACATCTACTATGTAATGATTCAAACTGTTAACGGTAACTTTTCCACGACGTTGAAATTGCGTCTATACAAGAATATTTGTTCTATGTAGCTTACATCGATGCTAGTGTCTTATATTTTCGAACACACATTCCTCCTGATCCTTTTCATATGCAGGTAACCAAGCCTAGTGACGTCCGTTGTTACAATGCAATTTTTCTATTATCATCATTTCACAAACGATGTGCAGTGTTCATTTTGTTAATGGGACGCTTAAACTGGTTTCGTTAGCAACTTTACCTCTATTGGTTTTGTTATGATTTTATAAATGCATGGGGTTTCCCTCCATTTAACACAACTGGTGTCAGTACATTATTTTAAATTGATTGGATGTGGCTCTAAAACAATTGAATGCTTCTATTATTTACAAGCATTGATGAATAAATTGCATGTGGCATGTTGAAATAATTATCTTTTCGTGTGGTTTATGAATTCTTTTATATTGTAATTTACACCCGTTAAATTATCTTCGGGTATATATTTTATGATTTAGTGTCTTAAATAGCTCAATACCACTTTTTCCGTAAGGCCGTTATTGCTTTTGCTTTCTTAGCTTGTGCAAGAAATATAAAAGAGGTTAATTGCCTATGTGATAATGAATTTTCTTATGATTTTTAAGAAGTAGATAGATAGATTTATTCAGTAATATTATAAATACAGATGCACTACACTATCAGAATTTGCCCTTAAATCCAATTCACGGGTTTTTGACCTACGTGCTTTACAAAACAAGTCTACTTTGTAGGTTTCGCCCCACTTACCTGTGATTAGATTCAACCTCTCTCCATAAATACAGATTAATATGAAAATGGTACAAAGAAAACAAATTAAATCATATATCCTAATCTAACATACAAAGAGGCATGAAAGTTTATAATTCAGTAGTTAGCATTATTCCTTCATCAGTTCGCAGCATACACTTCAACAGCTGATGTTCTAAGCCAGAGTTTCTCAAACTATGGTCCCCGGACCACCTGTGATCCTCGAGGTCTGCCATTGTGGTCCTTCAAAAAAGACAGAAGAAAAAATAAAATTCAAACAAATTGCGTATCACACTATAGCTGAAAATCTCTGAGTTTGTAAATGACACATGGCAATCGCCTTTCTCTTTTTCTCCCAGTACTGACATTTTATGAAATTTATTTATCCTACCCGTCTATCGACTTCCCACTCTTCTCTCAGCAAAAAAAGAGGATTTGAAGCACTGTATGAACGTGGTGTTTCTCGCTATCTTTTCCCTGGACATCTGGCGCCGCGCCTGTAACCCAGCTAAGGACTACCCGAATTCATAAGAGGACCAAAGTACCGAACCTTTTCATGTATTTATGACTTTCTTAATAGTTTGTACATTGAAATGGTCACGTACTGTACGTCGTACACCAATAACACTGAATAACAAAAAGACATTTTCGCTGGATATCTTGGTACCCAACAAGCGTTCTAAGACAACTGAAACATGCCGATTCCAAATATGCAAATCATTTGTCTCTATTACCCACCGTTCTTGAGATATACATCAATCATTATGTATGGCAACACACAGACAGTAGTTTCAGTAGAGCATTTATTGCTACATGGAGTACTAATGAACATGGCTTTAGCTAAGAAAATGGTGAAATTGCGCCACATGACACATAACTATAGTAGTAATATTTCAGTACCACCCTGTAAGTCTTGGAAGTGGCTGTCTGCAATGGTCTTCCTCATTTGTAGACCTATAAACACACCTTCTTTCACTTTCGCGTAACTCAACTCTGGGAACTTGTTACACAGGTACCAAAAAGCATCTGAGTCGTTGTCTAGTACCTTCACTAAATTCTTCATGAGCCCTAGCTGTATACAGAGCGGTGAGATGATAACTATGCCATGCTCAACCCACGGCATACGAAGGCTGCATTCTATTTCTGAACGGCCAATTGTTCTTTGTGATGGTTCTTTCTATCTCTGATGTCCCACTCGCAGATGAAGCAGCAGTACTTGGTGTACCCTGTCTGCATTCCCATGAGAATAGTGATAACGTTTAAATCACCACAGATACGTCAATTGCCCTCGCGATAACGTATTTTTTCAAGAAATAGCGACATGGTTTCGTACGTATCTTTCAGGTGCGTAGAATATGCAACCAGTACTGACGCATATCTGTTTCCATTGTGTAATAATATTATTTACTACCTTCAAACTTGTCTTAGGTGAGTCTATGAACAGTCACCATGCTTCAATGCTGTGTTCCACCCCGAAGCTTGACATAAGATCTTGAATGTCCATGCATTATCAAATAGTATCACTTATTGCAAAGAACTTCACAAGTTCTTTATGTCTGTGCCGAAACTGTGAAGTCGTTGTAACCGGTGCAAGGAAATTAAATTGTTTAAGACGTGGACCGAGCAGTTCAGCTTGGCCTTTTGTTAGTTCCAGGTCCCGTACGAATTGCAAAGTTGAGCATTATTCATTAAATGAATATCTTCTCCAGGTTGGTGGTAGGCAGAGTCTGGTCGTTGGTAGGAGATGAAAGAGGGCTTTCTTCTTGCGTTTCTTCATTAACTGTGTATTCTGCAGGTGCTGTTGGTATTGGACAAGTGACGGGGTCATGTGAAATTTGTTTAGAAACTGAAGGAACGTCTGGATACTTTACAGATGCACTAGTTTTGTAGGAGAATCCGGTGACGTTTGACAAAAAGAAATAACAGTCTGTGGTGTAGTTGCTTGACTCACGCCATATCACAGGAACTCCAAATGTCAGGTGGTTGTTGTTCTTCGCCTTCCTTATCCACAACCGCACAAGTTGCATGCATAGATCAAACAGATGAACTGTGGTGCCCACGACTTAGCACTATCCACTTTCGAATCAAAGTATAGTTCATATTATGTTTGCTTAAGAAACGGTGTAAAAGTTTTCCGATTGAATTTGTCTGTTACATAGCCGCACACGTATCAAAATACGTCTGGTGAAATTCTACATCATCTGGAAAAACGACAAAAAAATTTCTTCGATTATTTCAAAAACTGACGTGATAGCGCAAAACGGTTTTCAGATTTGAAATCAGCATGAAAAACTACATTAGAAATAGTAAACGTCATGTCAGATATCTACCACTTGTTTATTAGTGTAATAGAACATGCAAAATTGCGTCTTTGCTTGTTGAATATCGGGCATGTTCCTGCATTAATTTTTTTATTTCTCTTTTTGCAGATATAAGAAATTTCCTTCTATTAACATTAACTTAATTAGTTAATACTAATATAAAAGTAATTGAATTAAATTAATTTTAATTAATTATTTCTACATTAAAATGGAAGTATATTGATATTAAAAGATGCTACTTTGATAAATTTTCTTTCGAAGGGAACAAGAGTAAGGTGGCCCGTGGAACTGTTTTGACTTTAAAAAGTGGTCCCCACTTCAAAAAAGTTTGAGAAACGCTATTATAAGCTGTCTTGCCTTCAAGAATCCACCTTTGCTCGTATTCTCTATTCCCCATGAGATATGCAAGCGAACCCCTATTTCGACTTAGCATCGAGGGTGATAGACATTTTCTCCGGAGATGTTCTGTTTTTCACAATGGGCTAAAATATGTCCCCAAGAATCCTTTTCCACACATAATGGACAGATGCAGTCTTCTTTCTTCGGTGTCAATTATAAGATCCTTCCATGCCAAATCCGCTTAACTATCTTTGCTACAAGAATTTATGTAGTCACCCCTCCCCCAATTATGAATGAGGTCTGATTGTAAATGTAGTAAAGATTTTTCCGAACATTGGAGCTGAATCTTTTGCCTCTCGATATCAATTAGACGCATCTTTACATTACGCTATACATTTCTTATTATTTGCTCCTTTTTTCCCCACACCGAACCCATTCTTATATGATGAAGCCCTCTCAGCAGTTTATAAACCCATCCTTTTTCCCACCCTTCTCTTTGTTGAACTCTGTAACAAATCGCCCGTAAAAGCGATTGTCCCCAAAGATAATTCTTAGTATTTTATCGCCCTGACTTTCATTTTAATTACTTCGTTTTGAAGTCCAAACTCCTTTAACACCTCGCATTTAGCTGTGCTTCTTCCATGCCAAGTATTCGTTTTAGGAAATCCCATTTGTATCTTATTTAATTTTCCTACATTTTGCAACCCCAAATTTCCGCCCCATACAACATAGATGACCTTACCTCAGCTCCATATACTAGCTCCAATGTTACTGAAGGAATATCTGCCCATTCAGTGACAGAATTCAAATAACGAAAATTGACAATTATTCAAGTGAACCTTTAATTATTAATATAGGTGTTCCCCAAGGCACAGTTCTAGGCCATATTCTGTTTTTAATATAATATACTGTATTATATTAATGACTTATTAAAAATTGACTTACAACAATACAATGGTGTTCACTATTCTTATGCAGATGACACAGTTTTACTTTTTGGTAGAAAAACCTGGTATGATGCATATAATAAGTCAAATAATGGACTTAAGTTAATAAAAAAAAATGGTTTGACATAAATTATCTTTCTATCAACGAAAATAAAAACATAATTTTCCATTCTCACTATCTGAAAAATGTAACAAACCTCCTACATCTATATTAATTATTAAATTACATAATTCTGATTGTTGTCTTATACAGTGTAAATGTCCGATTATTAAAGAGTCCTCTGAAGTTAGGCATAATTTTGGATAATCATTTAAAATGGAACCAACACATTAATTACCTTTGTAATAAATTACGTAAAATAGTATATTATTTTGTTTTATTGAGGAATTACTTGTCAATAAGTTCATTACGTACAATATATTTAACTTTATTTCATTCGTTAATTATCTATGGAATTATAGGATGGGGTAGATCATTTAAATACAGTTTTAGTCCACTTTATTTATTACAGAAGAAAATAATTAAAATAATGTCTTCATAAACCTACTGATTTTCCATCTCAAAATTTGTTTCTAGACTTTAATGTACTTAACGTAAGACAAATTTATTATATTGTATTAATAAAATTCATACATAAAAATCGAAATAATTTTGAATTGTATTCTCATAGTTATGAAACAAAAGGTACGAATTCTTTAAGATTGTTTGAACCAAAATACAACACTGTTACAATATTCAATCATAGTAATAATTTAGGCCCAAGAATATATAACAAATTTATATTTAAATATCCTAATCTTGTCAATTCTAATAGTTCTAGTATTAAATTTAAAAAGTTATGTACGGATTTTATAAAAATTGAAAAATTGTAAATTTAAATTTATATACTATAATTATTGCACAGTAGACATAAGACAAATTGTATTGTATAATTATTAATTTCAATTCAGGAATCCGCCCCTGAGCACGAGTTCTACTCTTTCAGGGGCGAGCTAAAGTTTTTCTGTATATATTATATTTTATGTTACAATTATTAGCAAAATAATAAATAAATTTCAATACTTTCGCGATCTTTACACCGCACTTGCGTTTCGTTATGAAATTTTGCTTGAAAAGTTAAAAAAAAAAAAAAAAAAAAAAAAAAAAAACTTTTTATCTTTAAGCAAATGTAAATGCAGGTTAGGGGTGTATGAAAGGGATTCCCGGCATACACGATTATTCAAAGAAACTGCTGTGGATAGAGTGAGATCTGAGTGTACATTATCACTTAGTAACATCATGCTTTTACTATATTCTATACACACTTATCTTGATTGTACCATTATGGAGAATGACGTAAAAACGTTGCTCTGTTTAATTTTGTTTAAGCTGCCGATATATCTTCACTTAAAGGTTTAAATGGTTTGTTTATACTTAAGTAAATTTTTTGTATATTTATTATAGTAACTTTCTTTTTAAATACGAACTGAAGAAATGGATAACTGTCGTAAGAAGAGATAACATCATACTTACAAAAATACAAAATTTTCTAGTGAACATTTCAAAGGGAATGAAAAGATAGAAAGACCAAGCATAAATGCAATTGGAGCATAGTGCTAGTACCTCTAGTTTCTTACATTTGCAGAACATTCAGTGAATATGCCGCCAACAACTCAAATTCTAGAAACATTGTACGATAACCCTTGGAAATAACCGAGCGAGTTGGCTCATAAGTACCTCATGGGACTCGCATTCTGGAGATCCGTGGTTCGATTCCCTGACCGACCAACAAAACAAATACTGAATAAAAAAATAATTTCTGAAGAAAATTATATTGCCTTTACCAGTAGTGTACGTAGGATTTTGTCAAGGGGTAGAGTCATTATTATCATCATCATCATCATTATTATCATCAGCTGAGTCGCGACAACATCGTCACGCTGCAGCTATGAAGAAACATTTGTAAATGTGAAATTTTCACTAATCTCGCAAGAATCACTGTGAGACTTTTTGTTTAAAAATTGTGGCCGCTTAGACACATGAAAGAACCTGGAACGATAATGTGAAGTTGATATTAAAAATATGAACTGTCAAATGCACAAAACGTTAAACGAACGTTTCACAATAAAATCAGAACTCTAACGAACGGGTGAATACCGCTCCAAAAATGAGTTTAAAATCGACAATACACAATATTTAAGATACACACTGCAGTACTGTCAAAACGAACCTTTTCAATATGTTTCACAACAAGTTATTATTCATATTGTGTCGGCTTCATTTTATTACAAGGTCGGTACTAGACGATAGGTCTCTATAATAAAGATAGCATTGTTATAATTCGAACGTGTCGCAGCACCAAGCACAGGGATTATATTGAAGGAGGGATAGGAGGACTGTGCCTTATGTCGATGTAGATTTTGTTACTGTGACAGCGAAAAATTATAGAAGGAAAAACGATTATGGATAAAAAAAATACTCAAATCTAAATATGTAATTTTTTTTTCAAATAAGTTCAATGGGGTTCAAACCCTGTAACCTCCGCCTTGCGTACGCCCCTGGCCTTTACTGTAGGTGACTATAAGATCAATCTTTGAACAAAAGGAGAAAGGTCTTCAGAAGGTCATTGTTGACCTATCGTATGTGATGTCGCATCTTGTGTTGTTGAATTGTTGATCGAGTGATCTTTGATAGGTAATATTAGCAACAGCATTTTGTATTACATTTCAGGGTTCATCGTTATGAAATTAAGGAACATTATTAATAGCGACACATATGTAAATTCCTCATTTCAGTTGTACCGTACTCAACTATTTTTACTTTGCCTGATACACAGAATTAGTTGATTTCAAAGACAAAGGTGTCTAATTGGATCATCAGACTCTGTGTATGAAGTAGTATTGGAAACAGGGAAGCAATTCTCCCCTCTTGTTAGGGGCATGAGATTAGAAGATGCTAATTTAGACAAGGCAATTAAGTACAAGGTTAGACAATTGCTTGGTTTGGCTGCAATGTTATTTCCCAGTGCAGAACAGTGTAGAACCTGCCATTCTAACTGCAGTCACTACTGTTCTCCACAACCTGCAATTAATTTACATCATTTGCAGGTATGTACTTAAAAAACAACTGCCGTAGCACAGGCTGTAGCGAGTTAGCTGATTCGGAGATGCGCACGGCCGTGGGTTCGTTTCCCACTTAGGATGAGTTTCATATCCGAAGTCTTTGCCAACTGTAAGGCAAGTATCAGGTAATCTATGGCTTATCTTCGGTCTCATCTCGCCAAATACCATACAAAGAGTAATTAGAATAAAGTAGGTGCCAAATCTAGGGAATCGTTTAGGACTATTTTCAAAATACTACAAATAATGCCCATGGCTTGTCAGTATATGAAGAGTTCACTGCAAGAATGATGGATGTCTTTGGAATACATTTTGCAGGAGGAGCAATTGAAAGTTTGAAATGCTTAGCGCTCAAAGTTTAACTGTGATTTTCCGATCGTTGCTGGGCAATGACTATCAGTGTTAATGCTATATAACTCTGTATGTACATTCTATATGTCTTAAGCTATGCATTGACAGTCTTGGTTCATTTCCGACAAGAAAGTGACATCAATCATTCTTGCAGTGGACTCTTCATATCTTTTCATTAATAATCTTCCTCGTATGTAATCGTGAAAACTTTGTAACTAATTCAACAGTTCATAGCATAAATACACGTCAAAAAATGACTTTCATACTCCATCGGCAAGTCTATCGTGCTATCAAAAAGGAGTGCGTTATATGGCAGTAAAAATTTTTAAAACAATATAAAAAATGAATCCCAAAACATAAGATTATTTAGGGCCAAATTAAAGAAGTCCCTAATTTCTGACGCCTTCTATTCTATAGGTGAATTCATGACATTCAATAACACTTCATGAAATTGGTACTAAAACTATGTGTTGTACTAGTAGACTGTATTGTAAATCTCGTCGGTATATATTTCATCTAGACTGTGACTATAAATTAAGACTTTATAATAGTATTAAGTTTTTTTACTTGTTCCATATTCTAGCTGTAAGCAATGTATGAATAACATGGAATGTTAATAAATACAATACAACGATATCTATCTTCAATTTCATCGGTGATTAAAATAACTTCGTAATTGATACAACACCATTAAATATTCAACTAAAACGTCAATTAAGAACGAATATACATGTATTTTAAATTATATAGCTTAAGTGTAATTTAACATTTTAATCTGACTATCTGTAGGTCTTCGTGAAATGAAATATGGCATGTAATAATTAATACACTCCTTTTGTTTTATTCTGCATTTTTGATTATTTTCAATGAACTATTTAACAGTAATTAATTTTCAAAATGTAGGATGAAAATTCTGAAATCATCATGTATTTCTCCTATATTTCCCACATTACGATTTTTTTAAATGTTATTTATTTCAGAATGTTTGTAACAACTTCATGAACATCATAAACTAAAATCTTTTAATATTTGAGGAGAAAACTTCGCTCCGGCGCCGGGGATCGAACCCGGGTCCTTAGTTCCACGTACCAAGCGCTCTCCTCAAATATTAATTGTCAATATTACAGATATTCTGTAGGACAAATTAATAAAAAAATCTTTAATAAAATCTTTTGCTTAGGGGAGAGTCGGGTAGTATCGGACAGTGCGTTTTTTTCATCTACCACCATATGGTAGTACCTGAATGATATGGTTACGATTCTCTATGCGACATCACAGAAACGTAACCATGTCGATCAGGTACTATCATCGTGTGGTAGATGAAAGAAACTCACTGTCCCATATTATCCGATGTCCGATGCTACCCGACTCTCCCCTAACTCTTGAAAAAATGTTCGTATTTCAAATGTCATACAGTGCATTATTATTTAAAAGGATTCCGTGACATATCATTTTTTTAAATAAAAAACAAATATTGCAGAAATGTTTTAGTTTATGTTGTTAAAATTTCAAATATACGTAACCGTTTAAAGCTTCATTAATCTATCTTTAAAGAACTTTTTTGAGTTATAAGGAAAAATAAATATAATACAGGGTGATCCGTTTGGGCATGGGTAAAATATAAACCCCGTAAAACATTTACTACTGAACTTTATTTTTTGAAACTTTGTGCATACAACACTGAAAGATGGGAGATTCCTCAGAGCTCAACATGACCTCCATTGCGCACCCTGCACAACTCATAACGGTGATGCAATTTAGTCCATGTCCGTTGTAACATAAGAGAGGTGATTTGCTGAGTAATTTTTTAATCTCAGATCATCAATGTTTCTGGGTTTCTGTGAGTAGACAATGTCTTTAACAAAACCCTACACGAAGAAGTCAGGAGGGGTTAGAAACCTAACTTTCAGTGCACACAAACTCTTTGTGAATTGAATTGTGGTTTTATATTAACGTGTATACATTGACGTAGATATTATTCAAATCTGGCTTTCAGGTATAGCTCCCTGTGAAGCGGACTTGAATAAATTCAAGGGGAAAAATTGTTCCGAGGCCGGATAGTCTACCGATCGCGGGACCTTTGGGTTAACGCACCAAAGGTCTACCGATTGAGCTACCCAGGAACTACACCCGACACATTCATAATTTTTTTCCTTTACATACACACACCTCAATTGGGCTGACAAGTCGCCAGACATTTAGGCCTATTTTATAATTATAATTATAATTAGATTAGATTAGATTAGATTTGATTAAAGTCATGAGTATTATATAAATACTATGGACATAGTCATAATAAAACAAAATGAATAAAATTATATTAAAAACATAAGTTTTTAACAGAGGACTCAAAGTATTCACTAATACTATAAAAGGAATGATTAATCATCCAGCATTTTAAAACATTCTTAAATGTGTTATAGTTAACAGTGTGTGCAGACTTATGTAATCTATTAAACATAGATACTGCCATGGACATAAATTGTTTTTTTAGTTGTTTCCAGTCTAACATTAGATTCAGTCTAGTGAAAATTGTATCTTGTATTGTAATTATGATGATCAGATCTATGACAATAATTTGCCAAATTTTTCTTTATCTTCAGCAAAGAAATAAAGATGTAAATATTAGTAACAGTAAGAATAGCCTCATTTATGAATAGTGGCTTACAGTACGCATCATAAGCAGAACCAGTTAAAATACTTAAGGCTTTTTTTTTCTTGCAGAAGGAGAACATTAGATATACTAGAACTATTTCCCCACACAGAAATACCATAGGTTATTATACTATTGAAGAAGGCAACATAAGCACTTCTTACGTGTGTTTTAGGCACCAATGATTTCAATTTGCTTAATAAGTAAATAACCCTTGAGCGTTTAGTACAAACATAATATGTGGGGCCCAGGATAATTTGGGATCCAGTACAATTCCTAAAAGTTTAGCAGATGGCTGAGAGTTGTAAATTGTGGAATGACTTAACGTAAACAACACATGCTGTGTCTTAGTCTGATTTAAACAAAATCCATTAGCCTCAAACCAGGCAACTGCTTCGTTAAAGGAATTGTCCATAACAAACTTTATATCAATATGTCATCATTAGTATGATACAAAGTACTATCATCAGCAAATACAATCGAGTTACTATAAATATTTTAGGTAAATCATTTATCATAATTAAAAATAATAGGGGTCCCAAAACAGAGCCTTGGGGGACCCCAATAGAAACAGGCCCAGAACTAAAATAAGAACCATTCAAGAAGACACATTGACTACGACCAAACAAATAGTTTATTATTAAGTCCAAATTAATTCCATTAATACCATAATATTTAAGTTTAGAAATTAAGATTTCATGAGAAACAGTATCAAATGCTTTTGATAAGTCGCACAAGGAGGCAAAAGTATTGCAGTGCTTATGAAAACCGGAAGTGATTGACCATATTAACTTATCAACAGCATCAATAGTAGTCATACTAGCTGTTTCAATAATTTTGGAAAAAATAGGAACTAATGAAATGGGTCTATAGTTTTCAGCCTTAGCTCTGTCACCCTTTTTAAATACGGGAATTACTTTGGCAAACTTTAACATACGAGGAAAAACAACAGTTGAAAAACATTTATTAATGCAATGTGTGAGGGGTACCAAAATATACGGAATAATTTGCTTGATCATATCAATACTTGCATTATAAATATCTCTACTTTTACTGTTTTTCATATCACAGACAATATTTAACTTGTCATCATAATGTAGCAAATTCCAATTAAAACAGCCTACAGAAACCTGAAAAGTTGTACCACCCTTTAACTAACATTTATACCAAAAGTAATTCTGAGTAAAATTGGAAGAGGAATTTCCATTATTACCTTAAAGCGAAATACTTATTTGAATGTCATTACAATATACAACTTCGTTATCCAATGTTATTAGATTACCCAATGCCTGATGCTTGCAACTGGGTACCGTCGCTTTATATTTGCTCGGAGCAACATTTCACCGATTAATCAATTTTTTTTTTCGTCGCGTTGCATTGAAAGTCAATGTCAATTACCCTCGAAATTTTGAAACCGGTGACTGGACTGGTGAACCTCAATTTCTGCTGAACAGGCTTCCAGGATAAATGTCGCTACAGGGATACATGGTTCTGTGCGCTGAATTATTTCAAAAGAATGGGGGATAACTCTACAGAGACCCCCTCCCTCATATCAACCCCTTTTGCATTCCCTCTGCCGTAATTACGTAACATGGCAAACAAATACCCCATACAATTTCAGGATGGGACGTGCTTCCCATTCCCTGCATTTTTTTTTGTTTTGTTTTAGTTTTAATTCGTCAGGTGTGTGTCACCACGTTCCTATCTGTCCACACAGTGTGTGTGCAAATTTCCTGTCGGAAAGTGTGGCAAATTGACAGATTCTATTTATTGTTCTCAACCAAAGAGTAAATTTATTCCTTTTTCGATATTTAAAGAAACAACAGAATGCTGACGTATGTATAATATCCAACAAATTAGTTGCTGAAATAAGAAATGAAGTTGTGTTGGAAAGATTGGGTGAAATAAGAATGATGTTCAGATTGATCAGGAAGAGAAAAAGGAATTGGTTGGGACACAGGATGAGAAGAAACTGTGTGCTGAAGGATGTATTTAGAAGCGTTCACAGGACTAATGTGATTAAGATAATTTCACATTTTACTTCTGTAAACTTAAGTGGAATATTAAAACGTAATTAATCATCGTGTCTGTTTAGCTCAGTTGACTAAGGCGTGTTGTTATTAAATTATTAACTATTAAATCCTATAAACCCAACTTCTCAGGTTCAAGTCTCCTCGCTTCCCAAAAAGTAAATTATTAGAAAATTGAAAAAAAAAAATACATATTAGATATGGATGCAATGCACAAATTACGACGTAGTAGATAGAGAAAGGAGAAGGAGATTGAGTGTATGGAGATTTAAGAAATGGTAATAAAGAAGTAGAGGTAGTGACATCTAGTAATTTCTTGAGTAATAGTTGAATGGAAAAGTATAGGTGTGTGCCCAGGTACTAAAAAAATACTAATGAACTGAGAGGTAAAATTTAAATTGTGAGGTAAGGTCTTTATTTCACTAGTGGAATAAAGTAATGTTGAATAAAAGCCTACTTTACAAACGCAAAAGTATTTAGCAAACGCTTGTTTTTTGTTAACGTCATAGATAAAGGTAATTTTTGTACTTAAAAATTGAAAAAAAAAATGCTTTACGAAGCAACTATGGAATTCACAACACATTTTTAGCATCAGAATACTAGCTAATCAAAGAAATGATACTCCTGAATAGTTCATTCTTTGTCTATAATACATTACATTGTCTATAATATATTACATAATTATTTTATTGGTGTTGTGAAGATGAAAAGAATTGTCATTGTATTATATTAATTATGTATTGTCTTGTATTGTAGTATTGTATTGCTTTGTATTGTATTGTATTAATTATGTTATAGGTTGGGATCCATACAGACAAAACCAAATCGATTCAATAGAAAAGGTCCAACGCAAGGCAGCAAAATATGTCAAAATGGGGAAGGGACATGGTGAGGAGATAGTAAATGACTTAGGGTAGGAACTTCTCAAATCAAGGCGACGAAAAACCAGACTCACCGCATTGTTTAAGGCACAAATGGGACACAAAGCATGGCCCGATATCAATGCTAGATTAGCAACACCATCATACTTAGGAAGGGCTGATCATATTAGGAAGTTTAAATGTAGAAAACAAAGAACGGACGTGGCAAAATTTTCCTTTGTTAACTGCACAATAGTAGACTGAAACAGCTTACCTGCGGCAATCTTTCAGGATGGTCCTCTTAAAATCAGTACATTTAAGGAAAGGTAGAGAAGATTAGACTGAAAATGTAATTGGAGGTGCAGTGTAATTATTTAAGTTGTGTCATGTAACTAATTGAGTTGATATAATAATTAATTAAGTTGATATGTAACTAATTAAGATGATATGTAATTTAGTTGATATGTAAATAAATTAGGGTTATATGTAAATAATTAAGATGATATGTAATTAAGTTGGTATGTAATTAATTAAGGTGATATGTAATTATTTAAATTGGTAATAGTTGGGTGAAATAGAAGTACTTATAAGTTAGATTTACTTTTGCTTATCGTAGGCGTTATTACAGAATAGTTTTTATTTATAGTCCTAGGTTTATTGCATCTAATATTTATAGATTTACGTTTATTTTATTTTATTTCATTTACGTTTATTTTATTTTATTTCTGTAATTGTAAATATTGTATATTATATATCACTGCCACCGGGTGTATACCCAATTGTAGTGTTAATAAATACATACATACATACATATTCACAGCATTGTAGTAATTTTCTATCATACTGGTTGAGTGGAAGAGAAGGCAGAGTGGCCTTAACTCTGCCAGTTAAAATAAACCATTATTATTATTATTATTATTATTATTATTATTATTATTATTATTATTATTATTATTATTATTATTATTATAATATTCTTTTATCCTTGAAACTGAATAATAATGCTATTTTACAAACAGCTTCAAATTAATGTAACTTTGAAAATATTGAGATTAGGACAGATTTTTATATGACATTTTTTTTTTTTTGCTCAGAATGTCTTCGAAAATAAGCTCCTTAAGTGGCGGTAAATCCTCGTGAATCACCTTGTATACACAGTAGAAGAATTAGAAATCTGAAGGTAAAGTGAGACCGCGGTATTTCTTTAAAAATGAAATAGCTTTATTTAGCACTGAGCGCCTAGTATGCAATGCCTCTACGAATTTGTGTGAATGTAGCAGGCTCACATGTGATGCAGGGAGGTCGATCCGCTGGATACCACTGCACTGCACTGAACGCTCCACCAATATACTGTACTGTATGCGGCGGCATCAAGTTACATTCCCAGAGCAGTGCAAATTTTGCATTTCCAAATGGATCTGATATCCACGAGCGCGTCAGGCCTGCCTACCTTGTTTTCACTCCAGTGATATATTACAGCAAGTTAACTCCTACATGTAGTCGGCCCCGTAGAATTGTAAATATTCAATTATGTTTTTTGGCAACTAATTTCGGACACTTTTATCAACAAACGCCGTAATGTCGGCGGTATAAAAACTCCAAGTATGTGACTTTTAATATATTGTCCAACGTGAATGCGTTTGTGTGTGTTTTTTTTTTTTTTGTGCGTTTTTCCTGTTTAATGAGTTTATGTCAGCTACTGAGAAGGATAACTATTCGGATTAAAGACAGATAAAAGGTAAAGTAAAATTGAATTATTGCGAAATTCTCGTGCAGATTCTATTTAGCCAATAACGCTACAGTTTTTCTTTTGCACATTTTTCAGCTTTTGTGAAGAAATTTCGTGATGTAATTTGATACAAGTTTAAATCTCTTCATTGTCTTTTCATAAATACGTACATAATACAATTCCGATATATCTGAATTACATTGATATTACATGACATCACTCTCTTTAGAAAGAATAGAAATAGCCTGTCTGAGACTCGTGACCAGTTTTACCAAGCTTCAATAAACCAATCAAAATGAAACATTAACTACGTAGTGAAATATCTGTACAGTCTATTGTAATTGGGGCTTTGCCATGTTATAGACATAAATAAATAAATAAATAAATAAAGAAAGAAAGAAAGAAAGAAAGAAAGAAAGGAAGAAAGAGAGAAAGAAAGAAAGAAAAAAAATAAAAAAGAAAGAAAGAAATAAAGAAAGAAAAAAGAAAGAAAGAAATAAAGAAATAAATCAAGAAATAAATAAATAAATAAAAAATAAATAAGTAAATAAATAAATAAATAAATAAATAAAATATTTAACAGTTCACTAAAATGCGCGCTGTTCACAAACAAAATTTTCGTAACATTTAATGGACAGTAATTAATGCTTCATTACGGATTAATAAATAAAGAAAGAAATAAAATATTTAACAGTTCACTAAAATGCGCGCTGTTCACAAACAAAATTTTCGTAACATTTAATGGACAGTAATTAATGCTTCATTACGGATTAATAAATGTGTTCAATGAATTTTTCATAACTATAACACATTTTTATGAAAACACAGCCTAATATAACGCAAATCGTGTACCTTCTATATCATTAGCATGAGGGGCAACAGTGAAACAACACGGTTACAGAATAAACTGAATGGAAGGAAATTATTATTATTATTATTATTATTATTATTATTATTATTATCATTATTATTGTATGGATTCGTAACAAGCTATTTTTTTACAGTGATGGGTTCTTAGCCCTTAGCCCTTCGACTATTGATCAGATTTTTTGTATTAGACAGAAATGGAAGAAAAAACGGGAGTATCAGGGTACATTACAGAGTTATACATAGATTTCAAAAAGGCATGTGACTCGGTTAAGAGGGAAGTTTTATATAATATTCTTA
This sequence comes from Periplaneta americana, assembly GCF_040183065.1. NCBI lineage: Eukaryota > Metazoa > Arthropoda > Insecta > Blattodea > Blattidae > Periplaneta > Periplaneta americana. Next base: position 143,213,563 of record NC_091129.1, on the reverse strand, counting down.
TTGAATTTGGTATTCCCAAGAAACTAGTTCGATTAATTAAAATGTGTCTCAGTGAAACTTACAGCAGAGTCCGTATAGGCCGGTTTATATCTGATGCTTTTCCAATTCACTGTGGGCTAAAGCAGGGAGATGCACTGTCACCTTTACTTTTTAACTTTGCTCTACAATATGCCATTAGGAAAGTTCAGGATAACAGAGAGGGTTTGAAATTGAACGGATTACATCATTTTCTTGTCTATGCGGATGACGTGAATAAGTTAGGAGAAAATCCACAAACGATTAGGGGAAACACGGAAATTTTACTTGAAGCAAGTAAAGCAATAGGTTTGGAAGTGAACCCCGAAAAGACAAAGTACCTATATGATTATGTCTCATGACCAGAATATTGTACGAAACGGAAATATAATTAAATACAAAACTGAACGTAGAAAATGATAACAATAAAATCATTAGTGGCAGAAATAACTAGAGAATAGTACAAATCTCAACTGACTACCATATACACTCCTGACCTACATACTAACCGAGAAAAGTGCTAGAGGGCAATCCAAGAAAAATGTTGGGAAGATAAATCTTGACAAATGCACCGCAAATACACTTAACAGCGAAACAAGCCAAGTGGTCTAATCCGTGAAGATAATGTAGTTAACCGGCAATGGTTATAATTTTTATTATAAAACTATTGAGTTTATTCCGTAATGAACATCCTAACCTGTCTGGGTTCTTGGCCAACTCATACAGCAGAACCATGCGTAATGTCATTAATTTCAGGGCGTTATACTTTTAGATATTTCAAACAAGAAAGTTTAATATCATTCTGTTCGTTTTGCTTCCTTTTTGAGATAAAATTGTTTGTATGTAACATTGCATTGCGTGTTTTGGGGAAGCCATTGACATAATTCCCAACATGCTCAGTCAGTTTAAGGGAGAAATGTATTGTGACAATTAGACTTCGTTGAATTGCCACACGCAGCATGCAATCAGGTTGCCGATGTACGGTAGTATAGAGGAGGTGAGCGACCACCCGGTCTCGTAGTATAAGCAGTTCATGTTAAGAGATGTGACTGGTCCAAATAGATAGAGCAGCTACAGCTAATGTATACCTATGTAAGCACTTGTTTTTGCATTACTGTGGTTGTAATAATCAAAGCTTAACATTTCTTCAGTGTAGACAAGAATTCAATCAAACACACTACAATGAGAGTTTTGCTGTTCCAAATAATTGCCCCTGGAATACCCTTACCCCCGCAGCCAGTCTTGACCCGTTTGGGAACGTGGTTGGATGCTCTTAATTATTATGCAGAACATCATTACAGCAAAATAATGGGAGTAATTGATGCATTGGATAGGACAGACAGTTCCGCTGTTGCAGCTGTAAAATCATTTCCTTCTGAACAGCTATTGGAAGATATTCTGTTCATTGATTCTAATTTTAAAATCGTGTCCAAAAGCATCATTCTGTTAGAATCGTCTAAACTACAACTCTCAGAAGCCCTTAATATAGTGCATAAAGTATCACAAACCGTTATCCAAAATAACAATTCACTAATTTCAGAAAAAGTGAAATGTGAGTTGAGAAACATTATTGCTAAAAATTCTGCCTATTCACAACCTTCGTATTATAAATGATGTACTATCAGGTCATGACAAGACGTCTGAAGTTGGTGTATTAAAAAGTAGTAACTTTCCGTTCTTCAAATATGCACATATTATATCGTGTGATGTTGAATGTACATTTCCCAATATAAAAACTGTTTAAGTGACCATCGAAGGAGATTACTTTGCAGTCGCTGACAATGTACGCAACTCTTCACTGCAATGCACATATTCAAGAATGATGTATCTTACATTAAATTTTAAGAGTTAATATATCTCACTACAAAATAATTGTGTATTTACATGTTTAGACATTTCCTACTTCAATGATCATTCATTATATTTCTTGAATACAGGATACAGGTTTTATTGTAACCGCAGTATACTGCTCAGTGTTTACATCAGAGGCATATTCAATCCTTTACACGCCCCCTTCTCATACAGTCTATACCGCGTGCGCAGTAAACCTTGTGATTCTCGTGGCAATTCCACGAAGTCTAGTGATAATATATGATTTGAAAGAATTTAAATTTTGTCCTTTAAATGTGCAGAAATTTGATCCGAAAATTAAACTTTTCGTTCTGAAAAGGAATTTTAAAGTACTATATTTGTTCGGATCAAATATCTGTAGATTTATAGGGTAAAACTAAATTTTTTTTCAATAATTTATTAACATAATACACTGCTCCTTTAAACTGACTTAACATACTGGGAATTAAATCAATGACTTTCCCAAAACACGCTATGAATTGTTTGATATAAAACAGTTTTTATCTCGAAAAGGAAGCAAAAACGAGCAAAATTGTATTAAACTTTTTTATTTGAAATATCTCAAAGAATACCCCAGAAATTAATGACATTATTTACGGTTCAGACTGTATACTTTAAAAATGACTGATTTAATGTAAAATATATTTGAATACCCTTAAAGGGTAGGTACAGCTTACAGCAGTAAAATTTTTGGAAGTAATCAACATTTTTTCCCTCCATTACTGTATTTTGTACAATAATGGAAATGGGTATGTGTAAAATAATTTCCTTCTGCTATATGAAACAAAAAATATTTTTACAATTATTAAAAAAATATATATTTATTTTCTTTTTCAAAATTCGAAATGTTGACAGTTTACTGTGCAGTGATGAAGCGTTTCCCTCATAACTCATAAACTTATTAAATTTTTCATGTTTTTTCCTCTTTTAGTTTATTGCTGAAACTCATGTTTACGACATCATTCTCTTTCAGCTACATTCCTTAATAAATAATATACTTTTGTGCGAGATCGTGCGTATTTGCTTGTTTTCCGCACAGAACCAATACGCGGTAAGTGTGAAATACCACATTCAGTATTCCCAACGTAACACACATAACAATTTCCCTCTTCTTACCGCTTAAGCGCGACATTCATTTTACTGCTTTAGGCTTTTAACATATTATTTTTAGAGACGTTTAACATAGTAATAATTATAAATTGGAAACTTACCACTGCAATTTCTCCTAAATTGCAATGTTAATTATTGTTTTTAAATATTTGCAAAAATTAAGTAAAGTCTACTACTCCACGAAACTTATTGCATTCCTGATACAAGTAATATTAAGAAAGCCGTGAAAAAATCAACAAGATTCCAGATGCTGATGTTATTACTGCAATATGCTATATAAATAATATTGTTAAAATATTAAAATGAAAAATAAATCATTACTTAACCTTACCGTTTGTTTTAAGTTCGCATTTATAGACTGGGGGGAAAAAAAGACAGACGTATATCACGGCCTGCTGGAGTATAGTAAACACAGAAAACATTTTATAGCAACAATGTTGAAGAAAGATATTTTGGTGTTCCGAAGTTGCCGTCATTAAGCAGAAACCAACATGGAGATTTCATTGCAACTAATTAGAAATTCGTCTTTCAGGTATGTAATAAACTATCTTCGCACAAAATAATGTACGATACACGAGCGATATGATTGTTTTCATGTTCTCGGAAATTAAAAAAAGCTCAAATACATTTCGCTTTTTCAATCTTTTCCTCGACCATGAAAACGTCAACATACCGCTCTTGTAACGTATATTACTATTTTGTGTTAGAAGAAAATACTGATATTTGACCATTTTTTAAATGATTTTACTTTTTCTGAGACAATTTATCAAAGATAGAGAAGTGATCTTGCAACATACTGTAGATATGACATGCATAAATACACATAAAAAATTTCATCACAGAACGTTGGATAGTTTTTGAGTTATGTGAGAAACGCTTCATCACTGCACAGTGAACTGAATTTTGAAAAAAAAAAAATGTAAATAATTTTTTTTAATTGTAAAAATAGTTTTTCATATAGCAGGAGGACAGTGTTTTACACATACTAATTGTCACTATTGTACAAGATACAGTAATGGAGGAAAAAAATGTTGAATATTTCCAAAATTTTACTGCTGTAAGCTGTACTTAACATCTTAAAAACTACGTCAGGCTCAGAATGTGCCCATTTTCTCTTTGTTGTCAACGAAGGTTGTTTTTATTTACGTTTATATTCTTTAGGATGTTATCGTTTAAATGATCATCTACCCTGGAATCTCGTTTCCATTTCTTTCATATCCTGAAGAAACCTCTTACTCTGCTTTTGGCGTAGGGGTCCTAAATGTTCGGATAAGTATTGGAGACGAGAAAATAGAATGGAAATCTGGCTTTCAGGTATAACTCCTTGTGAAACTGACTTGAATAATTTCAAGGAAAACATTTGTTTCGGGGTCGGGTATCGAACCTGAGACCTTTGGCTGAGCACGCCAACGCTCTACCGACTGAGCTATTCAGGAACTGTGCCTGACACCGACTCAATTTTTTCCTTTAATTTAGACATCACTCAGTTATCCTGTGGACAAAGAAAAAAACATTTTCAATAATTCGCCTATGGTTCCAGACTTATGAAACACTCTGTATATTGGAACTGAAGAGTTTATGCTACTTTTCAAACACAACTGTTTGTGTCATACAGTTTGCATTGGCAGCTAGTTTTATATAGGTCACATTTCCCCTTCAGTATTCACCAGTGTATAAACTTTGAAGTGGATTTCAACATAACGATATGAAAGGCTCCCTTATAAGTTGAGTTTGTAGCTAGAAATGTAATAGCTTGAACCAGAGCGAAGTATACTTGTACTGTATATACAGGGTGTAAGGAGTTTAAGTGTCATTATTTTAACTGATGATTATTCATGTCATAAGCAAGAAAAAATGTCCTTACAATTCTTTTCTAATTGCAATATTTAACTAATTATTAAAGTTCACAATATTAGACGTTTTGCAACGTTGCTGGATGGGGAGGAGGGGGTTTACAAATACACAGTGCAGCTCAAGCGGGTATACTGTATTTTATTTCATGGAGTGCAGTTTCATAGAAAGGACTTCTGACAGACCTTCTACTGCCCCATACTAATTGGTTGTCATAAATGTATTTATTTTTTTTTTATTGCTAGTAATTTTGAAATGAATACAAATTAATAAATACAATGAAAGATAAACTAGCCCACTCCTGAATGAGTAAGACTCGTGCTCAGGAGGGGATTCCAATACAGACAAATATAAAATTAAAATAGAGAGTGAATACAGATTAAATAGTGTTTAATATGTTTAAACCCAAACTATAAATCCAATACAATTTTTTATATTTTTTTATTAATTTGGAGAGGATTTGGAGAAAATCTTCTCTTCTCCTGTCAGTAACCAATCACAACCCTGGTTCAGAAGAATTGACAGGCTCCCGTCAAATCCACGTGGAGGCAGAGTTGCCGCAACTTTTCTGAATTCCAAGAATCCCGTCAGTCTCATTTCGAGGGTCACCAGGATTGTGGCAACTGTGCAATGTTGGGACGAGGGGACAGGATGGAATTGTCAGAGGTGTTTGTGTAGGAAGTCATAAATCTGTAAGTGGGTGTTCAAAGGAGCCACCGAACTGCACTCCTTTAAATAAATTGGAGTATACAGACATACCGGTACAAAACAGATGCTCGGTTCTAATGCAGTGGCTGCCAGGGCAATTGTTGTTTACATAAAACGAGCAGCAAATACAAACTTTAAATCTCATTAATAAAACATTATGTTAAATTTATATTTTGTTTAACAATATTGCTCCATTTTTATTGTAGTCTAAAAAAAATAAACAATAATGATTTACTGCACAAAATCACACAAACTTTTTTCTAATGCAAAATTTTAATCTCTCTCACTTACGTAAAGCATTATCATTTTTTTTTAAATTTCTGGTTGTGTGATTTTCGAAACGGGGTAAGAGACTCCTAGTTTCTAATAATTAATCGTTGAGAAACCGCTACTAAAGTTCGTAGATAACTTTCTTTGCGGAAAACGTTGACGATACATCCTTCTTGCGGCACTTGAATTGCGAAGACTTTCTCCATAAATTAATAACATATCGTCGTTCTTCCTGCAATAACTCCTATGTACAAAATATAAAAATTTTCAGTAGGAAAAAAAAAACACATTTATTCACCCTATGGCGGCCGTACATATGAGACAGTTTTTTTCAGTACACAACTACTAATATTGGCGTACCGTACCTCAGGGTTCCATTTTGGGACCGATTTTATTCATTATTTATGTAAATGACTTACCCTATATAATTGATGGCAAATATATAAAGTCATATTTATATGCGGATGATCTTGCTATAACAATTACTGGATACGATAGATTGAAAATTAATAATCTTGATGCAATCAACCAAAAAATAGAAGATTGGTGTTCAGTTAATTCTCTTTGCTTAAACAAAGAGAAGATACAGAACTTAGAGCTTTCCCTAAACAATAGAATTAATTGTAAAGAATCTGTCAAATTTTTAGGAGTGCATATACAATCTTTACTTAAATGGAACTGTCATATTGACATACTATCTAAGAAACTCAACAAAGGCATTTTTATGTTAAGGAAATTAAAACAAATGTTAGTTTTGAAGTGCTAAAATCCGTATACTATGCTTATATTCATAGCCATATGACGTATGGAATAATAGTTTGGTGTAGTGATCCTAAAATAATAAAGTTATTGAAACTACAAAAGAGGGCGTAAGAATAATTTGTAATATTGATAACCGTACACATTGTAAACCTTTATTTCGGTGACTTGAAATTTTAACTGTGCCGTCTTTGTGTATTTTAAGTTGTTTAATTTATGTACAAACAAATATTAATAATTTTACTACAAATAGCTCGATGTATAGCTATTCTACAAGGCATAAAAATGATTTAAGAAAAGGACAGTGTAACTACACTACTACTAATACCAGCTTTGTAGAGATTTGTAAAAAGTTATATAATGTTTTACCCGACAATATTAGACATTTAAGCTTGAGGCTTTTTAAGAAAGAAATTAAAAACAAATTAATAGACTGGTCACTATATAATATTGGTGAGTATTTTAACTCTATATAGCTGTATACCTTTTAAGGAGAATTGTCTAAACGATATTATAAAATGTGATTATTTCCTTGTATGTAACTTATTAACAAATTGCTTACGTGTAAATAATTTTTAGTATAAAATGTTCTTTTTAACATGAAAAGTTCTTATGCTGCAATGTACAGTCTTTGGAATGAAATAAATATTATTATTATTATTATTATTATTATTATTATTATTATTATTAAATTATGAATTCTTATATTTTCGAAACAAAGAAATATAATTCTTACATATAGGAGATTTTATTATTTTCTCTGTCACTATTTCAGTTATTTAATAGGGAAAAAATCTGAAAAATCGATAAATATGTCACATAGGAGTTATTGCAGGAACAACGATGATATGATATCCCTGAATTGTGAATAACATTGTAAGAAGTTTATCGAATACCTGTACTGAACTGCCATCCGCTCGTCAGGAGACTTATGGAAAGGGAGCTTGAACTCGGCTGATCTGTACGTCTGTGCAGATTACTGTCAGCAGCAAGAATCCTGCTGAACACGTTGCTACGTCTCGCACGCCAGAATATTAACAAATGTAAGGATGCATTATTATTTAATTTGACGAAAAGGTAATAGAAGACAAATATTTATTCGAAGTAATATTAACTCTTTGCTAAATATATCTACTGATGCAATTGTTTTCGTATTTTTACTAACGATAAAAGCATATAACGCAAATAGAATAAGGAAAGAAATATTTTTTCTGCAAAAACTATCAAGTTTTGATCCTAATTTGTATGGACATTTTTTGATCCTGTAGACCAGGCATGCCAAAACCCTGCACATTGTGCAGTCGCGCACATTGTGCACTTGTCTCTGTGCGATGTGCAGTTCCTATTCCCCTATCCGGAGAGAGTGAATCGGCTTGGAGGGGAACGCGACAGGGCTGTACATTACCTGCAGTAGCAGAACAGCTTTGGTTTCAGTAACACAGATCAGTACGGGTGCTCATTGAGCTGTGATTGTGAATGCGTTATGAAAAATAAAGTGAGGAGTCCACAGATATAACGAAGAAGAGAAATTACGAATGATATAACAAAATTGTTATAATGTTTTACACAGCCAACAGTAATTATTCTAAAATGAAAAGCTTTCATCATCTCATGTTGACCTAATAATGATGTGAGAATTTAATTAAGATTGGTAAAGTTCTCAAAATATATTCGCCAGCTCTTATTTCTTAATCAATACTCTCACGGCAAGACAAACGTGACAATAGCGTTGTTTTGGAGTCTGTACTAACACAATCATCAATGGTTAGACGATTTATAACTTTTATTTGATACGCTGATAAGTGATGAGAATATTGAGTGAAGAATACATGTGAGAGTCTTGAGGTTGTAAGGGAAGGAAGAAAGCAGCTACTTGTAAGGCGGAAAAATTTTGTGGAAAAAATTATAATGGCGAATTTTCCATCTCACGTTATTATATTGTGTTAATATACTTACGTTAATAAATCTTTATACCTGACCTAAAGAAAATGCCCTCGCTTCACAGCTTGTGAACTACTCTTTTAACTCATTTCAGTAATGCTCCCAACTTGCTGGTACTTGCTCTCAACGTTTTCCAAATAAACTTTGTGTAAATTTAAATTCAAGTTTAATTTATGCAAATTATTAATAATAAAGTGAATTTATATTAACATGTAGCAAGGAAATGATTCCATTGTAAAAGCCTCACAATGTCCTAATGCATGTAATGGGGAGTAAAATATTTTCTTTAACAATTGTGCACCGATGGTCCCAATAATGCTTGAGGAACAACGAAAGAGTATTACTTTGAAATAATCAGTACCTACTACGGAAAATGAAATACTGTGTTCGTTTTTTGTTGTTTCGAAATTCCTGCAATATTTATATTTTCTTCAAATACTGTATACAAATCATGTAAATAAATGATTCTTTACAAACGACTGCTTTGTGAATTATAACTGAGTAAGTCTGTAGTTTGTTGTGTTACAATTATTGTCAAATATAGACACTGACAATAATTGTGTTTTTTCCTTCTGCTAAGTATGTTTATAATGTCCAAATGTCAATTTAATTGAACACTAGAAGCGCAGAATAGCTTCTTGTACATCCCTCCCGCTAAGAACTGGTAAGAGCAACGCTTGAATGACTCAATCTGCACAGACCGGGGTTCCGTGCACATACACTGCACATCGTGTTTGATTTCTGGCATGCCTGCGGTAGACCGTCTCCGAAGACTGTTAAAAGGACGGCAATTATATTCCTTACACCCTGTATAAATGGGCTCATATGTATCATTGAATTGTACAGGGACATCATTTTATTTTTACTAACATTTTTAATATTAACTTGCCTATACATCTGGATCAACGCCGTTTGCTATCCCCTTCCACGACTGGAGTTCGATGATACTGACGTAATATACAAACAAATCACTTTACTAGGTATAGGAGGGAAGAAAAGTAGTTCATCCATTTATGTAAACTAGGAAATATTGCGCTTTTGAGTTTAATCATTTTCATTAGGTTTTTGTTTAATCAAAATACAGTACAGTATTAACAGTGAGTGTTTTTACTCACGAACTGAGCTGTCCATGTGGACGTATTCATTATGCAGGGTATATTATACTGTCTACAACACATTAGCGTACAAGATAGAGAATGAAGTTAAATTGAAAAATAATCATAATATTGATATTAAACACATTTCGATACAGGCTTCAGTTCTAATGTGCATATTATCGCACTATAGCATATTGTACTTAATTCCAATTACCAGTTCTTCGTACTAGTAACTCATGTTGAAATAATTCTGTACCTACTCTATAAAAGAGTTCCTTACGTACTGTAAATTCAATCTTCACTTCTGCCCGAAAAGATAAAATTACTCAGACATACTATCTACTGTCCGTCCAAGTGGTTATGTCGTAGGGTCGTAGAAAGGAGGGAAATCACGTGACATTTAATGACTTAATGAGGCCCTTTTATTTAAGTTATTTTAAACAGTTGTATAATATTACGTAGACGTCAAATTCCTAACAGAAATTAATGTTCTCAGAAAAGAGCTAAGACAGCCCAGCCACTAGCTGGCGAATAAAAGCTGGTTGGGGAAACCGGGATACGACGTAGGCAAATGGACGACAGTACCTGTGCGAAAATGATTCAATATTGAAAGCTGTTTCGTCACTGGAAAATGCGAACATATTTTTGGAACGTGCTGTGGCTACTATGACTGTATACGCGGTCTTGGATCTGTGTGGAAGACGGTTGAAGGGGTGGGAGTGAAGTACATTCAAAAACTCAGGTACAATAAAAATTGAAGTAAAAATAAAATGATGTCCCTGTATTATTTTATTCAGCATTCAGTTAAATTCTGCATATTATACATTTCTTATCTACATTTTAAAGATATATTTAGTAGTATGGATTAATAAGTAGCACAGAAATTCGGGCGGAACATCGTAAAAGCACCACACGTAGATAGTATACTTTACATGGCGGCATTAAAGGTATCAAGAGATAGGAGAATACATTTATCAGCGTAAGGGAAGATGAATGCAGGAACATTACAGTCTTTTCCGTGAATTAAATACTGATTACCGCAACGATTTCAGACTCTAATAGAAACCGCGCTAAAGTAATGTAGATTGAAACGTCCTGCCATGAAAAGCTGTGTACAGAATTGTATAAGCGGACATTCCCAAAACGAGTTGACCGAAGTCTTCATAAAGAGGGCTACTTGTATGTGGAGGCATTCTGATTGGTGTTACTGAGCGTGGCAGAATGCTGTCAAGCTTACGGGAATTGAAAGGGACTTGTTTGGCATAGCAAGTAGCTACATGTGACCTAATGAACGGGCAAAAGAGGCAGAATGTATTGATCTTTTCGCCATCAATTCCCGGAGGCACAATTTACTTCGTAACGACCGTTGTACAGACTCAAATCCTGCCCTATCCCTAGTTCTCTCTCTCTCTTTTTACACCCCCTACTCGCAGTTAGAAAACCATACCCTACGGTAACCTAACCAATCCTTAGCTACCCTAATTTAAAGCACCAATAAAACTCAGACCTTCGTAGTGGGGTGCTAAAAAATTTATATCCATCAGAATTTATTTCTATGACCCTAATTCGATTTTGGAGTTTCCATCTCAGAAGATCGCTAGATCTCTCTAGCAGTCACTTCTAGTGTTGGTAGGCCTACGTCGAATTAAACAGTAGTCTAACCATTGCAAACAACCTAACAGTTGCCAGCGCTTCAGAGAGAGAGCGAGGGAGAGAAGGATTCTGGGTTTTTATAGCCTAATGCAGGCATGCACAAGGTTTGCGCTCTCCGAGCCGGCTCACAGCTCATGAGCGGAATGCAGATATTAAGGCTAGTTCACAATAAACCGGAAACGAGAATCGGAACGAAAACGAAAACGGTAAAAGTGTTAAAATGTGTACATTTAAATGTGAGCATTCACAATTAACGAAAAGCTTGCCGGAGCCCGGGATCGGGAACGGAGATTGGCCAAGTTTCAACTTTGGCGTTCACGTTTCCGATCACAGCCCACTAGATTCATTCTATTGCCATCTGAAAGATATTTTGTCGTCGTATATTTTGTAGCAAGAAGATCGTGACATAACCTATGCATTATTTTGTTCTGTGCTATGCATCATGGAGCAACTTTTATTTGATGAGATTCTAATATTGAATTTTGAGGAAAATCCTCTAGTTTACGATAAGCGGCGCTTCTCGTATAAAGATGAGAAAAGAAGAAGAATACGTGGCTTTCAATAGCTGCATCTTTGAACACCGATCGTATGTGAATCATATTTTGTTACTGTATTGGTTGTATTACACACTATATATTCATGCTTGAATTCAATAACTACTGTTGTGTTCATTTTTGTTCTATTACAAATATTTCTTCTCTAATTATTTTACATTATGGTATACTTAAAATAGGTTGTGATAATAAAGATGCATGGACATATTATAGTACTGTATCTAATGAAATGTTTCAGTTGAAATTTCGAAGTTGGTTAACCTGTGTTTATGTTGGCTGTCTTGTACTCGTGAGAGAACGCCCTTGGTCAATTGTACACAAATAACATCGACTTTATATATCGTTATTGACATGTATATCGATATGCATAGTCGTCTACGTTCTCGGTTTATTGTGAATCAAAAATTTTCATATTCACGTCCTCTGCTTCTCGTTTTCATTCTGGTTCTCCTTCCCAGTTTATTGTGGACCAGCCTTTAGCTGCGCTCTGTATCAGGGTGGACTGGAAGAAGGGATGATCTCGTATAATATGTAGGCCAAAACAAAAGGAAGTAATATTACGAATGTTTATGAAATGAATTTCCGTTCAGTGTTTGCAAAACTATCTTGGCCAATTATTAATTAATAAAGAAATATTTATTTTACAGAAATAATAGAAATTCTATAGCTACTTAAATGTACAACATCATTTTCTTATATTCTTATTTATCAATACATCAAAACGAGGTTTTATGCTGTTGGCAGCTGAAAGGAACAGTAGCCTACTGATCGTAATGAAACATCAGTTACAAATGTTCGATGCCTGCCTTTATTAAAGTTGATTATAGAAAACAGCTGCTCACAAATATAAATGTTGAGCCAAACATAGCAATCATTTTCACAGCCAGCCTGTGTAGTAGTGGATATTATTGCTAATGTTTAGTCTTGTAAAACTCAACCAGGCTGGTAGTTTTATTCAAACGATGTTTAGCCCTTAGGTCACATTGAAGATCAATAAGTTGGAGCTGTAAATCGTTAAATGTTAAATGTTATGTACCGTCTTTTTAGATTCCTCCATACTGTAGTGTAGCAGTAGGTAAGCAACGTGAAACAGTTACGGAGAATAGGCCTACACAATGATCTCCATTAGATAACTGAGTGGTCGTTTCCCTCTCCTCTACCCAATGCAAGTCTATGTCATTCTGACGTATCTTCCTCTCCGAAGGAGCTCGCGCGCTCGTTGAGCGCTTTTTGTGCAGGTATGGCCTAATGGTTTAAAAACAACTCACAACATTACTTACTTACAAATGGCTTTTACAGAACCAAGAGGTTCATTGCCGATCTCACATAAACCCGTCATCGGTCCCTATCATGAGCAAGATTAATCCAGTCCCTACCATTTTATTCCATGTCCCTCAGTACACAGACTAAGATATTTTTGCTGTTACTAGAATGTGTTCAACTGGTAGAATAATTTGGAACACTGAGTTCATTAACACTAATGCCCAGATTGTTCTACCTTGTCGAGTTTCTCGCTAAATGACGTACTTGTTTCCGAGTGGATAATTAAGAACTGTTTCATCTGCTAATAGTGAAAGTTGCTGTACTGTATAAATGTAGTTTATATCATGCGCAACCATTAAATTTTTCCCGACCAAATTACATCAGAATACAGCATTTCAGAACTATACGTGTTTGTTAAAAGTTCTAAACGAAAAGTTTCGCTGGAGAGCAAGTCGCCGTGCCTCCCCCTTTCACCCGCTGCACTTCTTACAGGCTTCTTGTCTCCGTCGTTCTTGATTCTGTCTGCCTCATTCGTTGAATTAGCATTAGCTGGCTGCTTCCAGCTAATCTTGTTCCAGAGCCTGACACGAAGAGGCACAGCAGAAAGAAACACGGTTAAATAAGAAAATCAAGATTTAACACAGGGTTGAACAAAGCTCGATTCCTCTAACGTCTAACAGATCTCCAACACAATATGTACGAGGGCTGGATAAAAACTAATGCCAACAGTGCTATGATTTTGAAATGATTTTATTATCAGAGGAAACGCCACGTTTATCACTTTCTGCCACACTTCTGGAAGGCATCGTAACCTACACCATCAGCATGCTCATCTCTTTTGGAGTCTCTAACAGCGTATTCCGAATCTCACCGGACCGGTGGACAACGATGACGTCACGCTGCAGCGAAATAGGAACAAAACTGCTGGAAGGATCGATGGCTGTCATGGCGACTGTATAAGTTTTGTCTGTGCTACGCTAGCAAAATTTTGCGAAATTTCCGTACTGCCATCTCGTTCAAAGAAAAGAGAGCATAAACAATTTATTTCTTGAACCGGTAGTAATAATTGGTCCGTTGACATGTTCGCTCATAAGCCATTAACATATTGTTGTCCACACCTGTGGAGTAACGGTCAGTGCGTCTGGCTGCGAAACCAGGTGGCCCGGGTTCGAATCCCGGTCGGGGAAAGTTACCTGGTTGAGGTTTTTTTCCGGGGTTTTCCCTCAACCCAATACGAGCAAATGCTGGGTAACTTTCGGTGCTGGACCCCGGACTCATTTCACCGGCATTATCACCTTCATATCATTCAGACGCTAAATAACCTTGATGTTGGTACAGCGTCGTAAAATAACCCAACATATTGCTTTTACGTTGAGCTCCTTACAAACAATACTGCATAACTAAAGCAGAACACACCGCCATGATACAACAGTGCACGATGTCATTCGTCTGCTAATTCCCGCCCTATATAAGAACAAATCAGATTCACTGATGGCGGCTGATGGCACCGGTGCGACACCGGTGGAGCATCAGTGACGTCATCGTTGAAATTCGGAACACTGTGATGCCATCAGATTGCTTAGCGCTGAGATTCGGAATACGCTCTAAGTGACCGTTCTATGGCATGAATAATGGTGTTTCTTGCATTGTAATGCCTTCCTCTAAGTGGCTCTTTCATTTAGTAGAAGAAATCATAAACGCACGGTCTCATATCAGGTGAGTATGGCGGATGTTCCAGTACTTCCCAACGCCAGCGGTGCAAAAGATCCGTCACGGCGTTAACAATGTACAGAACTAGGGATTTATCTCTGCCGTTGGGCGACGTCATAGTTTGCGGTAGAGAGGAAGAGGGAAAGCAACGGTTGTACTAGTCTGTGAAAAAAAGTTCGCCCAAATGCTTAACCCTGAGTACCTAAGAATTTTTACAATATTATTTTAACAGTAACTGTATAAGAGCTCAATGTTACGGAGCATTATTGTGGTTTTCGCTATATGAAATTTCTCATTGTAGGCCTATTAAATAAATAAATAAATAAATTGCAGTGAAGCATGCCTTTACGTGTCCTTTTTTGATTATTGCAACTGTTCAACTCCATCATTGTCTTGCTCTTCCTCCAAGTTCATAACAGTCTTACGACGTTAGCGATTTTTATCCGGTGTTGTGAACGAACTGCCTTATCCTTTCTCAATGGCGGATAGGTCTTGTTTTATCACACGCACCGTTCTCTCTGATATGCCTGTGGCAGCTGCTGTCCTCTCTTGTGATTTAGCGACAGGAACACTGAAGTCACCACGATCTGCTTCCTTCTTCATAAACTTTAATACGTTATTTAGTCACCAGCTCCTGACTTTGACCATTCAGTTTTTTGCTTTTAACTTTGGACATGATTGGTGAAAAACTCGAAATTAAATTGACTACCAGTACGCAATTTATAACACTTTGAACTATTAGTAATTACCAAACTAAAGCATTAATTACTATAAGCTAGACTTCTATAATAATAATAATAATAATAATAATAATAATAATAATAATAATAATAATAATAATAATAATAGTAGTAGTAGTAGTAGTAGTAGTCGTGGTAGTAGTAGTAGTAGTCGTGGTAGTAGTAGTAGTAGTAGTAGTAGTAGTAGTAGTAGTAGTAGTAGTAGTAGTAGTAGTAGTAGTAGTAGTAGTAGTAGTCGTGGCAGTGGTAGTAGTAGTCGTGGTAGTAGTAGTCGTGGCAGTAGTAGTAGTCGTAGTAGTAGTCGTGGCAGTAGTAGTAGTAGTAGTAGTAGTAGTCGTGGCGGTAGTAGTAGTAGTCGTGACAGTAGTAGTAGTAGTAGTAGTAGTAGTAGTAGTAGTAGTAGTAGTAGTAGTCGTGACAGTAGTAGTAGTAGTAGTAGTCGTGACAGTAGTAGTAGTAGTAGTAGTCGTGACAGTAGTAGTAGTAGTAGTAGTCGTGCTAGTAGTAGTAGTAGTCGTCGTGGCAGTAGTAGTAGTAGTGGTAGTAGTAGTAGTAGTCGTGGCGGTAGTAGTAGTAGTAGTCGTGGCAGCAGTAGTAGTAGTCGTGGCAGTAGTAGTAGTAGTCGTGGCAGTAGTAGTAGTAGTAGTAGTCGTGGCAGTAGTAGTAGTAGTGGTAGTAGTAGTAGTAGTCGTGGTGGTAGTGGTGGTGCTGGTAGTAGTAGTAGTAGTAACAATAATAACAATAGTAGTAATAATAATAGTAGTAGTAGTAATAATAATAATCATAATAATAATAGTAATGATAATAATAGAAGTAGTATTAGTAATAATAATTATGATAATAATAGTAGCAGTAGTAGTACAGTGGTAGTGGTAGTAGTAATAATAATGTAGTAGTGGTAGTAATAATAATAATCATAAAAATAATAGTAGTAGTAACAGTAATAATAGTAATGATAATAATAATAGAAGTAGTAATAATAATAGTAATAATAATAATAGTAGCAGTAATAATAATAACAATAGTAGTAGTAGTAGCAATAATAATAATAATAGTAGTAGTAATAACAATAATAATATTAGTAATAATAATAGTAGTAACAATAATAATAGTAATGATAATAATAATAATAATTATAATAATAATAACTCTGGCAGTATTGTATATTAACCGATTTCCTACACACACATTACTAACAGCAAAACAGTTCTGTTGGGAGCAAGGCGACCAGATCTCTTTTGTTTTGCTGCATTGGTACTCAACGCCCTCAACCATGACGAGCGCTCGAATCCCAACTGCCATTCACCGGCAGAGATAAAATCCGAGATCTGTAACTCCACGCATTGTCATGAAGGATGATGCTATGGGTCGTTTTCAGATGGTGCCGTCGCTTTGAAAGCTGGACGAAGGTGTTGTGCAGGAAATTGGAATAGTAGGTAGCAAACACCGCCTATCTTGGCGGTACAGCAACACGTAGTATTACTTCATAGATGTCATACGCCACAATGAACATCACTTTCACACCAGCTTGTGTAGAGTGCACTGTCCCTGAACGAGGAGAGCCGGGATGCTTCCATTCAATTGATTGCCGTTTCAGGCGTGGTTCGTATGATCGAGCCCATTGTTCCGTCCAAGAAAATCGCCACCTTCCATCAGTTAGCGGTTCTGTAATTCCTGTGCAATTGCATAGCGCTGCCATTGTTGTACCTCAGTGATTCGATGGGGTATCAAACGCGCTGAAATTTTGCGTAACCCTAGAACAGAGGTCTCCAAAACACGTATAGTCATTCGTGATCCCGATGCTGCCCGCCGAACACAGTGTGCTGTAAGGCTGTGGAAGTGGGGAGAGACTCGTACCTCTACAGATGGGAGCGGTCAGTGAGGGATTGCGGCAACGATCTCCCTTATGTTTACAAATAATAACATCGAAAGGATAAGAAATATCATACGTTTGTATATTATTTTGACATACTAGGAAGCTTCTACTTTTGATTGGGGAATATTCAATAATGGAGTAATTCATTTCATATTACATCTAGAAGACATTCTGTATGCACGATTTTACAAATGCTCATTCTGTAAAGGGCTTCATTGATTTTCCAATATTCCAAGTTAGAACATAGCTAGCAAGAAGATTTTTTTGTTTAAGACTGAGGATACGTGTGTGCTTTGTGTTTGTGTTTTCTTGTTTCAAATTTATCAAAATATTTGTATGTATTTCACCTAAAATGAGACGAAAACTGTAAGTATATCTTGCGAAACTGAGTGTAAACGTATCGTAATATAGTGATTATTATGTATAACCAACAGTTATACAGACGTCCCAAAATAAATTATTTTCACATGTTGAATTTTAACACACTCTTAAGATTTTTCCAACAACTTAAACTTTTCATATTCTTCCCACTAACACGAAAATATATTTCTCTTCCCTTTCATCCTTGAATGTACTACGTCCATGATTAGAAGACATTGTGAAACGGTGGAACACTCCGACCAACACAATGATAATGGCAGTCCATCACTGCTCTTCGTTTGCGCATAAACATTGAGTACAGTACAGGTGGGGATGGGTGAGGCGGAGCGTGCGCATTACGTACTGGCTTCGGTTCCGTTCAGGGGCTTACTCGCGAGTACGGTTTTGGAGACGTCTGCTAGAATATCGTGCAGAATGTGGGTCACGGTTTTGTGGCATACACCTACGTACCTCTGCGGCTAATTCACGCGCAGTTCATCGGCGATCAACATGCAGCAGGAACACAAAGAGCTGAATTGTGTGGTCGTCAATTTGGGGCCGTCCTTGCCTTAACTTTCACATTTTGTGCCACTGTACGATATGACAACGCTGCATCACCACATGCTTCACGCAGTCCCCGATAGTGCTCAAGACTGACTGACTTACAAATGACTTTTAAGGAAACCGAAGGTTCATTGCCGCCATCACATAACCCCGCCATCGGTCCCTGTCATGTGCAAGATTAATCCACTCTCTATCATCATATCCCACCTCCCTTGAATCGATTTTAATATTATCCTCCTATCTACGTCTCGGCCTCCCCAAAGATCTATTTCCCTCCGATCTCCAAACTAGCACTCTATATTCATTTCTGCTACATGCCCTGCCTATATCAAACGTCTGGATTTAATGTTCATATTTATGTCAGGTGAAGAATACAATGCGTGTAGTTCTGCGTTGTGTAACTTTCTCCATTCTCCTGTAACTTCATCCCTCTTAGCCCCAAATATTTTCCTAAGAACCTTATTCTTAAAAAAAAGGGGGAGGAGTATAAGGGTACAGTAGGCTACATCAGTTATTCATAGATTTCAAAAAGGCATATGATTCGGTTAAGAGAGAAGTATTATATGATATTCTTACTGAATTTGGTATTTCGAGAAACTAGTTCGATTAATTAAAATGTGTCTCAGTGAAACTTACAGCAGAGTTCGTTTAGGTCAGTTTTTGTCAGATGCTTTTCCAATTCACTGCGGGATAAAGCAAGAAGATGTACTATCATCTTTACTTTTTAACTTGGCTCTATAATATGTCATTAGGAAAGTTCAGGATAACAGACAGGGTTTGGAATTGAACGGGTTACATCAGTTTCTTGTCTATGCGGATGACGTGAATATGTTAGGAGAAAATCCAAAAACGATTAGGGAAAACACGAAAATTTTACCCGAAGCAAGCAAAGCGATAGGTTTCGAAGTAAATCTCGAAAAAGACAAAGTATATGATTATGTCTCGTGACCAGAATATTGTACGAAATGGAAATATAAAAAATTGAGATTTAGGGGAGAGTCGGGTAGTATCGGACATCGGGTAATATCGGACAGTGCGTTTCTTTCATCTATCACCATATGGTAGCACCTGAATGACATGGTGACGTTTCTCTATGCGACATCACAGAAATGTAACCATGTCAATCAGGTACTATCATCGTGTGGTAGATGAAAGAAACTCACTGTCCGATATTACCCGATGTCCGATACTACCCGACTTTCCACTATCTTTCGAAGAGGTGGAAAAATTCAAATATCTTGGAGCAACAGTAACAAATATAAATGACACTCGGGAGGAAATTAAACGCAGAATAAATATGGGAAATGCATGTTATTATTCGGTTGAGAAGCTTTCGTCATCTAGTCTACTATCAAAAAACCTGAAAGTTATAATTTATAAAACAGTTATATTACCCGTTGTTCTGTGTGGTTGTGAAACTTGAACTCTCACTTTGAGAGAGGAACAGAAATTAAGGGTGTTTGAGAATAAGCGCTCTAGACTTATCAAATTAAATTGATGTAGATTAACTCAAACTACATTACCCTGAAGTATTTTACATTCCTCTTGAGACACTCTGTATAAATGCACTGTAGGGAAGAATATAATATCTTTGGTGACCTCTTTGGTAGTATATGAGAGAATACAGAACGGAAAATAAATCTCTTTCATTGCACAAGCTGGAAAACGAACCACTGTCCGCTTGATGGGAAGCGCATATGCTATCCACAGAGCTAAGAGGCGAACGACGTGAAAAGATAAATACGAATAATAAGATTATTTTAAAATTGTTAGAAGTCGCAACGCTTATTAATTTTTGCACATACAGCCCTCTATGGATGACAGCTTCATTCTTTTAATTCGTTTAGGTTCTAAATATAACATTATAAACTTAAAATTCATGGTCGGCAGAACTTCAGTTTAAACCCCTTGAATATGACAAGCTCGAGAGATGAAATGACAGTAATACGTTTCTGAAAACAGCGCATTAGCCGATCGACAATGCCAGTCTTGATACGGACAGGTGTATTTAATACGACAAAATAATCCTTGCGTAATCACATGCAAGGCTTTTACTTCTCTCCGATAGAAGTGTCCCGAATTAAACCTTTATGATATCGTTTTTATTTTGTCCGAGATACATATTCTCTCCAGACATGTTTTAAGCTGTAAGTGGAAAAAATTATGTTTTGACGTTCATAGAGTGGTTAAAAATACACTATCTACCAAAACGTAATTGGGCACCCAGGATTTTACGTGCAGGATGCCATGTTTCGGTGGCTACTATGCAATGGTATGCAGACAATAATGTTCACCGGTTGGACTGGCCTGCACAGAGTCCTGATCTCAATCCCATTGAGCACCTTTGAGACGAATTGGACCGGCGATTGAGGTTTCGGGAAATTCGGCCAACTTCCATTGTCCAACTGAGTGTCATATTGCAAGAGGAATGGCGACGCATTCCAGTGGATATCCTACACAAACTAGTGAAGAACATGCCTGACGGGGTGGCTGCTGTTATAGCAACAAGAGGTGCTACCACGAGGTTCTAAAGGGGCAAAAAACAGTGCCCAATTACTTTTTGGTAGATAGTGTACTTATCACAATTTGACACAGATAATTGTCCTTGCAAAGGAGAATATTTTGAAACAGAGAACCGTAGGTTGGTTGGTTGGTTGGTTGGTTGGTTGGTTGGTTGGTTGGTTGGTTGGTTGGAAGAGAAGGCCTGATGGCCTTAACTCTGCCAGGGAAAATAAAACAATTATTATTAAATAAAACTATTATTATTGTTATTATTATTATTATTATTATTATTATTATTATTATTATTATTATAGGTAATGGACAGCATATTCCTAGAGTGTAACTACTTACTTACTTACTGGATTTAAAGAATCCGGATGTTCATTGCCGCCCTCACATAAGCCCGCCTGTGCAAGATCCTGTGCAAGATTAGTCCAGTCTCTATCATCGTATCCCACCTCCCTCTAATCCATTTTATTATCATCCTCCCATATACGTCTCGTCCTTCCCAAAGGTCTATTTCCCTCCGGTCTCCCAACTAACACTCTATATAATATGCATTTCTGAATTCACCCATACGTGCTACATGACCTGCCCATGTCAAACGTCTGGATTTAATGCTCCTAATTATGTCAGGTGAAGAATACAATGCGTGCAGTTCTATGATGTGTAACTCTCTCCATTCTCCTGTAACTTTATCCCTCTTAGCCCCAGATATTTTCCTAAGCACCTTATTCTCAAACATCCTTAATCTCCGTTCCTCTCTCAGAGTGAGAGTCCAAGTTTCACAGTCATACAGAACAACCGGTAATATAACTGTTTTATAAATTCTAACTTTCAGATTTTTTTGACAGCAGACTAGATGACAAAAACTTCTCAACCGAATAATAACAGGCATTTCCCATATTTATTCTGCGTTTAATTTCCTCCCGAGTGTCATTTATATTTGTTACTATTGCTCCAAGATATTTGAATTTTTTCACCTCTTCGAAGGATAAATCTCCAAAAATGGCATTTCCTCGCAAGTGTAATTTATTTTTGTTACTATTGCTCTAAGATATTTGAATTTTTCCACCTCTTCGAAGGATAAATCTCCAAAAATGGCATTTCCTCCCGAGTGTCATTTATATTTGTTACTATTGCTCCAAGATACTTGAATTTTTCCAGCTCTTCGAAGGATAAACCTCCAAAAATGGCATTATTAAATTAAATTCAAATTTTATTATCGGAAACAGACCGACAGGTGACAGTGTTTTGTATACAAGTTACATTATTGACACTTCGGATTCTCAGCAGGACAGAATACGTTTACTGAAGCATTTCATAATGAATTGTAGGAGGAAAAAGCATTAAAAATAAATTTACGAAAACAGTAAGTAAAATAGAATATAATATAAATTTAATGGAGTTTAGAGTATTTTCTCTCGGCAATTAAGGGTATATATACGAGAACGACCACAAATATTATCAGAAAATGCAGGCCCTAAATTTCTAAAATTGTATAAGAAAATGAACTCACAATTGGACAAAAATTACGAGGTACCACAACAAAACTTATTAGAACTTAAATGTCTCATAAAAGTATAAAAAGTTTACTAACATTATTTTTTAGAATTCACTTTTTACTTTGAATTAAATTTTCCAAAATTTGAAAACTTTCACACATATTATTTCATTACTCCACAACCATTAGAGATAGAATTCTGAAATGTTGTACACTGATTTAACATTCATTTATGTAAAAGGTAAAGTACAATAATGTCCATTTCTTTGAAAATAGAAAAATTAGGTCACAAAACATTATGTAATTATTAATACATTTTATATAGGACAAATAAAAAAATAATTTTATTAAAATAAACAACTCTACATGTCTGAGAGTAGTCTACGTTTCTGAAATAAGTGTTTATTGCATGCAGGAAAATTATTAAAGATGTCAACAATGTTATGGTTACTAAATAATGTAAGTGCAGAATTTTTTTTCATACATTGATAAAACTGGTTTGAAAAATATTATTAGTAACATTTTTATACTTTTATCAGATATTTAAGTTCTAATAAGTCTTGTTGTGGTACCTTGTAATTTTTGTCCAATTGTGAGATCGTTTCCTTATAAAATTTCAGAAATTTAGAGCCTGCATTTTCTGATAATATCTGTGGTCGTTCACGTACATGTATCCTTAAATCTCAAAATGTCGTCAAATTTTCCCCAAAAAATGTTTCCTAAACTTTTCCCCCGAAAGCGTGTCAAATTTCCTATTTTGGGGAAATATTCCTCAACCTCGCAACACTGCAGTGAAAAGCTTCCATTGCATAGAAAGCGCTGAGACAAATCAAGAAATGGTAGCTTTTCAATAACGGCCATAATATGTGGAACAAGTTAATCTTTGAGTGTTGCATTCTTCCATTAAATCCGTGAGACTTTTGTCACAAGGAAAGTCACCTCGTTCAGCAATTCAGAAGCATACCCAACGCTTCAGCTACGATGATAGAGTCAGGACAGCGCAAGAACTATGTCCCTTGGATAGATAAAATCCCATTGATTCAGGAGGTTAGCAATCGAACAATAAATTTAGTGCTTTCATTTAAATGGATACGTTAATTATCAGACTGCATATATATATGGACTGCTGAGAATCCTCATGTACTGCATTAGTCCTGCTTCACCCTCAGCAGTTTGCCATTTCCAAACGGTGATTTGTGGGACCAATATATTTTCTACTTCGGTGTCAACTCAGTCGTAAAGCATTAATTAAAAGTTGCCTTGCGGAAGAGGCAATACTTTATTGTTGGTTTCAGCAAGGCGGAGTTACGTTCATTGTTTCAATGGATATATTCGTGACTTCTTTCAGAATAGGATTAAAATTATTTTAAGGTCTTGTCCCAAAGCTACTTTTACAGCTGAAGTGAACCAGATAGTTGACTAAATAGTCGTCTGTGACGTCATAAGTCATGATCCAAAGCTACATAGTGCATAGCAATCAGGTATAATTTATCGAAACGAAAATGCTTCCTTTGTTTGAACTCAAAAGCAATTCTGAAGCAGGACTAAGGCATGCCTCAAATTTCAGCCCGAGATTGTATAATAACTTCATTAAAAACATTCAAAATTAACATCTTTCAATAACAAATTATTTCAACTGATTTTAAATACTGACTAATATTCTAATAAGTTTTAATTTAACCTAATTTAATTTTGTTTACCGCATATATATTACATTTTTTTATATTTTACATTTTTTTTATATTAAATTAAAAAATATATTTTTACGTTATGAATCTTTCAAAATTCAACAAATAAAATAGAAATAAAACATCATTTATGTATGTAATATATTACTCCACTATATTATTGCATTCATTTCATTCATTCATTCATTCATTCATTCATTCATTCATTCATTCATTCATTTTATTCCATAGATCTTACATGAGCAATGAAGGTTTATGTTGTGGAACAAGTCAAAATTTTACAATATTACAATTACAATTTTTACAAACTTTTATAGTTTTACAATGTAGTAATTTTCTACAATTTTTACAATTTGGTGCAATTTTTTACAATATTTTGGCGAGATGTAGTGAGATGAGGTGAGGTCCGAGGATTCGCCAAAATATTACCCGGCATTTGTTATTTTGGTTTGGGGAAAACCTCTGAAAAACCCAACCAGGTAATCAAATCAAAGGGGGGTAATCTAATCAAAGGGGTTGATGCCAAGGACTTGCCATAGACCATCCGGCTTCAGTCCCTCGGCTGTGGAAAACCTCGGAAGAAACCAAAGACCAAAAGGGGATCCAACCCAAGCCCGAACGCAGCTCCGGATCAACAGCCCAGCGAGTCTGCCGACTGAGCTACATCGATGGCTCTACTAAAAGTATACAATACAGAGCCAGTCAGATTATTAAATTTACAAACGCAAACGATCATTTATCAGTTGAGCTATATCTATAATACAAAACAATTAAGTTAATTAAATTTAAGGCATAAACAATTCAACCTGTTGTGATATACAGAAATTGATAACACATATCATGCAAACTACTTCAAATTACAAACACAAACAATTTATCAATAGATGTATATAGATTACTATTCAATTTAAAGCATATACAATTCATCGGCCAAAACGATACAAATATATACAATACAAAGTAGCATACTTTCATTCAGCTATACAAATTTGTGCAATTAATATCAAGTAGGTTATATTTCTTCTATTATTATTTTGGTATTTTTCACTTTATTTTTGTTTATTTACATTTGATTATTTAAATTAAATAATTATTTTAGTGTAGGCTTAAGCTTGTAATATTACTTTTTAATTATTCAATGTAATATTCCTGCACGCATTGTATTCTTCACCTGACATAATTAGGAACATTAAATCCAGACGTTTGAGAAGGGCAGGGCATGTAGCACGTATGGGCGAATCCAGAAATGCATTTAGAGTGTTTGTTGGGAGGCCGGAGGGAAAAAGACCTTTAGGGAGGCCGAGACGTAGATGGGAAGATAATATTAAAATGGATTTGGGGGAGGTGGGATATGATGATAGAGAATGGATTAACCTTGCTCAGGATAGGGACCAATGGCGGGCTTATGTGAGGGCGGCAATGAACCTCCGGGTTCCTTAAAAGCCAGTAAGTAAGTAAATAAGTAAGTAAGTAATATTCCACTCCCGACCACAAACTTTTGCTTCATCGGGAGTGCTAACCAAAAGTGTATTATTATTATTATTATTATTATTATTATTATTATTATTATTATTATTACTTACTTACTTACTTACTTACTTACTTACTTACTTACTTACTTACTTACAAATGGCTTTTAAGGAACCCGAAGGTTCATTGCCGCCCTCACATAAGCCCGCCATCGGTCCCTATCCCGTGCAAGATTAAGCCAGTCTCTATCATCATACCCCACCTCCCTCAAATCCATTTTAATATTATCCTCCCATCTACGTCTCGGCCTCCCTAAAGGTCTTTTTCCCTCCGGTCTCCCAACTAACACTCTATATGCATTTCTGGATTCGCCCATACGTGCTACATGCCCTGCCCATCTCAAACGTCTGGATTTCAAGTTCCTAATTATGTCAGGTGAAGAATACAATGCGTGCAGTTCTGTGTTGTGTAACTTTCTCCATTCTCCTGTAACTTCATCCCGCTTAGCCCCAAATATTTTCCTAAGCACCTTATTCTCAAACACCCTTAACCTATGTTCCTCTCTCAGAGTGTGAGTCCAAGTTTCACAACCATATAGAAGAACCGGTAATATAACTGTTTTATCAATTCTAACTTTCAGATTTTTGGACAGCAGACTGGATGATAAGAGCTTCTCAACCGAATAATAACACGCATTTCCCATATTTATTCTATGTTTAATTTCCTCCCGAGTGTCATTTATATTTGTTACTGTTGCTCCAAGATATTTGAATTTTTCCACCTCTTCGAAGGATAAATCTCCAATATTTATATTTCCATTTCGTACAATATTCTGGTCACGAGACATAATCATATACTTTGTCTTTTCGGGATTTACTTCCAAACCGATCGTTTTACTTGCTTCAAGTAAAATTTCCGTGTTTTCCCTAACCGTTTGTGTATTTTCTCCTAACATATTCACGTCATCTGCATAGACAAGAAGCTGATGTAGCCCGTTCAATTCCAAACCCTGCCTGTTATCCTGAACTTTCCTAATGGCATATTCTAAAGCGAAGTTAAAAAGTAAAGGTGATAGTGCATCTCCCTGCTTTAGCCCGCAGTGAATTGGAAAAGGATCAGATAGAAACTGACCTATACGGACTCTGCTGTATGTTTCACTGAGACACATTTTAATTAATCGAACTAATTTCTTGGGAATACCAAATTCAATAAGAATATCATATAATACTTCCCTCTTAACCGAGTCATATGCCTTTTTGAAATCTATGAATAACTGATGTACTGTACCCTTATATTCCCATTTTTTCTCCATTATCTGCCGAATACAAAAAATCTGATCAATAGTCGATCTATTACGCCGAAAACCGCACTGATGATCCCCAATAATTTCATCTACGTACGGAGTTAATCTTCTCAAAAGAATATTGGACAAAATTTTGTACTACGTCAACAAAAGTGATATTCCTCGAAAGTTACCACAGTTGGTTTTGTCCCCCTTTTTAAAAGTAGGTACAATTATGGACTCCTTCCATTGTTCTGGTACAATTTCCTTTTCCCAAATAGCAAGTACAAGTTTATAAATTTCGCTATATAATGCACTTCCACCCTCTTGTATTAATTCTGCTGGAATTTGATCGATACCTGGAGACTTGTACTTTTTCAGATTTTCTATCGCAATTTCGACTTCTGAAAGCGTGGGTTCGGGTATATTATTATTATTATTATTATTATTATTATTACTATATTATTATTATATTATTATTATTACTATCATTATTATTATTACTATTATTATTATTATTATTATTATTATTATTATTATTATTATTATTATTATTATATGTTACTGAAGCTACATAACAGCTGTGAGTAGTATGGTAACTTGCGAATTATAAATGAGGCAGCAGAGCAAGTGAACAGCTTCAGATTCTTGGGTTGTACTATGAGCAGTAATATGAGCTGATGCCAGGAAGTCAAAAGGAGGATAGCAATGGTAAAGGAAGCTTTTAATAGAAAACAGCATCTTATCCGGATCTCTGGAAAAATAATTATATTTGTGGAGTGAGATATTGTATGGGCAGAAACATTGACGAAGTGAAAAGAACGACTAGAAATATTTGAAATGTGGATATGAGGCATGTAGTTGCAAAATCAGATACATAACTTTTTTTTCGAAATGAGTTAATGTTATATTTCATATCTTCATATGATTCTACAACAGCAAGAGCACTGTTATGCTCCAAAGCCAGATACATCACATGGATTTATATGCTGAACAATAGTATTGGTTGCAAATCCTTGGTTCCTTGCAAACATTTTTTCTTCATACTGAAAAATTATGTTTTAGCTATGTATCTGGTTTTACAACTAAACGCCTCATATGGAGAAGAATGGAGACTGTGAAGTGGACGGACAGAAGAAGAAATTAAACTGTGCTAGAAAGAGTGGGTGAAAAAAGAATGATGAAACTGATCAGTAAGAGAAAAAGGAATTGGTTGGATTACTGGCTGAGAAGAAACTGCCTACTGAAGCATGCATTGGAAAGAATGGTGACTGGGAGAAAAGTTCAGGGAAGAAGATGATGTCAGATGATAGACGAGATTATATATGTGAATCATATGCGGAGGCTAAAAGGAATGCAGGAAATAGGAAATATTGTAGAATGCTGGGTTTACAGTGAAAGATCTGCCCTTAGGCAAAAAACTAAAATGAATGAATGAAAATCGCATTTAATTGTAAATCGGTAATACTCGTACAAAAGAAGGTAAAACTGAAGAAGAAAGAAGGAATAATAAATATATTCATATGACTAGCTAAGGATCAAACCTAATTTATTGGATGAGAATCTGTGTAGAACTTGGTCTTTTATCGAATTTGATGCTTGTATTCATGGTACTAAGGTAAAGAGATCTCTATAGTCCCGTCTCTTAGAGTAAAAATGTTGCTTTCCAAAGTAGGAATGTGAAGTCTGGACTTCGGGCAAAGAAAATGGGATGTCTGAGGTCGTGGCACGAGAAAATGCTGAAGGAAGACGTGAAAAACAAGAAAGTTACTGCGGTGTGAGTGGAGGAAGAAGAGGACTCAATGTCCGTCACTTTTTCTTGATCTAAGCAAGGAGACGGCACAAACTTCTTGCAAGAGCTTCTGAATCAAAATCAACTTCACTACACAGTGACTGTGTTCCATTACACTTATTAGACTCTCATTAGGGGAAAGTCTAAAGTGCATTGTTCTATCAAATACATTATTTTATACAGGATTTTTTACTATGTAGTAGTATATTTTCTCTATGTATTAGCTATCAATGTTAGGATTATTTACTTTTATTGAAGATTTTTACACTCATTTTATTTACAGAATTAGAAAACGGACCATAAATTAATAATAATAATAATAATAATAATAATAATAATTTATTTGCCAGAGATCAGTACATGAGAGACTGAAAATGATATCGTCAGTTATGCATTAAAAAAAAAAAAAAAAAAAAAAAAGAAGCATCCATCTCACACTCAACAAATTCATTAATGCCATAGAAAAGTCTTAAAATTAACCATTCATGTATAACACGTTTAAAAATTATTAAGCATTTTAATTCCATTAATAAAACATGTATTCAAACTTCACTCTTTACCCACTCTTTCCAACACAGCTTCATTTCTTATTCTGTCTGTCCACTTCACACGTTCCATTCTTCTACATATCCACATTTAAAATGCTTCTATTCCCTTCTCTTCACTTCGTCGTAATGTCCATGTTTCTGCTCCATACAATATCACACTCCATACAAAGCATTTCACTAGTCTCTTCCTTAGTTCAAATTACTTTAAAGTTTATAATGTGCATTCTAATAACTACTAGGTAGTTATGTGGGGAAAACTGAAATTCAGACGTACTAGAATAATGAAATCTTAATTATAGCATTCCTCAAGAAACAGTAGAGTTTTAGAACCATATTTTAAAAAAGAAGAATATGACCAAAAATAGCCAAAACACAATAATGCGTCCCCTTAAAACTTTTATTTCAGCGGTTTCTAACATGTGTCTTGTCTTTAATGTATCGGGTCGTGTTTAGTTGTGTATGCGAAAATTGGTCTCAATATCGATTTGTAAATATTCACTTTAGTCTCAGTTCATAGATTTTATTGCGCCAATTTGTATACTTTAAAGTCCACACCTGTGGAGTAACGGTCAGCGCGTCTGGCTGCGAAACCAGGTGGCTCGGGTTCCAATTCCGGTCGGGGCAAGTTACCTGATTGAGGTTTTTTCCGGGGTTTTCTCTCAACCCAATACGAACAAATGCTGGGTAACTTTCGGTGCTGGACCCCGGACTCATTTCACCGGCATTATCACCTTCATATCATTCAGGCGCTAAATAACCTAGATGTTGATACAGCGTCGTAAAATAACTTAATAAAAAAATATATATATACTTTAAACAACCTGAAGTTCTATTAGTTTTGCGAATTTTTAGATATACTTCATCTAAACATCCATAACTGGTTTTGTTGAGTCCCGGAATGCCATAAGAGGAAATAGGCTAATTTTCCAGAACTCAAGACCGCCTAAAGGAGCAGCAATCGCAATTTAATTTAATTCAATTCCAGTTGAATGTCGATCATGAACTACAACTCATCGCTGACTGTAGACACTTCAGTTTGTAAGAAATTTGTTGAATGTCAATTAGTATTTTGTTGTTTTACAGGAAATATTTTTAGCCTATTTTCTGGTGCATATTTATTTACAAATTAGAAACCCTTAAAGTAGTAATTCTATGAAATTTTTATTAAGTTTCCTGGACATGAACATCCGGGTCGTAGCGACACAACTTTCACTACCCCTGTTTTTAGAACTGAGTTACGCGTTATATATGTCTTCCGCTATGTATTTCTACAAGGGAATTGATTCTTTTTTACAAGTAGGAGAAATCTGGAGCTCGCTATTTTTATTTAAAGTTAAACAGTTTCCCCCCCCCCCCATCCACTCATCTGTCTTCTCCAGCTGATAAAAGGCACTCCAAAGCAAAGCTAAAAAAAAAGCAAGTGTAGAAATACATAGAGATCTAGGACTTTTGAGTTTCTGGTAAAAGATGTAGTTCAATCTTGCGATTCGAAACAAATTGCCTTCGGGTTAATTGAAACAATTTTCAGATCTGATATGAATTTCCATTGAAATTGGGAGGATGGAAATATTAAGTTTTGCTTTACTTTTTTTGTGATACACATTAAATAAAAACTTCTGCGTATTTCCAGGGGATTTAAATAGAATTGCGTTAACATAATTATTTCAGATGAATTATCTACAAGATGTATTTTTTCGTAGTTGTGGTTATTATTATTATTCTTTGGATTATTCTCGAGAAGAAGAATTATTCTACTATATTTTTCTGCCTTTTTATGTATTCATTTTTTTTCTTTTAGTCTATAGCCGACTTTATTCTTCGTGATTCATTTGTTCGAAAGTCTCTCTATAACGGGTCTGTTGTCATTCAGAACGTCCAAAATGGTCGAAGACTGTGAAATATTTTCAATTTTATATTCCACTGTTGCAATTTTCTTATTATAATTTATTTTATAATAAGAATTTAATACGAGAAATCAATATTGTACCCTGTCATCTAGATTTCTTTTACGTTCGTAAGTTTATTTCATTTTGCAGTTTTAAAAAATGTGTTTATAAAGTTTTTTCTGTATTTCTGTTCGTTTTCGGATGTCGAATATATATTATTTTGATCGCATATGAGTAAGTG
Organism: Periplaneta americana; assembly: GCF_040183065.1. Classification (NCBI taxonomy): domain Eukaryota; kingdom Metazoa; phylum Arthropoda; class Insecta; order Blattodea; family Blattidae; genus Periplaneta; species Periplaneta americana. The sequence goes on along the minus strand of NC_091129.1, from coordinate 143,182,328 downwards.
CTCATTTTTTTTTACCTGTAAGTGTACACTCGGAAAATAAAAATTTAAGAATCTCATTTCGTAGTGACTCGGTGTCTATTATACCTGGAAATTTAATGCACAATTTTCACTTGTATATAGGAATGTAAATTTAAATAGGAACTCTAATCAGCACCTGGCGTAGCTCAGTCGGCTAAGGCGCTCTACCGGTCCGGAGTTGCGCTCGGATGCGGGTTCGATTCACGCTTGGGCTGATTACCTGGTTGGGTTTTTTCCCGAGGTTTCCCCCAACTGTAAGGCCAATGTCAGGTAATCTATGGCGAATCCTCGACCTCACCATCATCTTATCACTAGAGGTAGGAAGTTTGTACCAAAATATAGATTTCAGGTTGACTGTATCCACGCATATAGATCATCTCACTAGTTTGAAAATCTGGCTTTCAGGTATAGCTCCCTGTGAAGCAGAGTTGAATAATTTCAAGGGAAAAATTGTTTCAGGGCCGGGTATCTATCCCGGGACCTTTCGCTTAGCGCACGAACGCTCTACCGACTGAGCTACCCAGGAACTACACCCGACACAGTCTCAATTTTCCCTTTATATCCACACAACTCAAGTTGGCTAACAAGACGCCAGAAACCCAACTTTGAGTGCACACAAAGTGACTTGAATTGTGGTTTTCTGTTAACGTACCTACAATGACGTATATAGGCCAAATATGCAAACCTGGCTTTCAGCAGAAGCAGACTGAGACGGTGTCGGGTGTAGTTCCTGGGTAGCTCAGTCGGTATAGCCATCGTGTGCCAAGCGAAAGGTCCCGAGATAGATACCCGGCCCCGGAACAATTTTATCCTTGAAATTATTCATTTCACTAGTTGTCTGCTGTGTATACTATGCTCTGTTAATATATTATACAACTCACAGTATATCCGCAAATGTGGATTGATGGCTTTTGTAACTACATTATAGCAATATGCACAGTAGAGAAGCAGTTTCATTATGTGCTAATGTTTGCAGCGGAGTTGTGCAGTTTAGTGAGCGGGTTTAACATGGCAGTCACTCTTCTGCAGTTCGGAAGTATAGAAATGACTGAGTCGCGACATGTGGAAGAATAATTATTTATACCAATCCACAGAAATTCCAATGTTCATTAAAGCAAAAAATTGAAAGTGTTCTTGAAACGAATTATGGGTTTAATGTGATGTGCCATATACAAAATGCACTATTATATTCACAACGCGATTGTTCACTTGGTGATACAGTAAGGAATACTATATCATATTTCAGATTTACTCCAGTTACGTTTTGTGACGTAGAACGAACATTTTCAGGATACAAATATTATTTTTCTGAACATAGAAAAGTGTATTTTTGCTAAACTGAAAAGTAAATTCTTATTCATTGTAATAAAGCTAGACACATTACGTCTATTATTACGTATTTTGTTTATTATTCTTATATGTATGGATATATTATTTTATATTGAAAATTACGAAGAATGTAATTGCCAATTATTGTTTTCTTTTTTTTACATAATGTTAATTTTTCAAATGATTCTGATTCTAAGACCATGGATCATTGGCACATGTAGGCCTACATGTTTTGCTGGTTCCTTGATGTTGAGAGCTGCATCACTACAGTTCATTCGGTAGATATATAGTCCAAGCTACATAACTTAACAGTTTTGGTACGAACTTCTTACCTTTGGTTATCACCAATCCCATCGACGCTAAATAACCTCATAGTTGATACAGTGTAGTTAAATAACCAAGGAAAGGAAAGCTAGAAAGAAAGAAGGAGAAGAAGAAAAAGGAACTGTAATATCGTCGCATAAGTGTGAGTATTTTTAATTACTTTCACTTTCAATATTCCTCATTTTGTTTCACTTGTTCGTTTCAAGTTTCACATAATGTTCTTCTTATGGACATTGTGTTATTACAACTGACTGTGAGAAGAATTTTAAGTCTTACACTGTTATTCTAGTACTACAGACGTGGACAAATTATTAGACTAAATTAATTATATGTGCAACGTAGCTGTATTTATCGGTAGAAATAATGAACAAAAATGTATTTTGCACAGATATAATGTACAGAAAATTGAGTCTAAAGGTTACTAATATCTTGTGAACATTTCCTCATTCTTTATTAACACGTTGATTTCGTCAGGGATGCTGGAAACCAAAGTTTGACACTTTCTTTGAATATCAGCATCATTTAGCCAGATATCAGACAGTGCTTAAATGAGTCCGTGTTTTGTTGTAAGCCTCTTTTTATTCACTTTCTTCTTCAGTATAGATCACAGATTTTAAATTTCGTTCATGTCCGGTCTTCTTGTAGGCCATGGGAGAATATCTTATGGAGTAGGCTATATAATTAAAGCACCAGTAGTACCAACATAACCAGAAAAAATATACTTAATCATTGGAAAAATATACTAGAAGATGTAAACAATCATATTTACAACAATAGAGACTCTGTGAATTATACTGATTGTTGATATGACGAATTATATTATATTTCCAAGAAAACGTTTTAGCCTAATAATTTGTCCACGTCTGTATTATCAGATCACAGATTTTCAATTTCGTCCGGTCTTCTTGCAGGCCATGGGAGTATATCTTATGGAGTATATAATTAAAACACCAGTAGTACCAACATAGTCAGAAAAAATATACTTAACTATTGGAAAAATATACCAGAAGATGTAAACAATTATATTTACAACAATAGAGACTCTGTGAATTATACTGATAGTTGATATGACGAATTATATTATGTTTCCAAGAAAACGTTTTAGCCTAATAATTTGTCCACGTCTGTATTATCAGTTTTATATATCATGTGTTTTATTTCTTGAAATGCAATTGGTTTTATTTTAGAGATTGATGTTAATATAAAAATCGTATTAGAAAATTAATTCGACCACTGTTGACATCGACGACTGGTTTAGCCTATATCTAACAACTTGCCCGAATATCTTGGCAAGTCATAAAAATCAACAGTAATACAAAAGACTGTACCTAAATGCTATTGAAACAGCAGTGGGAGAATGTTGGATGGTCCATGTTGTGGAACAGTTGAGTAGCCTGCAGTCTTTTATGTCTTGACTCTATTTCTCAAGTAAGAAAAGCCGATAAGCCGCTTGGGCACGACCCATAACTTTTCTCTTAAGAAGCGGACATTGAATAAAGTAGAGGGCTACTTATTATACAACAAATTACAAGATTTCAGCTCCTTGAAAGTGTCCCTAAATCTTCCGCCAGTGATCTTCCAGTGCATCTTAGCTATGGCTAGAGCGGGCGATCAATACTGAGTCCAGCTATTGCATTTTATATTTTGTCTTGCTGGAAAACTTGCAACGTTTTATTTTTAAGACAGTTTTCGAAAACTCGGCATTTTAGTACTGAAGTTGTTAATACAAGAGAGCCACTTCAATTTATTTGCTTTTATAATAATACTCATTGATGACCTTATTCTTGAATAAGTCCAAGTGATAAAAAAGTAAGCCATACCCTCTTGATGTTCACAGTGTTAAGACAAAGCTTTAATACCTCTGATTCTCTCTCAAAGTGAGAGTCCAAGTTTCAAAACCATACAGAACAACCGGTAATATACCTGTTTTTCATAAATTTTGACTTTCAATCGTTTTTTAAAGTATAGTAACTTTAAAGCATCTAAAACCACAACTTGAAATTTATTATTATTATTATTATTATTATTATTATTATTATTATTATTATTATTATTATTATTATTATTATTATTATAGGATAAGGGTACAGTATATCAGTTATTCATAGATTTCAAAAAGGCATATGACTCGGTTAAGAGAGAAGTTTTATATGATATTCTTATTGAATTTGGTATTCCCAAGAAATTAGTTCGATTAATTAAAATGTGTCTCAGTGAAACGTACAGCAGAGTCCGTATAGGTCAGTTTCTGTCGGATGCGTTTCCAATTCACTGTGGGCTAAAGCAAAGAGATGCACTATCAGCAAGTAAAGAGATAGATTCGAAAGTAAATCCCCAAAAACTAAGTATATGATCATGTCTCGTGACCGGAATATTGTACGAAATGGAAATATAAAAATTGGAGATTTATCCTTCGAAGAGGTGGAAAAATTCAAATATCTTGGAGCAGCATTAACAAATATAAATGATACTCGGGAGGAAATTAAACGCAGAATAAATATGGGAAATATTATTATTCGGTTGAGAAGCTTTTATCATCCAGTCTGCTGTCAAAAAATCTGAAAGTTAGAATTTATAAAAGAATTATATTACCGGTTGTTCTTTATGGTTTTGAAACTTGGACTCTCACTTTGAGAGAGGAACATAGGTTAAGGGCATTTGAGAATAAGGTGCCTAGGAAAATATTTGGGGCTAAGAGGGATGAAGTTACAGGAGAATGGAGAAAGTTACAGAATGCAGAACTTCACGCATTTTATTCTTCACCTGACATAATTAGGAACATTAAATCCAGACGTTTGAGATGGGCAGGACATGTAACACGTATGGGCGAATCCAGAAATGCATATAGAGTATTAGTTGGGAGGCCGGAGGGAAAAAGACCTTTGGGGAGGCCGAGACGTAGATGGGAAGATAATATTAAAATGGATTAGAGGGAGGTAGAATATGATGGTAGAGACTGGATTAATCTTGCTCAGGATAGGAACCAATGGCGGGCTTGTGTGAGGGCGGCAATGAACCTCCGGGTTCCTTAAAAGCCAGTAAGAAAGTATTATTATTATTATTATTATTATTATTATTATTATTATTATTATTATTATTATTGCCTCTGGTTGTGTTTGTGTGCACGGTGGAGTCGCGGTTAAGATGTTCTGCTAGAAACCGGTAGGTCGCAAATTCGATTCTCGAACTATTCATGAATTTTTTTCCCACTTATCTATTCCTTTAAGGTGGACTATGGCCGTAAGGTTCACTCAGGCTCTAATAGAAATGAGTACCAGTCTGTTTCCTTGGAGACCGAAGTGGCTGGTACATAGGACTGACATCCCTATTGTTACTCAGCGCCGGTTTTCTAGTGAAGTGGAAGCCTTCACTTCCTGCCAGCCTACAGAATCAGTACCAAATGTATTTAGAACATAGACCTACTTACAAGCAATATTTATATGAGTAGCTGTTGCGTAGGTGATAATGGTGGTTTCTTTCTGTTTGATAACATAACCTCTCTTCAGTCTCTTGTAATACCTTGAAAACAATAGCTTTTATAAAATAAAATATTTTGTTCAAGGTATAGCTCTACCTGTTCCTTCCTCCTCTTCAGCATTCAAGTAATCGTAATGTAATAACTGCATTTCGCCTGCCAGTCATCTTAACAACGTGTTAAATATAACAAATGGTGGTTAAATTAACAGAAGTTTTAAAAATTCTTTAGACTTAACGTATGTTGATGAAACGGACATTCTTGTATTTAGTATTAGTATTTATTTATTTAACCTGGTAGAGATAAGTCCGTCAGGCGTTCTCTGCCCCTCTACCAGGGGATTACAACTATAATATGAACAATAAAATTACAATTAACATTAAATTCACAATTACAACTACAATAACAATTAAAGTACGACAAGATTACCTGATTAATGAAAGCGAGACATTTTATCATAGAAGTTAAGAACAAAGAATATTTTTGTATTTACTGAATTACAAATTAAACCTAGAATAACAAAATTCTCTAGTGATGAAATTACCGGCTATTGAAATATTTTTGATAGATTAAGAGAACTATTTACAAGAAACCATGTCTGAACGAGTCTCAATTACTGACCAAGTGCCTAGTAAGTTTGCGTTTGAATTCAATTTTATTTCGACAGTCCCTGATGCTAGCACGTAACGAATTCCAGAGTCTTGGCAGGGCTATTTTTTTTTTTACCTTGGGGATTTAGTAACGTGAATTTTTAATGGCAGGCAGAGTAACTATCTCATGCCCCCATGTTAGATTGCTACCAGTGCACTTCATTAGAACCAGGTACCCAGCTTCGAAGCCGTTAGCCCTGTGAACTTACAATATATTTATGTTCCCCTATTATCATAATTCAGGGTTCGTATCTAAGAAATTAGCAAGTTCTTTGTGATAGTAGAAGAGAAAGAGGGGGGGGAAGGGAAGAGGTCCGTGGCCCATTTCTTTTAGGGCTCATCCCGACATTTGTCTTATTGCTCAAGGGAAACCACGGAAAAACCTAGAGCAGGATGTTGTGAAAGAGGATGAGTATGAGCAGGTGCGATGGGATGGTATTGTTAGTATTGTTTCATGACGAGAGCGTGTGTTCAGATTGTGGTGGGAAGAAAGGTAAGTGAAGCGAGACGACAGGTACGAAGGAATAGAAGAGTTTAAGATTTCGAAGAGAAGGAGAAGTGAATGTAAATTTCTTTTCTTATCTAGTTTAAGCCAACCTATTGTTTCCAGGGATGGGGTAATATGATCATATTTACGAACATTGCTTACAAAACGTACATTAAAAATTATGAGCACGTTGAAGTTTCGTTTTGTTGTCGCTGGAAATGTCAGTCAGTAAAATGTCAGCGTAGTCAAAATAGGGAAATAGGTCTGCACAAGGGACTTTTTTTAAGCAAGAGGGAAGATGTACATTTATCCTTTTTAGCACATGGATAATAGAATATACTTTTCTGCAGGTTTCTGTGATTTGCATGTCCCAGTTGAGATTATTATCCATGTGAATGCCAAGATTTTTTTACCGAAGAACTGAAAGGGATATATTGTATTGAAATGGCCTAACAGATCGTTAAGCTTTAACAGATGTTGATGAAACTGGTCACTAATATATTTATTGAAAGACTAGTAGGCGGCCGTAGAGGCTGATATATCTGCATTTGTTTGCTGATGTTCTTGAAACAGCAGGCTATCTCTGTAAGTATTTCCCTCGTTGGAAATATCGAGCTTTTTAGTTGATTGCGCTGCCATGTTCGCAGCGGTAGACTTCGGAAGCCATTATTGTACAAATTTGCAAGAGAACTCATTTTCTGGAGGGAGACACATGAGAACTGTCCGTGTCTGTGCCATGAGACCTTGTTGTGTGTCAGTCGTGTGTTGTGTTGTAAGTTTATTACCGCTGCGTGTGCTACATGAAACTGTGCGGATTGATACAATGTAATTTGGTGCGAGTTCTGTCTTGCCCCTGGATGAATTGCTTCCAGCGGAGTTACGCCAGGCAATCCGTTACTTTCTGATGGCTGTATCGATAGATTTATAAATGCATTCAGTCTGTACGTCTCGATCCGTGCCAATAATTTATAATGTCCGTTTAGCAATTCACAGCGTCTGTAACCGCTCATTGGACTGATGGTTATTCATTCCGTGCGCTGAGAGCATGGAGAAGTGCCTTGTTTCAACTGAACGCAGGCCTATACGCAATTGTTTTAGTCGTAATTTACACTTAGGAGACTAAAGAATGCGGTATTAACGGTCGTGAGTTCGAGGTCACTCCATCTCGCCAAAAAAATTTGTACAATTTTTGACTTGTTCCACATCTTAAGGGGGGACTCCACTGAAAATTATGAATATTTTCCAAAAAAAAAAAAATATATATATATATATTTTTGAAACGAAATAGCCAATAAATATATATATATATATATATATATATATATATATTGGCTATTTCATTTCTTTAGAATGTACTACATTTTCACATCCTAACTGGATTTAATTCAATTCTGATTACAAGTATGTTTAATTAAGGCTGTAAGGAGGCGTGGCATTTAAAGAGCCGTCAAAATTATTTTTTCATCAAACAATTATTTTTTATAAATTTCTGGTTACAAAACTAATACCTTTTTGTCCTCAAGTTGGCTCCCTGAAGTTACTAGACGAATGTAGCGGAGGGGAATTTTAGTATTGTAGGTATGTGTTACATAAATATTTAATTTTACTTCCAAATTCATTTGTCCGTAAATTTATTTTTCTTCATTCAACACTAACAACTTTCTTACGACAAATATTCATTAATCTGGATGAAATTTCTACTGCAAGTATTTATGAGGTAGCTGCATGTTTCTATGCATTTATTTTGTAAGAAATGCTCCTAGTTTATTTTATTAATATTTTTATGAATTATTATAAAAATAACATATTCAGAATTTAAAAAAATTGAAAGTGAATAAAAACGTTCGTCATTTTCCAATATGTGTGTCGTAACGTCGTGGTCAAAGGCATCGTCTGGACTCGCGGTACGGAATAAGCGATGGCTCGAGGCCTCATGGAGAAGGAATAATTTTCTCACGAAATTTCGGCTAGTGTATGGGGCCAGTGCTCACTCAGCATAACAGCAGTGCGGGATCATTGTGCTCACTACATACCTCCGCTTTGATTAGATGATCGTTCACCTCTGCTGAGACATGTTGACGTGAAGCTAGCAGCCGGCTGTTCGGCCTTCATGGGTTGTTCACGCCAAGGATTTCGTATTACTGCACTGGATAATAAAAAGTGTCTTACATTTTCAATGCGCAAAACATTTTTTTTTTTTATTTGGGTGAAAAAGAAGTGATTTCATTTGTATGCCTACAAATAGCACTGCAAGAAAATAAACTCCAAATGGGAATATGTTTGTTAACGAGATAAAGTAGTAGTCTTACGGTCTTACTAATAAAAACTATATATATATATATATATATATATATATATATATATATATATATATATATACACACAGACCTTTAACTGTCTTATACAGTTCATTCATTCATTCATTCATTCATTCATTCATTCATTCATTCATTCATTCATTCATTCATTTATTTTATTCCCTAGATCTTACATGAGCAATGAAGCTTTTACAAATTTTTACAGTTTTACAATTTAGTAATTTTATTTTCTACAATTTTTACAATTTTCTGCAATTTTTTACAATATTTTGGCGAGATGTAGTGAGATGAGGTGAGGTCCGAGGATTCGCCAAAATATTACCCGGCATTTGCCTTTTGGTTGGGGAAAACCTCGGAAAAACCCAACCAGTAGCTCGTTTATACGTCGTGTGTAAATTTCTTAGTAATAATCACTACATACGTCGTGTATAACAGTATAACTATTACACAGCTACGTCATAGTTTCGTCATTACTTCGTTACGAAAGGTAATAGAATATCTGAGGTTCTCTATTGCATCCGGTAGAGCGCTCTAGTGTGGCATGTTAAGTATCGATAGTACAATTGGCTCTAATCGATTACCACACTATATTTTGGGCAAAGAGTACAAGGTACAGCAATATTATCATTCTAATTAAGGCCCATTCACAATGAAAATTAAACATAACCGTATCATAAACACAAAAGTTTGCTCCCAGGCTACCAAGTGGGATCATTCACAATGATTCACATAAGCATTGACATAAACATTACTGTAAGACGTTAAGATGAAAGTTTGTAAACTCCAAACTTTCATGCTTATGCTTACGTGATTTGCAAACAGAACACAATCGTGGAGCGCTGAAGTATGCTACAGACTATGAGGAAATGCCGTCGTTGTTATGTTTCCATGGTTACCAAGTATGTTTGCTGTTATGTTTATGTTCCCATCGTGAATGATCCTGATTTTACCGTAACGTTTATATTCTTAAGTTAACGCTCACGTTATGTTTAATTTTCATTGTGAATGAGCCTTTATTCCATGCTCTTTAATTTGTTCTTCTGTGGTTACAAGGCAACTATCATCATAAAATGACAGTCGATACGAACAGCTGTTAGAGGGGCAGCCATTTTGTCTGTATATACAACTCTTAAACAAGGGGTTTCGTGTATGTAACTACTGCAAAGCAATTCCCATTGTACAGTTACAGCCTGTTTATACATCCATCTTTTATATAAGGTTTATTAGTAACTTTTCTGTCTCAACTCTGCATAAGTCTCGTATAAAAACTATACACGATTTAGAATAAATCTTCTCGGGTTCTCAGCCAGGTGAGTTGGAGATTAGCTTCCAAGCTTTCGACGGCTAGCTCTGCCATCTTCTTCATTCACTGATATTCGATACACGATTTATTAGTAAGACTGTTAGTGCTTGAAAACGCGTAAAATGTATGACAAATTGTGCACTTTATTTCAATTGCTCTGATTTTTCCTGTGTAGTCCAAACGTTGAATTTGTCTGATCTTATGGTATTGTGAACCTTTTCGTTATCGTTACCAACTTCCAGCACAACGCGGGAAAACTGTAATAAATGACGTTGTCTCTTTTGTCAGGACTGATTTATCTTCTTGGTTTTGCGTTTCTCGTCCATTACTCTTCTTTGTTGTCAAATTGTGGGCCGTGACGCTTCCGGCATTTGGATTCTTTGTCAGATTTCTCATTACCTTAGCAGACAAAGTCTCCACGGCACTGTATTGCGTTGATCACACACTCCGGCACGCTGTAATCGCCTCACACTGCCATTAAATTGATGTCACATTTACAGGGTTTGTGTACTTAAGAGGTGAGGGTTAACAATGTTTGTTATATACATTATTAAGCGCTTCTGATACTAGTTAAATGTGGGTGAATGATTCAGATAAACGAACAGTGAAGAATGAAAGCTGAAAAGTCTTAATGAAAGAATATTATTTGTATTTAAATTTGAAAGTTACGTACTATCTCGAGTCTTTACAAGGGGTCTCGAGATTGAATACCTGCATATTCTAAACCTGAACGACATTTTACTGCAGAATATACTGTATCATCTAAGTAACATAGACGACAGTGCTGCTCATCGGAGTGACTACTACCGCGGAGGAATTGGAGATTACGAATAAAGCTCTCCACCGGTAATCTCCGGTACTACCGTAGGTGGAACAGGGGAAATACGGAGGGATGCGGTGGTTCGGAGAGAAGCGACAGTTAGCTCAAGGACGACCGGCGCGCACGGACTGACTGTAGTTGTGAGTGGAATAGAATGGCACCAGATCGGATCTCCGTCGCATGGAAATTCTTTAATTTAGTTGAAGGTAATAGTAAAGTCGTACGCTGTAAACTTTGTAGGCGAATTTACTCCAAGGGTGGTGGAACTTCGAATTTGTTAGATCATTTGAAGCGATCGCACAATCGCGAACTTGATGAAAACAATTACGCAAAACTTTTGATACGATTTATTTTTAAATTGTTTTATTGCTATTGTTGCCAAAGGCCCACAGTATATAAAAAGTCTTGAAATTTCTCTAAAACGTAACTTTCGAGGCAATAAAAAATATATGAAATAGTTAAAAGACGACTTGAGTTATATTTTGCTGTTTAGATAACTTGATTTATATTTTGATGTTTAGACAACTTGAGTTATATTTTACTGTTTGGATTAAAATATTGAGTTTCTGAATGAAACTAAAGAAACATGTGGTAATAATATAATTACAATTATCCTTAAGTTGATATCCGCTTAAATTTTTATTACAGAGAAAGAGTTGTGTGTTTTAGAAGAGGCAGTTCAAATACTGACACCCTTTAACACAATAATCACAATCCTTTCCGGTGAAGAATCTGAATAAATTATGTTATAAATTTAATTTTTTTCAGTCGTTGACTTTACTACTTATATATTTTGTTAGGTGTTAACCTTTACATAATAAATTGTGTGATGTATGAACGTTTTCGTTGACCATGTCAACATCATCAGATACACTCTGTCATTTTACAATATCAATACTCTCAGTGTTATCTACACAATCTACACATACAATACATGTTTACTATCATATGAAGATAAAACCTATTAAAAATTATATGAATTAGTATTATAATGTTGAATTGTGGATACCCCAACTGTCAACAATTAAAATATACTTATATTATCATGGGTATATTCTTTGCAAGTCATCACATGTGAACGATAATATGAACGATGTAATGATATGAGGCTAAAAGTAAGATAAAATATAAAAATGAGCTAACTCTATTTAATGCTTTACAATGCATGTGAGGATTTGCAAATTACAATATTTTGTTACAAGGTATTCACTTTTCCATATCATGGTGTAAAATTCTAGCCTGTTATAACTGCCTATATTTTGTAGATCTTGGTGTTATTATTTATGCCAATATGTTGAGTTTAAACTGTTTATAGTTAATCAGATGATGGGCGTATGTTCTGTTGTTGTTCATGTTACAGGATAATTATTCAATCTAGTAGTGATGTTGTAGAAGTTTATTTAACATGGTGTGAATCGAAAGTCTGAAATCGTAGTTGTGGAAGTGTTTTCTGTGGATGTTGGTCGTGTACTGGTTAAGTGGAGACTGCAAAATATGAATAAATTATGTTGGACAGTAAACCCATTGATAGCCCACGTTTCTTTTGTTCCATTCTGAAGCTCCCTTAATATATTTTACGTTAAATTAAACCGATTAGAATAATAATTGACAAACACTGTTTGCGATTAAACGAGAGTTTCTAGGAGAACTACAGTATAAATATTTACATTAGCTACTGAAAAGCTTTACATCTGCGTTAGTTTTGCAGTTAGATTGAATGTTATTAATTTGATCAATTATATAAAACTAATATGCCTTTCCACATTATACCATGAATTTCAAAACTAGAAAAAAAAATCTGTCAGCTTACGTAGCACTTCAAGCAAAACAAATAAAGAGCCGAAGAAAGAGAGAGAGATTAACATAAAAGAGAGATTAAACAACAACAAATTACAACTTACTTTAAAAGATACGCGGACGGAGGTAATCCGGAGGTCCCCGATTGAAAGCGCGCAAACAATCGCTCCGGAGAAAACCTAATCATAAGCAGCACTAATAGACGATGTTCATAGCGTTTCATATTCTCTGCGTCCGCAGATGCGCCAAATGTACGTTTCGTCAATAGAAAGTCAACACTAGGAATTCAACGCTGTTCATCGGCGGAAGCATAAGGAAAATAAAATTGCTATCACTTTTGCAGTACAAAAGATATCACATACTGATACTGTTCATACTATATACTGAACATATTTAAATATTATGTTCAAAATGCCTTCTGAAATAATTTTTACTCCTCTCTAAAAATTCCTTATCACAGGCGTAAGTTCATCTCGTGTAATTTTATTGAACATTTTTTTTCTGAAAATATGTCCCTTAGTTCGAATATGGTATAGGGGTTTGTTCTGTATATTTCATCCTTTATATTGCCACAAAAATAACAACTGCATGGTGTAAAATCGGAAGATCGAGGAGGCAGCAAATTTCTGTGAATTATTTAGTCCCCGAAAACGCCCCTTACAAAAGTTTCATATTGTATATGTGCATTGGAAGAATGCTTCCGAAAGTGCGTACAATTTTGTTCAGTTTAAATTAAATCCACAAAATATGGTTGAAGGAACTAAGTTCAAAACCTAAGCCCATTTACAGTGTTATAACATATGGATCCTATCAAACTTCCACGTTGACTAGTAGGCTATATCAGACGTGGAATTGGAACTTCGTAGAGGGTATCTTGTTTCTCAGAACTCCAAACAGTAATATTTGCATGGATTAATTTCTCCATCCTCATCCATCAACAAAATTTTAGTCTTGCAGCAGGGTCAGCAAGATGCAGTTCATGTACGACAGTTACTTCATACGGACAGGGTATTTTGAATCTCTGGCTGTTGTTAGCTGATTGAACTGACTAGATTCGCTCTCCAATTGAACTGACTAGACTCGCTTGCTGATGGAACTGACTAGACTCACTCGCTAAGTGAACTGACTAGATTCGCTCGCTAATTGAACTGACTAGACTCGCTTGCTGATGGAACTGACTAGACTTACTCGCTAAATGAACTGACTAGACTCACTCGCTAAGTGAACTGACTAGATTCGCTTGCTGATGGAACTGACTAGACTCACTCGCTAAGTGAACTGACTAGATTCGCTTGCTGATGGAACTGACTAGACTCACTCGCTAAGTGAACTGACTAGATTCGCTTGCTGATGGAACTGACTAGACTCACTCGCTAAGTGAACTGACTAGATTCGCTCTCCAATTGAACTGACTAGACTCGCTTGCTGATGAAACTGACTAGACTCACTCGCTAAGTGAACTGACTAGATTCGCTTGCTGATGGAACTGACTAGACTCACTCGCTAAGTGAACTGACTAGATTCGCTTGCTGATGGAACTGACTAGACTCACTCGCTAAGTGAACCGACTAGATTCGCTTGCTGATGGAACTGACTAGACTCACTCGCTAAGTCAACTGACTAGACTCACTCGCTAAGTGAACTGACTAGATTCGCTTGCTGATGGAACTGACTAGACTCACTCGCTAAGTGAACCGACTAAATTCGCTCGCTAATTGAACTGACTAGATTCGCTTGCTGATGGAACTGACTAGATTCGCTTGCTGATGGAACTGACTAGACTCACTCGCTAAGTGAACTGACTAGATTCGCTCGCTAATTGAACTGACTAGATTCGCTTGCTGATGGAACTGACTAGACTCACTCGCTAAGTGAACTGACTAGATTCGCTCTCCAATTGAACTGACTAGACTCACTCGCTAAGTGAACTGAATAGATTCGCTCAACAATTGAACTGACTAGACTCGCTTGCTGATGAAACTGACTAGACTCACTCGCTAAGTGAACTGACTAGATTCGCTTGCTGATGGAACTGACTAGACTCACTCGATAAGTGAACTGACTAGATTCGCTCGCAAATTGAACTGACTAGACTCGCTTGCTGATGGAACTGACTAGGCTCACTCGCCAAGTGAACTGACTAGACTCGCTTGCTGATGGAACTGATTAGACTCACTCGATAAGTGAACTGACTAGATTCGCTCGCTAATTGAATTGACTAGACTCGCTTGCTGATGGAACTGATTAGACTTACTCGCCAAGTGAACTGACTAGACTCGCTTGCTGATGGAACTGACTAGACTCACTCGATAAGTGAACTGACTAGATTCGTTCGCTAATTGAACTGACTAGACTCACTCGCTAAGTGAACTGAGTAGATTCGCTCAACAATTGAACTGACTAGACTCGCTTGCTGATGAAACTGACTAGACTCACTCGCTAAGTGAACTGACTAGATTCGCTTGCTGATGGAACTGACTAGACTCACTCGCTAAGTGAACTGACTAGATTCGCTTGCTGATGGAACTGACTAGACTCACTCGCTAAGTGAACCGACTAGATTCGCTTGCTGATGGAACTGACTAGACTCACTCGCTAAGTGAACTGACTAGATTCGCTCGCAAATTGAACTGACTAGACTCACTTGCTGATAGAAATGACTAGACTCACTCGCTAAGTGAACTGACTAGACTCGCTTGCTGATGGAAATAGTCATGATCACTTTTCAATATGACTGTCTGACTGAACATACTGACTCACTGACTGATGTAACTCTCTTACTGACTCATCAGCTCTTTTGACGGACTCTCTATTAACTGATTTAACTGATTTGGATAACTCACTTTGTCAATCTATTTGACTGATTTACTTTGATAACTAATTTGATCAAATTCTTTGCTGATTTGACTGACACTTGTTAATTTGATGTTAACCATTTACTGACTGCTGATTCACCGATTGATCTGACAGATTGGTGTAATCCTACCTGACATGACTTAGTCGCTGACTGATAAGATCTGTTCGACATGAAGGATGCTAGTTTTATAACCCGGCTGGGTTGATTGGGTGATTTGTTTGATCCAAGTGGCGATATACGTGACTGGTATTTTTAACTAATGTGATGTTAGCAGTTATTGTGAACACTTGGAAGCCGGGGTGTGAGCGCTGAAATAAAAGCTATTGTGATACTTGGCTGCGGTTATTCAGACATGAATGAGGAAGCTCCGCGTTATTGTCCGCGCATTGTGCTGCACTTCACGGCCCTCCCGGCCGATGAATATACATTGATCGACTTGAGACTGATTTATCGCTGTGATTAAACTGCTGCAGGCCAACGCGGGTGTTGCAAAAATTAGGTTCCCCATTTTCGGATAAATGCGCTTTTCCAGCAGTACAGCTGTCCAAGAAATGATATCTAGCAAGCATCTTTTTCTATTTCTGGTCTCTCAGCATACGTATATTCAGGGGAGAGGATGGTATTTTTGGTGAAAAATGAGTAAATTAAAAAAAAACAGATTCTTTAAAGTACGCTGTGATATGTGTGAAATGCATAGCATAACATTTAGTAGGTATTTTTGCCTTTATCGGATATTTAGTCGCCATTTTGAAACTTTCTGCGGTGTTATGGATTTTTAAATCACTCGCCCACTTATATTGTTGTTTCCGGTAAATTAAATTTTCAATTTTTTTTTCTTTAAAATGCCCTTTGATATGAGTGGAATTCATTATGTAACATTGTGTTGGTATTTGTGCCCTTATCGGATGTTCAGACGTCATTTTTAAACTTTCCGCGGCGCTATGGATTTTTAAATCACAGCCCGCTTTTATCGGTTTCCAGAAACTTCATTTTTTTTTGCTACATTGCGAGACAAAAATGGATATAATTTCTGAACTATTAAAGATACATGCATGACATTTAGAACACACATTCTTTATACTATTCGGAAACTTTTCTCTGTAACAGAATTTTGTTAATTAAATTCATTTTAAAAATACGTCCGTTTGTATGCAAGAAGGGAAATCAGAAAATTGTTATTAAATTTTAATTGTTTATTTTACAAACGTAGGAAGTAATATTAAAATTCTCTTACAGACAGTTTTTAGAACATGTGTTTGGAAATACATTGCAAAATACTGTTTGAATCTATCTTTAAAAGTGGTTAAGATAAATCGGTTTTAGTACAATCCTGCATTCGGTATATATATATATATATATATATATATATATATATATATATATATGTATATGTATATATATATATATATATATTTTTTTTTTTTCAAATTTGGGCCCCAGATTTTTTCAATATATTTTTATTTGGTTGAGTTGCCACAGCTATGAGTTCTCTACATACAAAAAAGTAATATATTGCACCAAATATGAAAAACGTTTTAAAAAATACCATCCTCTCCCCTTAATACTTCGATAATATTTGGTATGATTCTTTAGTGATATATATATTGCTTGGATGTAAAATACTGTCATATGAAGCTATAATTATTTATTTGGATTCTTGAATAAATTTCGATTCATTAAAATGTGTCTCAATGAGTCCGTTTAGGCCAGTTTCTCTCTAACGCTTTTCCACTTCACTTCGGGCTAAAGCAAGGAGATGCAATTTAGAGAATGAAGTTAAATTGAAAAATAACCATAATATGGATAATTAAACACATTTTTGAAAATGGTGGTTGTTCATTTCGATATAGGCTTCAGTTCTATTGTGCATATTATCGCCTGATTCGAAAAGATGAAATTACTCAAACATGCTATCTACTGTCCGTCCAAGTGGTTTTGCCGCAGGGTCGTAGAAAGAGGGAAATCAGCGCCAGTAAATTATTTAACGAGGCTCTTTTATTTATGTTATTTTAAACGGGTATATATTATTACGTACACGTCCAATTTCTAACAGGAAATGTTTTCAGAAAAGAGCTAAAACAGCCCAACCACTAGCCATTACAGAGGGCCGAGCAAAAGCGGGTGGGGGAAACCGGGATGCGACGTAGGCAAACGGACGACGGTACCTGTGCGACAATAGGATTCAATATTGAAAGAAAGCTCTTTTGTCACTGGAAAACGCGAACATATTTCTGGAACGTACTGTACTCACTAACACAGTACTGTTTACTATGACCGTAAGGCGACTTTGATTGCATACGCGACCTTGGTTCTGTGTGGAGGACGGTTGGAAGTTTACTAATAGTAGGGGTGGGAGTGAAGTAGGGGAGAAGTGGGTACAGTAAGACAGGGAGAACAGTGAGACATTTTATATTAGATGGTAAATTTTGATGTTGAGATGCTAGTAACAGTGGAGTTCTATGTTGCATGAGTAAAGTAACAGTATTTTCATAATTGATTTTATTCTAGTTATAGAGGTGAGTGATGAAAAACTAATTCGTAATTTTTCACTCTAGAAGTAAAATTTTGGCTTGTGTTTAATGAAGGTTATATTGGATATACAAATGAGATATACATATGAATGTTTTGTTACCTAATACTATAGTATTTGAGGTTATGTTTGGCAAAGTTTCGTCTTTATAGTTTTAATTTTGAAGTTATGGCGTCATTTTTAAACGAACTATGCGTAAAGGGAACAGTGAGACATGTCATTGAAGGGTACACTGAGACGTCTCACTGTTCCTATGTACCAATGATTTGCAAAAACAAATTGTAATTATAATGCATTTACCAGTAACTAACATTAAAAATGAACATACTAGTAACCAATTTAGGAACTATAGCTTAAAATAATGAATACGTTACATTTTAATGATTTCATAAATAAAAATTTATTCACAAAATTTAAGAAAATGTTAAAAAATAACAAAGAATTAAATTAAATTCTTATAATTATAAGCTTTGTTGTCACCAGAAATTCATTTCATTTTTTCGCAAAAGTTCGAAGTGTCATGGAAAATTCACTTTTCCAAATGTTCCAGATGTTTCAATGGTTTCGAAGTCAGACATCAAAATGATTCTAAATAAGTTTACAGAACATGTCAAGAAAAAGAGACATCAAGCTTTCCTTTCTTTTGAAATAAATGTAAATCATTTCAATGTCCGTTAATAGACACTGTGGTGTCTCACTTTACCCTCCTGAATGGGAACTATTTGCATTTTTTTGACAAACACGTATTGTATATTATGCCCTTTATCTATTAAAATTTTTGTTTATGTATTATTGTACTCCATGTTTTAATGTCTATTTCTATTGCACTTTATTTTAAAAATACTTGAATTATCACTTGCATACATATGTCTTAATAATTTATGTCTCACTGTACCCACTACTCCCCTACATTAAAAAAACTCAGGTACAATAAAAATTGAAGTAAAATGATGTCCCTGTATAATTCAGCATAAAGGAGAAGAAAGACGAGATAACAAAAGTGAATAGAAGAAGATATAAAAACGGAAAGAGAAGGGTGGAAAGGAAATAAACCAGGAAAAGGAAGTAACAATACAAGAAAAAGGTGTGAGATGAAGAGTAAGCCTACGATATGTGCTGGATAGAAGAGGAATAAAAAGAGATGCAAAATAACATGTATGAAAAGAGGAGCAGCTTAGGAATTAGCTTTGATGAAAGACTTTCAAAGAAGAGCCAGCAGAGAATATTGTTAAGAGTAACTGAAAGTACTGTAGGCTATGCACTGATTGAAAGTAGGTCATTGCTATTTTGAACACATTTTGGACGGTTTTAAAAAAAGGAACCCCTTTTTAAAAGAAAAGACGGGCCTTTTCATGAAAACTGGTGGTGTACTGCGGAAGGAAGGAAGGTTGGTAGTTCATTACAACAGGAGGCTTAAATCTTGACTGGAAACGAGCGGAGAGTGGGTAATGATAAAGCAGTTTGAGTGATGTCGGATAAAAGGACTGCCGCGCTGATCCCTTCCCGAGAACCATCGGGTAATCGCCTTCTTCCTCCGCCCATTCCACACTGTCATCCATAATCTTCTTCCACTGACAAGGAGTCAGAATCTTTTATCTCTATACTCGGTTTCTTTGCCTCCTTCTGGGCTTATGCAGCCAGCAGGTAGTGTTACTGTTACCGGCAACTCTGCTTTTTGCATTTGTTTTCAATTCGATTATCTGGGTTCAGTTTATATAACTCGAATTATGCACAGAAAATGCTATATTCTCATTCAATACGTCTGTATATACTCGAACACTCATTATAAGCGACCATATGGTAAGCAATACAGGGTGAAAAGTAATTAAACCGACTATTACACTCTTACTACGTCATACTACTTTTGACCAATAAAACGGTACAAAAGGACGTATTTCAACCAATCATGGCTGCTTATCGTACAATTTTATCGCGTCCCTAGCATTTGTTTAATTCTATCTCGTCCCTAGCATTTGTTTCTTTGTTTGCCAACATTCCAAACTGCACTGGTCTGGACGTCAAAAAAAAAAAATTACAAACCACTCCAGTCGATGCACAGCAGTTTCAAATATGACTCGCATTGGCATTCAAGAACAAGAATTAATAAAGATCACTGGTCACACCTATGCATCTTCCCTGAAATCCTATTTACAAATAAATGAAGAGCACCATTCGGAGATCCTTAATAAGTTGAGGAACACACCATGTACAGTACATCAATGAGTTCCACTTCTTTTACGCACACGTCTAATATAAAACACTAACACCAACTACTAAAACATTCAAATTTGAAAATTGTACTTTCAATAATATTGTTTCTTTTAAAATTATTCATGTTTATTTTTTATGTCATCATCGTTAATTAAAACTTTTCTTTTTATTTCATCATCCCTAATTAAAACTTTTCTAACACTTGTTTATATTATTTAGGTTATGTTTGTTATAGTTTCTGCTATATGATATTATGGATAGTCACGTATCAGAGATTGTTTAATACTAAGATTTATTGAAAATCATATGTAAAGTGACGTTGATTACTGGAATCCGGATAATTGAAGTGGAATGCAACTGTTTTAATAAAACTGAAATTTGAATCAACAAAGCCTTCTTGACTAGTAACCGTCTACAGAGTTCAATGAAGATTCCATAGTTGGCACACCTGATAACAGGACAACAGCTAATCATAACAAACCACTGCCATCTAGCATGCATCTAGCGTAATATTTGTATTGTTGAGATGGTAAAATAATACATTTGAAGACAGTTGTATTTTCGTAAGTCAATTAATATTCTATTGTATTGGAGTACTTCGTTACTTCTAATCTTTATATACTTTCTTCTAATAGTGTAATAGTCAATTAAATCCCACTCGAGTTTTAATTTACTCTAGATAAATCAAAACCTCTAGTGAGATTACTGTTGATAAACTCCGGAGGTTGTATGGGACACCAAAACAAACACTTTTCCCTAATGTCATATTGTCCTGTGAGGCACTATTTCGCGAGGACATCAGATCTTAATGTAACACAAACCATTGGCATGCTTTATTGCTTGAGTCTCTTATAAAACTTTTACACGTCAAAATCACTGCAGAAGATGTTAAAAAAACATTTACACACAAAACTCACTGCAAAAGATGTTCAGAAATACCTCCATTAACCTGTACACAATAGGTTACATCGGCGGGACATGGATTATCTAACGCGGTGAAACACTTCAGGATTATCGTTTATTTACCCTGCTGCAGCAAATATCCGGGACATCAGATCGTCTTATGATTCTGCTGGAGTTGCGTAAACAAGATTACGCATCTCTCCCAACACAAAAAACAGGAGATCGGGGAGGCCAAGTTACAGGACCGCCTCTGCCAATCCACTTCCCTGGAAATTGTTCAAATAATCATGCACACGATGTGAATTTGTATAGGCCTAGTAGTCGCGAACTGAAGGACGCATATTTCCTCTGCCGGTTTAATAAAATACTGTACTTTTCTAGAAATTCCCTAAAATATTTATTATTTAATTTATTAATTGGAATGTTGAGAGTAAACATCATGTTAGAGTATACACATCCATGATAAACGTCGAGTTAATATCTTCATAATTTTCAGATTTTGATGATACTGGTTCTTTTGAATTACGTCGAACACACTTTCTGCACCTTTTGATATTGCAGTGTCTTTCAGTGTACTGTGTCTGTCACTTTTACGTTCATTTTACACAATTTATATCTAATGTTGTGTATACTGACAGTGAAAATATCAGTTCAAATATCCTCAACTATGCCCTGCAATATTACACACTTGAGCGTCTTGCCTAAGGCATTTTACCTCTGCAATGAACCTTCAATCAATCGATGAGACTACTCACTATGACTGCGTCCCGGTTTTGACTTTCTAGAGGAAGAGGGTGGAAGATGCGTAACTATTTTGTATATGAATGTACTTGTACAGGGACATAATTTTATTTTTACTTCAATTTTTATTGTACCTGAGTTTTTGAATGTACTTCACTCCCACCCCCTCTACTAGTGAACTTCCAACTGTTCTCCTCACAGAACCAAGCGTATACAGTCAAAGTCGCCTTAAATTAGTAGTAAACACAAACAGTATTGAGTTAGTGATTATAGTACGTTCCAGAATTATGTTCGCGTTTTCCAGTGACGAAAGAGCTTTCAATATTGAATCATATTTTCGCAGAGGTACTGTCGTCCGTTTGCCTACGTCGCATCCCGATTTCCCTCACTCAAAACTGTTTAAAATAACTTAAATAAAAGTAATTAACTGTCACGTGATTCCCCCCCTTTCTACGATCCTGCGACATAACCACTTGGACGGACAGTAGATAGCATATCTGAGTAATGTTATCTGTGCGGGTCGGGCAGAAGTGAAGATTGAATTTACAGTACGTAAGGTACTCTTTTTTATAATAGGTACAGAATTATTTCAACTTGAGTTATTAGAACGAAGGACGAAACTGGTAATTGGAATTAGATGCAATATCTATAGTGCGATAATATGCACAAAAGAACTGAAGCCTGTATCTAAATGAACGGCCACCATTTAAAAAAAATGTTTAAATATCCATATTATGATTATTTTTCTATTTAACTTCATTCTCTATATTGTACGCTAATGTGCTGTAGACAGTATAATATACACTGCATAATGAATACGTTCGCATGAATAACTCAGTTCGTGAGTAAAAACACTTATTCTTAACACTGCACTGTATTTTGATTAAACAAAAACCCAATGAAAATTATCAAATTCAAAATTATGATATCCCCTAGTTTACGTAAGTGGATACACTAGTTTTTTCCCTCCTATACCTAGTAAGGTGATTTGTTTGTATTTTATGCCAGTATCATTTAACTTCAATCGCGGAAGGGGGTAGCAAACGGTGTTTCCGGCTCTGAAGCATTAATCCAAATGTATAACCAGGTTAATATTAAAAATGTTAGTAAAAATAAAATGATGTTCCTGTACCAGCGCTGTGACGTCACATATACTTTGAATCAGACATCCTAGTTTATAGGTAATTATATTGTCTTTGTATGTTAAATTTTTTAATCAATAGGAAAAGAGTTAAAAAAGACATTAACTTTCGAGATACGTAGATTCACGAATAAGCCAGTTTTAATTTTTTCCCCTGTAGTTTTTCTTTTCGGCTTTTCAGCCCGAAGCGATCCCGAGTCAAATTTTAGATCCTGACCCTTACTCCACATAACAGTTGACAGACACACAATGGGACTTCGCTGCCGCAGTACGCTCGTGACAGATAAATGCTGCCTCTTCATCTTCGGGTCAGTTACTTTATCTTCAGAGTACACAGAAACTCAGAATGACAAGGGAGAATTTATACGTGTCGTAAACGGTGTTCAAATTCATAATATTTACTTATGCGGAATTAAAGCCAGGATGTACAGGTAATCATTACATACTTCATGGCACCGGTGTGCAGTCTACATTTAAAGTTGCTGAACTCTAAATTTCAAAGTATGTTATAAAGTGATATGTCTACATAAACTAAAAAAGACGTTAATTCACATGAAAGGAAGAAGCAAATAGGAGAACGTAGATATGGTGGGTATTTTTTAAATTTATAATTAAATTCACTTCCATACAAAGACTTAATCAAGCGATAAGTATATTTCAACTGCTGTTCACTACATCACAAAGTGAAACTTGGCGTGGAATAATTACTTCTGATGTTACATGTGGAAAATCTGGATTTTCCCTTTCTTGTTCATTAAAATAAAATCTGTATAAAAAGTCGCCTAACAGCTACAAAACACGCCAACTCACAATCTTTTTGACTGAAAAGTTTAAGAGATATTTATATTTTTATGAAACAGTGAAGGATGATAAAGTTAAACAAAACGTATTACAAACGAGGCGCGTCCATAAAGTAACTTTTCCACTCGTCCCACAGCTAGCAAACCATATGTTGCGCGAAGCGACTCCGTGTACGTGATAGAGTAATGTCCTGGAATGGCACATGCGCTAGCGGAACTTCCCGAGTGCTCTCAGTAGCTTCGTTGCATTGGTAGAAGATGGACGTTCCTATTCCAGCTTCATCCGCGTGTGAAGTGCGGTCAGTGATAAAGTTTTTGAATACACAGGGCATAGCGCCGATTGAAATTGATCTTCAGCTGTGCCAGGCCTATGGGCCTAACGTCATGAGCAAGCAGATGGTGCGTTGCTCCACAAGGTCGTCTGTGATGATGGTTGGCTCCCACTGCACTCCTCGTCGTGCACATTTTGGCGTCCTACTGAAGATTGTCTACAGCAGCAACGCACCATCTGCTTGCCCATAGACCTGGCACAGTTGACGATCAGTTTCAATCGGCGCTATGTCCTGTGCATTCAAAAACTTTATCACTGACCCCACTTCACACGCGGCGAGAGCTGGAATAGGAACGTCCATCTTCAACCAATGCAACGAAGCTACTGAGAGCACTCGGGAAGTTCCGCTAGCGCATGCGCCATGCCAGGACATTACTCTATCACGTACACGCAGTCGCTTCGCGCAACATATAGTTTGCTAGCTGTGGGACGAGTGGGAAAGTTACTTTATGGACGTGCCTCGTAGTTAAAATCACTTAAATTACCATTCGAATTTTCAATAAATTACAGTATATAGCCTAGTAAATTACGAATAAAATTCCTAACAATTATTAGGGACAAAAAACCGAATTTTTATTTTTTTCTTCAAAATTTGGCCTCTGGTCTAACTTTAATAGAGGTACGATGAAAGAGTAATGGAACGGAGAAAAATTCTCTCCGGCGCCGGGATTTGAACCCGGGTTTTCAGCTCTACGTGCTGATGCTTTATCCACTAAGCCACACCGGATACAACCCCGACGCCGAACAGAATCGTCTCTGATTGAGTTCCAACTCTTGGGTTCCCTCTATTGGCCGCCCTTTGCACTACGTCATAGTTGTCTATGAACATAGGACCGAAGTCCACACATGTGCTCAGGTGCACTCGTTATGAGTGACTAGTTGGCCGGGATCCGACGGAATAAGCGCCGTCTTAAATCACTTCGTGATTTACGCATATCATATATTATTTCAATGTACCGAAGTACATATGATATTTCCATGCAGATATTCTGCGTCATCATACGATGAAAGAGTAATGGAACGGAGAAAAATTCTCTCCGGCGCCGGGATTTGAACCCGGGTTTTCAGCTCTACGTGCTGATGCTTTATCCACTAAGCCACACCGGATACAACCCCGACGCCGAACAGAATCGTCTCTGATTGAGTTCCAACTCTTGGGTTCCCTCTATTGGCCGCCCTTTGCACTACGTCATAGTTGTCTATGAACATAGGACCGAAGTCCACACATGTGCTCAGGTGCACTCGTTATGAGTGACTAGTTGGCCGGGATCCGACGGAATAAGCGCCGTCTTAAATCACTTCGTGATTTACGCATATCATATATTATTTCAATGTACCGAAGTAGATATGATATTTCCATGCAGATATATAATATATTTAATAGAGGTGCATGAAATCATATCAAGACATTATTACAAAAACATCCCTAGTCAATTTTTATGAAATTGAGTTAAAGACACGTTTGCTACTATTTCAAATGTTTATAGACTACAAAAACGACCCATGTCAGGTGCAGTAGCCACAAGGATAAACACCAGTTGTACAGAAACAGCTGACGTGTTGTTCTATTTATTTTTATTGTTCTCCAGAAAAATAGTAATTTTGACAAGGGTTGTTTTTGTAATATCTTCATATATAGGCCTACTGTATGTATGTATGTATGTATGTATGTATGTATGTATGTATGTATGTATGTATGTATGTATGTATGTATGTATGTAGGAAAACGAAGGAAAAAAGGAATAGTAATTCGTAATTAAAGATTTTTTAAGTTTTAGCGCTAACTCCGAAAATTATTGCGATTTCTCGCCTCATGAATCGTATTGCGTTGATTTTGTGTTGCGCCACAGAGTTTACCTATGTTACCTGTTGAAGTGATAAGCGTGATTGCAGACTTCTGGGAAGTAATATACAGTAAATACTGAAAGAATAATGAAAGTACATTGAGAGACTATTTAAAGATAAAACACACATGTTAGGTAAATAATACAGTGTTCATAGATTTGATAAAATACATTAAAAGTGATATGTTTCAGTTGTATGAACACTAATCAATACAATAAGATTGTTAAAGATATTAGTTATAGTCAGACATGTTTCGGAGATGCTTCTCCATCCTCAGTGACTATTTACCACGACGGGTGGTTCAGGTGATCGAACCATGTTGTTGCTTGGCTTAAAGGAGACTAACCATCTCTGAAACATGTCTGGCTATAACTAATATCTTTAACAATCTTATTGTATTTATTAGTGTTCATACAACTGAAACATATCACTTTTAATGTATTTTAACATTGAGAGAAGTTACACCAACGCCAGTTATTGTCTACATTCGCCGGGATATGGGTCCAGATCTCCGGCTTGGAAAGTCGACGTTCTAGTCATTCAGATAAAGGTGACCTTGACATGAAACTAAAGTAAAGTTGACACAATTACAGTTTCCGTGTGTCGCTGAATTAAATGTAATTGTGTTTGTAGAGTTGTAGGTCTGCATTATATAGTTCGAGGAAGCCGTAGGTAAAAAAAAAAAACACACACAAAACACGTACAACATTCACTTTCCGCGACGGGAACCGGAGGATGCACTCGTCTAGAACGACTGTTGGATGTAACTGGTCACATCTCTCTTGTACGGAAAGCTGATTCTTTGCAAGTTTCTCTGAAAACCACTTGAAAACTTTTGCGAAGGAGATTTTCTTCCTACTACCTGTAGAAAAACTTTATCGGCGTTGAGGAAATCGTTAGATCCATCGAATCGACTAACGGTCACATGTTACGCCATTTCCGATGTTGCTCTACACTTATCTGAAACACTTAATGGATTTAGACGCGACCAAATTGCTTGATTTCTTCCTACATATTACGTACCAGTAATTTTTTATTTTTAAGCCAACTTTCAGCCCTCAAATGTAACTTTTCTACTTTTAGATGCAAAAGATTCCGTGCAAGAAAGATTTTACTCTCTCCTACACGAATTATACAGGGTGAATACAAAATGTCGTCTTCGAACACCAGGGGCCCGTTTCACAATCCTAACAAATTACAAATTAACAATTTACAAATAACAAGTAAAAGATTACAAATGCTTGTAAACTGTGATTCATAATACTTTCTTATTCATTTGTAAAGTTTGATGAAATTTATAAAATCAGCTAAAGAAATTTGCAAATAAGCATTATTGGTTATACCAGTGATGTCAAAGCAAGCGCATTTTTCTGACCTTGACGTCGTGCGCGGGCAGCAAGCGCTAAATATGGAAAGAGGAAGGGTTGTGTATATGAATAAGCAACCTGTTGGATTAAGAAAACAGTGGTACACAAACTTCAAACGGAACGTGAAATTTTATGTCGCTATTTTATATGGCTCCTTTCTGTTTAATATTATCTACATTGTCTGTAAAACAAAAGTACTAACTCTGATTTCTTAATATTGCACTTATGTTTTAAATCTTAATAACATAATAGAGAGTTAAGAAGAAATATTCACTTAAATTTCATAGTAGTATAATATTATACTGTATTAAGTGGATGAAACAAATCATTCATAAATAAAGTGATACTCAAAAGAAAGAGATTGAGTATGACACGATAAGTTGTAATTTGTATTGATGGTATCTTTAACCTTACAAAAATAACCAATAAACTAATCAAAACAATATTACAGTACAAAGCAAAGTTACCTAGTTACTGTACCTGTTTTAAGTGTAACTAATATTACATAACAAAACTCTTATCGCATTATGCTTTTAAGGTGATATTTGTGAGCAACTTCCTATCATTAGAATATTAAATTATTTTCTCGAAATCTGCTGAAGCTATAGAGCTGACATGTTTACAACACATGGGCACGTATCTTTTGTTTATGATGTAACAGTAGTTGCTTTGTTAATTCATTTCCTTACAAACAATTTCCATGCGAATATTTTCAAAATTTTCAATACACTATCTTCAGTAATACGTATATACGGTATATTAGATTTACGAAAACATTCTGTAAGGCTACTAAATAAATAGGCCTATACGAAAAGTTGAGAAAATATTTCTTTCGAATAAAAAAATCAAACTTGTGAAAAATGAGCATTAAAATTAAAACTTACATTCTTATAATGCACTTATACTTCTCAGGCAAATCTAATAATTAACATGGATACAGTTTTAAGAAGTTCTCTTCCCTTTATCTATTGAATCAGTGCTGGCCATCCCTGAATATAGCTCGACCAAGCGGCATATACCACCTCTTTCGTCTGTCTCTTTCCTTTCCGCTGTAAAGCGCTCAGGCTCTCCTGAGCTCTAAAGCGCGCCCTTGCTCCTGTGGACATCAATTTACATGCCTGAATTAAACCAAAGCACTTTTTGCGGTCTGAAGGGAGTATCCTTAAAATTGTTGAGTCTGTGTCTATATTATAATTGTCCAATATTTCTCTTTACAGATGATGTGTAATTCATAGTTAGCTACACAGTATTCAGTAACTTTATCTACATGATTCTACACCGATTTATTTTGTCTGTGTGTAGCGTGTCATAGTTGTAAGAAGATTATTATCCTGTATTTTGTCCATATGTAATAATATTAAGCCTATATCTCACTTTAGTATAATACTTTCTCTTTTTACATAATGTTATGAGAAAATAAAATAAATCAAAGAAATTCGCAAGTAGGTGAGAAGCCAGGCTTGTAACATAAACAGAGTTCATGTTTATGTTCTTTTTTTTCCTACACTTTGGTAATCCTGAATTTCGTCACGTATATACTTATATCTCATGTTTATGTCAGCGGAGAGGTTATGGCGGAAGCTGTTAGTAGGAAGATCATGAAAAATGATCGTTTGTGGTTTGTGGCCTCTCCTAGTTCAACATTCAAATGTGATTTATATCTCCTGAAGAAGAGCCATAAACACAGTTTGTATCAACAACCCACCTACAGAAAAGGAAGGCAACGAAATTTTTGGCAAGGAAACTCGCTGTTTCTTACGCAAGTTTTTATTAATACATAATCAACTCCATTTTATGTTACACAAGCTGTACAGCCTACTCCGGATGTGTGGGATGTTGATTAAATTAATGTTTTTATTCGTACACTAGACTCACCAGCCTATTTCGATTGCAATAAAACTGTTTTGCGTCCATCTATTTCTGAAGCGTCCAATTGTTTTTAGTTGGTTAACGACGCTGTATCAAATATTCGTTTAGTTAGCGTTGATGATATTGGTGATAGGGAGATGGTATTTGACGAAATGAGGCCGATGATTCGCCATAGATTACCTGATATTCGCCTTACGTTTGGAGAAAATCTCGGAAGGAACCCAACGAATTAATCAGCCCGAGCGCAACTCCGGATCGGCAAGCAAGCGCCTCAGCCGTCTGAGCTACTCCGGTGGCCGTTTAATTGTGCTTCATGCTTCAGTCTTGTAATGCATTGTTATTTTTGGTAGTCATGTTCTTTCAATTCTTGCTGTTTACTCCTGCTAATTTAAACCATAGTTTTTAATGTCACAATTATTTTGAACTTTTCATTTTCATGTCATAGAAGGCGTACGAATAAAGTATTATTTAAGGGTATTCAGATTAAAACTAGACTTTCTGCAGTTTGTTGTCCCAGAATCGGGTGATTTTCCATTGCTTCTAAAACTATGCTGAACCATAGTAACAGACAACTCTATTAGCAACAACACGCATGCTATCTTCTCCTGTGATATAGACATTGTTTACTGAGGCCGGTCTAGGTCAACAGCTGGTGCATGAATTTGAACTGAATAAAACACTGAGAAATTGTCTTTGCGATAGCACAAACCGGAAGTATGTATAGTAATAGCTTCCGCTATATAGAAGTGCATACATTTTGTCTTTGTACACTTTCAACATCGCTTTTGGAAATGTAAGTTTTTTAACGCTTCCATAATTTCAAATTGTAAAAAACTTTCCGTTCTACGTTCATCTCGCGTGGTCTTGACTCATAACCGAGAGATCAGTGCGGTTACTTGTGGGCAGCTGCGCTGTTCATTGCCGCTTCCACTGTACTTCTACGAGCGTGGAAAGATAAAATGTATGCACAGATTATGGTCTATATATTGAGTGACACAGACAACTTAGTATTTTTATTAACTTTGATAACTAACTTATAAACATGCTGGAACTCTTAATATGTTGTACAGCACAGAAAACTGATCATTCTTCAAGAGGAGGACATTCATACTTCACAACCTAAATCATGTAGTAAATAAGGACAACAGACAAAGCTATACAAAATTACTATGACTTTTTGTAGACTTCAGTTTAACGTGAGATAACCATATCGAATATATATGCACAAACTTACCTAGAGTTTTATACGTATTTGTAAAAGAAATGAATTGCTTGCGTTTCTCAAAATTATTTAAGATGTTCCTACTTTTCTTTCTTTCAATCGATAATCTAATATGCCTTAATTTTCTGTGGAAATGGTACCAAAATAGGTAGTATCTCGATTTTGAAAAAGAAAGCCATTAGCATTTTATTTAAATCAAACTATCTTGAATATTGTCGACCACTTTTCATACAATCACAGATACTACCAGTAATACATCTGTATATATATATATATATATATATATATATATATATATATATATATATATATATATGATTTAGTACTTTACACTCGACATGATATCGACAATTACTCTTTAGTAGCTAATAGGCTATACATGATCATGAAATTAGAAATAGTGAACAAATTAGTATTCCATACTGTAGATTACATAGGACTAACAAAAACTTTACTATTATGGGGATGAAATTATATAATAAACTTCCCAGTCAATATTATAAGTTACCAATCAATAGCTTTAAAACTAGACTTTATAATTGGTTATTAAATAATCGTTTTTACTCTGATGATGTGTTTTTAACACACATTTGTATGAAATTGTTTTTAATAAAAGCATTTAGGTAATTACATTTAGTTACATTTAATACATTAAGGGTGAATTGTTTTAATTAATTTAATAGCTTCAAATTATTTCATGTTGTAATTAATTAAATTTTACTGTTTCAATCATATTAAGCTAGTGTTTTTCAAACGTATTACAAGTTTTTCAATGTATCTGTGACGAAGCCTATCTCTGTATGCCTACTGGCCTAATAAAGTGAATTGAATTAAATGTCCGGATATACATGATTTGGGCGCTGTAGGACGTTAAAGTGTGATATGATGATGGGTGTGCGTTCCAAATTTTGTCAAGAAACTTCCACAAATCCAACAAGAAAATCACATCGTGCATTAAATTGCAAAAGAGGTTCGAATTCCTTCCCTCCAACTTGATTGCAGAGCTTGCAAAGATTGGCGCACATGGTCAAAGACGTGTGGTTGTGTGCCAAGTATTTCATCCACAAAGGCGATGATGATGATGATGATGATGATTATTATTATTATTATTATTATTATTATTATTATTATTATTACCAGCCTTCATCCTCTGATTGAGGTTCTATCTGATATGTACAGGGACATCATTTTATTTTTACTAACATTTTTAATATTAACCTGGATCAACGCCGTTTGCTACCTCCTTCCACGAGTGGAGTTCGATGATACTGGCGTAAAATACAAACAAATCACTTTACTAGGTACATGAGGGAAGAAAAGTAGTTCATTCATTTACGTAAAGTAGGAAATATCGCGATTTTGAGTGTGATAATTTTCATTAGGTTTTGTTTAATCAAAATACAGTACAGTATTAACAATAAGTATTTTTACTCACGAACTGAGTTATCCATGCGAACTATTCATTATGCAGTGTATATTATCCTATCCACAGCTCATTAGCGTACGATATAGAGAATGAAGTTAAAATGAAAAATAGTCATAATATGGATATTTAAACACATTTTTCAAAATGTTCATTTCGATACAGGCTTCAGTTCTTTTATGGCTATTAAAGCACTATAGACTATTGCATCTAATTCCAATGACCAGTTTCGTCCTTCATACTTAGTAACTCATGTTGAAGTAATTCAGTATCTACTCTATAAAAGAGTATCTTACTTACAGTAAATTCAATCTTCACTTCTGCCCGACCCGTACAGATAAAATTACTCACACATGCTATCTACTGTCCGTCCAAGTGGTTATGTCTCAGGATCGTAGAAAGGGGGAGGAAATCACGTGATAGTTAATTACTTAACGAGGGTCCATTATTTAAGTTATTTTGAACAGTTGCATAATATTACGTAGACGTCCAATTAATTCCTAACAGAAATTACACTAGTCAACAGCATTCTTTGTGCCGACAAACAGAATGCTGATTATTACCAAGTCTGATACGCTGATTACGAATATGTAATCAGATTTTTTCCATCACGTCAGGTTTCCGAGCACTGCAACAATGTTGTATTTTATGAATAGCCATAAATACAGTACTTGTGGGAAGTAACTAGGTATTATTAATTGGCTGTGGAATTTTTAATATTGATGCAACCACAATGAAAATTGTGTGTACATGTAAATCATTAAATAGAGTTTGAACTTTTTTTGCGCGTCCGTAGTATAGATGGTGGCCGTGAGGGGCGGTTCGCGCAACAATAGCAAAGATGGTCGATCACCTGTTTGTTCGCGAACGAACTGCACGCTATGAAGTGTGGAATTCCGTTGTTTTCGTTCAGAGATTGTGCCATACAGAGAAAGGAAGGAATGTCACAATCCGTCCAGAGACAATAAAGAGTTTTAAGCACGGATTCGGGGCATTATCACCAATGCCCCACACAACTTCCTCCAGAAGACTGTGGATTCCATTACCGGCCGCTTGAGGAGACTGGTGGAAGCCACAGCAGCCTATGTTTAATTTGTATGTATGCATACGTATTTCAATTTAACAAGGTGCACTTGAAATAAGTTTCAATAATTTAGTTTTATAAATATAGAATTTATACACATTTTTCAATACCTAGTATACATGTACCAAGTCCCTCTTTACTTGACACATCTGAATCATGGTTTGTTGATACTTGAAAGAAAATATAGACTTACAGGGTGCCTGGTAATTAAAACAGAGACAGTCAGTCTGTATTTTGTTTAGTTCGGGTGTAAAGGTTTTGTTAGTAGTGTGAGTTGTTCTGTGTGAAATGAAATGAAGAAGCAAAGGCGTAGTTTTAAAAACTTTCCGAACCAATGGTATGGCGTGAACAAAAGGACCACGAAGATGACCGTTATTTATGCTTAACCAATGTTACTGGATTTTCTTCAAAAAAATGATACTCATTCAGTTTCCTAATCTCCCATCAGCTGTAAGACCAATACCTCATGGAGAAAATGTACCTGTTCCCATTCCACCTTCTATATGGCAAGAAGAATCGGAATCTGACATAACGTCATCTGATGATGTGCAGCCATCTACATCAAGGGATGACGTCTACATTCCAGATGAAGAGAGAGAAGAAAAGCCACATTTAAAACATAGGTGGAACTCAACGATCTGGTAGGTGATTTGTACTTAACTAAACAGCTGACTGAGCTTCTAGGATCTCGTCTTCAGGAATGGAAGGTGCTGGATAAAGATACTAATGTTTCAGTATTTAGAAACATAAATAAGGATCTATTACCATTTTTCATAGTTACAGATTCTGGAGTTTGTACATGCAGCGATGTAAATGGACTGATTAAATCTAGGTATTACACATAATGCTCAAGAGTGGCGCTTATTTATAGATGCTTCTAAAATTGGTCTGCAAGCTGTTTTGTTACACAATCGTAATAAACTTTCCTATATATCTGTAGCATACAGTACAGCAATGAAAGAAACATACGAAAACATACGTCGTATTCTTGAAATCATTAAAATATGAAAACCATTGTTGGCATATTTGCGGGATCTTAAAGTCTTCTACATGGAATGCAGAGTGGATTCACTAAATATGCTTTTTTCTCTGTCATTGGGACAGCCTAGATACTCAACATCACTCTATGATCAAGGAATGGCCAAGAAGAGAAGATTTCACTCCTGAGATACATAATGTAAAATTAAAACCTTTAGTTCACCCACAAAAAAAATATATCTCCATCCTTTACACATTAAATTAGGACTCATGAAGAACTTTATGAAAGGTATGGACACAATAGGCAAAGGTTTCAAATATCTACGAAGAATATTCCCTGGCTTGAGTGCTGCAAAATTAAAAGAAGGAATATTCATTGAACCTGAGGTTAAAAAAATGATGCGTGATCGATTTATTTTTAGAAAAATTAACTCCAAACGAACGTGCAGCATGGGAGTCATTTAAAAGTGTTGTGAATGAGTTCCTCGGCAACAAGAAAGAAGAAAATAATGACAACTAGTTCAGAGTCTCTTTCAAAATTATAAGAATTTTGGATACAGAATGTCTGTCAAAATTCACTTCCTGCATTCTCATTTAGATTTTTTTCCTAAAAACTTGGGTGCAGTGAGTGACGAACAAAGGGAACGCTTTCACTAAGACATTTTACAGATGGAACAGCGTTATAAAGGGAGATGGGATCCATCTATGGTGAGTGATTACTGCTCGTTCATACAAAGAGAGAATACTAAAACACACAAAAAAAGTGTTTTAAAGCGATGCCTCCATCCACTACGTACATTTAAATAGGTATTTACATCATTATAACATGAAGAATAATTTATTTTTAGTACTAACACCACTATAATAGTAAAAGACTATGTTTATGCATTCTGCATTAGATATTAAAAATGTGGAACTGCTTAGTTAGTATCGAACTTTTCAGAAGTGTAATAAGGGTAATAACTGAATATCTGAGGGTGCAGCTGAAAAATGGGTTCCATTTTTGGATTCAGCATGGAAAATATGTGGATAGTAACAATGTTTCATTTCGGCACAATTTTCAAAGTTAAAATTTGTTGACTAGTGTTATTGTTTTCAGAAAAGAGCTAAGAAAGCCCAGCCACTAGTTTTTACAGTGGAGCAAGCAGAAGCAGGTGGGGGAAATCGGGATGCGACGTAGGCAAAAGGACGACAGTCTTCTTCTTCTTCTTCTTTGGCACTACGGCCCTTGTAGTCTAGCCTTGGCCTCCCTTAGGATCTTGGTCCATTCCTGTCCAACCAGAGCCTTCTGCCTCCATCTTCTCACGCCTAGAGTCCTTAAATCTTCCTCCACTCCATCCAACCATCTTAGTTTCTGTCTGCCAATATTGCGCCTGCCTTCTGGTTTTGTGTTTAGAATCTTTTTTGGTATTCTCTGATCATTCATCCTGATTACATGTCCTAACCATTCCAACCTACGGGCTTTGATTTCAGCAACAATATCTGGAGATTTATATTGAGTTTTCAGTTCTGTATTATATCTAATCCTCCAGTGCCCATTCTCATATTTAGGACCATAGATTTTCCTTAGAATTTTCCTTTCCCATGTCATCAGTTGTTGTTCCATTTTCTTCGACAGAGTCCAAGTTTCACTGCCATAAAGCACAATTGGTCTTACGACTGTTTTATATAATGTAAGTTTTGCTTTTTTACTTATGCATCTTGCTCTCAAAGTTTTGTTAAGGGCTCTCAGGCATCTATTTCCCCCCAGCAATTTTTTGCCTCATATCCGCATCTGCAGTGTTTTCTTGGGTAATTAGAACTTCTAGATATTTAAAAGAATCTACTTCCTCATATTTCCGTCCATTTATTATAATATCTTTATTACAAACGCCACTTGGTCTTATGTTTCTCATATATTTAGTTTTCTCTTTATTAATTTTTAACCCCATGTGCTCTGCTTCTCTTTGAATTTGGTTTACTATTTCATTTAGCACTCCAAGATATCTACTCATGACCACAATATCATCCGCACAGACGACAGTACCTGTGCGAAAATATGATTCAATATTGGAAATTTTCGTCACTGGAAAACGCGAACATATTTCTTAAACGTACTATAATCACTAAGTCAGTACTGCGGTCTTGATTCTGTATGGACGACAGTTGGGTTGGAACTTCGTTAGTAGAAGGGGTGGGAGTGAAGTACATTCAAAAACTCAGGTACAATAAAAGTTGAAGTAAAAATAAAATGATGTCCCTGTACATCTATTATCAGGCAGGAGGCTTACATCTCACTTGACGATATGTGTCAGAGAAAGAACAATATTGTTTGTATGCAGCTGAATTCTGAGTAGTAAGACTCGGATTTTTAGGTGCTAAAATTTGGGAAAATATTTATTTTTATGTGCTAAAACCGGGAAAATATGTGCCAAAACAGAAAAAAAAAATTATGTTTCAATTATTTTATGTGAATATAAACAATATGTAATACTCACCAATATAAATTATGCTGTCTCGTGAACTGCTGAAGAATTATAATACACAATGAGATTCATCCTCAAGTTGCTCACCACAAATGGCTGTAAATTATCGTGGAACACTGCCCTGGCCATTGGAAACGAAAACAGAGGCAGCTGATGTATATGAAATTGTTAGCCTTTGATAACTTACAAGGCACTCCTAAATGACACATCAATGTTTATATGTGTTAGTTACAGTACAACTTTTTAGTGGTGACAACTCTTATCGCTTGTGGTGAGAGAGCACAATTGCCAGCTGTCACGTCTAAGCAACTGCACTGAACATTTGGGTGATGATTAATCTGAAATGGGGCTTTTGTAGAAAATTATTTGATGAAAACTTAATTTTTATGTGAATATTTGAAAAAATTCAAATACCTCGGAGTAACAGTAACAAATACAAATGATGTATATATATGTATATATTTATTCACACTGCAATGGGTATATACCCGGTGGCAGTGGTAACTAATTACACTCAATAATGGCAATAATAAACTTATTAAAAATACAATTAATAATAATACTAATAATTAATACTAATACTAATACTAATAATAATAATATTAATAATAATAGTAATAATAATAATAATAATAATCATAATAATAATAATAATAATAATAATAACAACAACAACAACAGGGAATATACTAAATTAAATGAAACGATCACTTAAAATAACATTTGAAATATTCTAATTTTTATCTTAAAACTAAGAACGAACTAAAACCCACGAGTATATGTTCATATCTGCACAACTACCTTTCAACATTACACTCATTTCGCTGTCAACTCACTCACTGCACTGGAACTACGACACATTTCACTGTTCAAATTCTTTGCACTGCCATTATAAACTATAAAGCTTCACTGACAGGAACACGTTTCACTTACACAGAACACTTCACTGACACGACATACTTCTTCACTGATACAACACACTTCACTGACACAACATAATTCTTCACTGATACAACACTTCAATAACAACATATCATTTACACCCTTTAACTACTGTGTCTATTAGTAAGGTCCTTAAGCCTATTTTTAAAAGCATTTTTTGTTGTTGGTAAAGCCTTTAGTAAGTCTGCAGGTAAAGCATTCCAGTCCCTGATAGTACGATTGAGAAAAGAAAACTTTCCAGTGTCCGTCCTCTGCCTTCTTTCCCTCAATTTATATGAGTGGTCGTTCCTTGAAGAGTAATTTGGCGGCTGCAACCTATTTTTTATTTCTCTCCACGCAGGCTCACCTCTGTATGTTTTGAACAGTGCGCATAATCGAATTCGCGTTCTCCTGTCCGTAAGTGTGTCCCATTTTAATGGTGAATTTTTCCGACAACACTTAAGAGCCCGTTTTTGAATCTTTTCCAGTGTCTTAATATGTTCTAATCTGTAAGGATCCCAACATGCATCACCATATTCCATTACTGGACGTACTAGTGATTTATATGCAATCTCTTTGGATTTGTCAGAACCTTTTCTTAGTACCCTCATCACAAAGTGTAACGCTCTCCATGCCTTTCCCGCTCTGTCTGTAACGTGTTCCCCTCAGCCGAGATCGCTGCTAAATGTTATTCCGAGGTATTTACATTTGTTAACTTCCGGAATGGTTTCACCCCCTAACGTATACGATGCGACTATTTTATTTCTTTTCCTTGTAAAGCTGATGGCTTTGCTCTTTAGAGAATTTATTTTCATTTTGTTCGTTATTGCCCAATCATTTATTCTATTGAGGTCATTCTGGAGAAGAGTAGTATCTTCATGACTTTTTATTTCCCTGTATACCATACAATCATCCGCGAATAAGCGAACCCTAGACAAGATATTAACTGGCAGATCATTTACAAAAGCCAAGAATAGAAGACACTCCCCTGCGGGACCCCGATACTCGGGAGGAAATTAAACACAGAATAAATATGGGAAATGCCTGTTATTATTCGGCTGTGAAGCTTTTATCATCCAGTCTTTTGTCGAAAAACCTGAAAGTTAGAATTTATAAAACAATTATATTACCGGTTGTTCTTTATGGTTGTGAAACTTGGACTCTCACTTTGAGAGAGGAACATAGGTTAAGGACCTTTTCTTAGTACCCTCATCACAAAGTGTAACGCTCTCCATGCCTTTCCCGCTCTGTCTGTAACGTGTTCCCCCCAGCCGAGATCGCTGCTAAATGTTATTCCGAGGTATTTACATTTGTTAACTTCCGGAATGGTTTCACCCCCTAACGTATACGATGCGACTATTTTATTTCTTTTCCTTGTAAAGCTGATGGCTTTGCTCTTTAGAGAATTTACTTTCATTTTGTTGGCTATTGCCCAATCGTTTATTCTATTGAGGTCATTCTGGAGAAGAGTAGTATCTTCATGACTTTTTATTTCCCTGTATACCATACAATCATCCGCGAATAAGCGAACCCTAGACAAGATATTAACTGGCAGATCATTTACAAAAGCCAAGAATAGAAGACACTCCCCTGCGGGACCCCGATACTCGGGAGGAAATTAAACACAGAATAAATATGGGAAATGCCTGTTATTATTCGGCTGTGAAGCTTTTATCATCCAGTCTTTTGTCGAAAAACCTGAAAGTTAGAGTTTATAAAACAATTATATTACCGGTTGTTCTTTATGGTTGTGAAACTTGGACTCTCACTTTGAGAGAGGAACATAGGTTAAGGGTGTTTGAGAATAAGGTGCTTAGGAAAATATTTGGGGCTAAGAGGGATGAAGGTACAGGAGAAAGGAGAAAGTTACACAACACAGAACTGCAAGCATTGTATTCTTCACCTGACATAATTACGAACATTAAATTCAGACCTTTGAGATGGGCAGGGCATGTAGCACGTATGGGCGAATCCAGAAATGCATATAGAGTGTTAGTTGGGAGGCCGGAGGGAAAAAGACCTTTGGGGAGGCCGAGACGTAGATGGGAGGATAATATTAAAATGGATTTGAGGGGGGTGGGATGTGATGATAGAGACTGGATTGATCTTGCTCAGGATAGGGACCAATGGCGGGCTTATGTGAGGGCGGCAATGAAGCTGTGGGTTCCTTGAAAGCCAGTAAATAAGTACGTATTCACATAAAAAGTTGAAAAGTCTTTTTATGTGAAATAAAATTTAAAATAAATGCTCAGGTGAACCTGTCCGAAACTTAAAACACAATTACGAGTTTCCTTTCAAGTGGAAATAAAATATCTATTTACCAATGAGTCCTAGCCCTACTGATTAGTGTAATATGTACTTAATCGGCGTTGTACGCAACGGAGAGGGAAAGGAACTGGCCGCTCCACCCCATTATTTCCTGGACTAGTTGCCTCATTAGTGGTGCCTTGTTGGTATCACTTGTGAGGTTCAAATCTGTCTTCGAACAGTTGACTAAACAACCTTTATTGAAATTACATATTCATTATCATCACGTCGTTTTCTGGACGAAGTTTTGTAGGTTCGAACCCGGACAGATATATATTTTAAAGAGCGACAGAAATCGTCAGCATTGAATCCTTTGGAAGTCCGCTACTTACGAGGCATAAAACCATCCTGTTCCTGCTTGCACCAGGCAAAGTTTACAAATGCTTTCTCGCCCACGTTACAATTCAATACTGGAGGCAATACAATGGGCCCGAATGGGTGATATAATTGCGGTTTCACGCTCCAGCTGTAATCCGTGCGTTCATACCTCCACCATTTACGCTATCTCGAAATGCTCCAAGTCATTGGATACGGGTGTTGAGTTTTACATTTCAATGTTTGTCTTGATATTCCTTTTCTGCTTTAATCTTTTTCAGGTTTTGTTGCTAGCTCTGAATAATTTGTTGATTTATTCACTTTGTTTTGTTCTGTCAATGTTTCTTTTTTCCGTTGGGTGTATGATACAGTAATTTCTATTGGATAGCTTCCCTTACTCCTTCGCTCTTTGTGTTCTTGTCAGTTTTATATATAATTCATTATTTGTTCATTTAAGTTACACATTTTAATTGATGTTTTATTTAATTTTTTCTGGATTTCTATTTCTTTGCGATTTCTAAAACTGATTTCAGAAATCTCATTTCCGCTGCTTATAAACTACTTTCATATTCAGATGTAATTTTTCATGTCTCACTATTGTATAAGGCTCCTAAAACTGCCGTGATCTTATAGAATTTTA
The DNA here is from genome assembly GCF_040183065.1 of Periplaneta americana. Taxonomy (NCBI): domain Eukaryota; kingdom Metazoa; phylum Arthropoda; class Insecta; order Blattodea; family Blattidae; genus Periplaneta; species Periplaneta americana. Next base: position 143,141,857 of record NC_091129.1, on the reverse strand, counting down.
TCTTTGTGTCTTTTCTTCCTTAATTTTCAATGTGTTCTTAATTATTTTTCCACACATTTTTCGGAAAATTACAATTTTATTTTCAATATCGAATTTTTTTATACATGATAATCTATACTAATAATAAATCTGTAGCCGAAATTTTTCTGGTAATTTTCGATTTTTAAAAAATAATTGGTCCTAACATATATAATTAACCACCCTGAAACCGAAAATCGCTTTTTTTTTTAATTTTTGTTTATATGTCTGTCTCTCTGTCTGTCTGTATGTTTGTTACCTTTTCACGCGATAATGGCTGAACGGATTTCGATGAAAATTGGAATATAAATTAAGTTCGTTGTAACTTAGATTTTAGGTTATATGGCATTCAAAATACATTATTTAAAAGGGGGTTTATAAGGGGGCCTGAATTAAAAAAAAATCGAAATATCTCGCTTATTATTGATTTTTGTGAAAAATGTTACATAACAAAGGTTTCTTTAAAACGAATTTGCGATAAGTTTTATTCCTTGAAAAGTTTTGATAGGACTGATATGTAATGAGATAAATGAGTTTTAAAATTAAAATAACTGCCATCTAAGGCCGTATAATGAAATAAAAAACATATGACTCCGTCTGTAAGGGGCCTTGGACAGCAACAATCGAAAGCTATGAAAGATAGCCTACAGAGAATGCTTCTGTGTTTGTATGAAGTAATATCGGAAGCTAAATTAACCGATTTGTATAATTAATTATTATTTCACCATTGGAAAGTGTAGTTTCTCTAGATGGACATAATGCTATAATGTTATTACAGTAACTTCTGATATAATATAATGTAATGTTATATAATATAATATAATATAATATAACATAATATAATATAATATATGTAATGTAATATTATATTATATAATTTAAGTTATTTGAAGGGTTCAGAACCATAGTGGGCCAAACGCCATTTACTGAATACGTAGAAAACAAGGGTTAAAATTAAGTTATTACCATAATTCAATGGAAACCTATAACAAGTAAAATAAAGTATACACATTAAATCTAAATGATGTCTATGTTCATTAAACTTTGGTTGCATGTAATAAAAATTATAAACATGTTAATGGAATTGTCATTGCACCAATGGGTGGTTTCTGGACCAAAATGATCGCATTTTAATTATTTGGATGCAATTTAAATTAAGTAACATATTAAACGATTTATCCTTCTATCAAACACGAATGTTCCCTGGATCCAATGTCCTATTTTAATTATGTAATTATTTTATATTTATTTCTGACAGGTGCAGCGGAGCGCACGGGTACGGCTAGTAGGGATCCTAAATGTTTAAACATATCTATTTTCTCAATCCTCTTTTTTAGTACAATCTTACATCATACAGTGTTTGATTCCTAAAAAAACAAAGACTTCGTTTTATTTATGGGAGATATGAAATCTGAAAAAACAGGACTACAATAATCAATTAGGAATTATTTACACAATTGCTTCCGAAAATGGATACAAAAAACAACAATAGTTAGTTTAATAAAACTTACAAAACAAAAGAAATTCATTAAAGACAATAGCACACTATCTCAAATAAAAGAAAGCAAAAAAATTTTTACATTCACTTATTGCAACAGCTTCACTTATATAATCACAAATACGTTTAAGAAATTTAAATATAATATAGCGTACAGAACAGATAATACATTGCAAAAAAAAAGAGTATATAGTATTTTGGACCAGAACTTTAATAAATTCAAAACTTCCGGCGTTTACACAGTATATTAAAATGTCAATTTCCTGATTGCGAAATCTCATAGCCTATATAGGTCAAACTGGCAGAACATTTTGTTACAAGATATAAAACATAGACGAATTTCACACAGTAATGGGGTTGAACGAATGCATTATTTTATAACCAACATTTCTTTACGAATATAGAATCATATATGACTATCCTGCATGTACAAAGTAAAGATCAAACTTTAAAGATTCTAGAATCCATAGAAATTTAAAAAAGACAAAATTACAAATAAAAATAATTTAAATGATAAAGTTCTAATTGACAATAGCATTCTCATTGATCTGTGTATTGCTTTTCAATTTGACCGGCGTAGTCGTAACCAAAGCTCGGAACTTGGGGACTTGTGTATCGTGCGCACGGGTAGGCCTAAGTTACAGGTATAACGTACACAAAGCTCACGCTGCAAGTGCTCAGGGATAGTCGTATGTACGAAGAAAGTGGTCACATCGAACGACAAGACGGATGACGAAACTGTGTCATGTCGAAGCCAGTGACATTCAGAGAATTACAGGTAAACGGTCTGTTTGAGAAATTAGGAAATACGTGTTATTCAAATGAGTATTACAGGCTATAAGTTTAAAAATATATTTCTTAAATTTTAGATACAGAATTTCGTGGAGAAATTCGAAGGTGATACATTTTCTTCTTCGAATGGAGAAATAATATTTTGTAAGTTGTGCCACACACAAACTAGAGGCTGGAAACGGGCATTTATTGAAAGACATAGCAGTACCTAAAAATTGGTGGAAGATTTGTCCTTAGTCATGGATCAAGTCATAGAGGGCCTGGTTTGGTAGTGACACACAAATTGAAAACTATTTTCTAGAAAAAAAAATTAGATATACTTAGCTACTTTTCTCAGATACGAGATCAGCTAGCAACTGCTGAAAATCTAACAGAAAATAGTAACAGTGAAAACATTCAGCATTTTAAGTTTGTTCTCGTCACTTCATGTGCCGCGGAAATAAGTTTTTTTTTTTCGTTTCAAATCACGTTTAACTAACAGGCGAAGAAGTTATGAGCTTGAAAATCTTCGAATGTAAGTAGTCATACACTGCAATGAAAATGTACAGAGCAGAACCACTTTTCTAGCAGATCTGGCAGTACCGCCGTGCTGGAAGCGGGAGTTTGTTGACATTGAAGTCCGGTCGCTTAGCCATGTGCAAAGACACAAGTCCCCAAGTTCCGAGCTTTGGTCATAACACACGCCGCATTCAGTCTCCTACCCACATCGGCGTCGCATCTTAGCGAACACCAGCTGATGAGTTGTAAGTATTCATTGTGTACTATGGCTGTTTTCAATTTTATACACATTATTAAACTACAATTTCAACATCGTAATTTTTAGTAACAATATATCTAGAGATTATTCTCCTTACAGATGACCACTGAAGATAGGACTATAGTAATTATATTGTCTTTATAGGCTATGTTAAATTTTTTAATAAATTAACTAATAGGTTATTTAGCGCAGATAGGATTAGTTGATTGATTGATTATTCTATACATCACCATATACATGGATGTACATGTCAATTACATAATAAATAAGAAACGAAGTAAAATTTAAAAACACTACAAATTAAAATATATTTTAAAATAAATAATACAATCAAGTAGGGTTATTTATTAATTTTATTTATTTATTAATTTTATTTTATTAATTTATTAATTTTATTTATTTATTTAATTTATTTATTCAATTTACTTAATTATTTATTTTATGTATTTAGTTATTTATTTAATTAATTTATTTTATTTAATTAATTAAATTAATTAATTTATTTAATTAATTTCTTTATTTAATTTATATATTTATTTTATTTATTTATTTTATTTATTTAATTCATTTATTTAATTTATTTAAATTATTTATTTTACTTATTTACTTACTTACAAATGACTTTTAAGGAACCCGAAGGTTCATTGCCGCCCTCACATAAGCCCGCCATCGGTCCCTATCCTGTGCAAGATTAATCCAGCCTCTATCATCATACCCGACCTCCCTCAAATCCATTTTAATATTATCCTCCCATCTACGTCTCGGCCTCCCTAAAAGTCTTTTCCCCTCCGGTCTCCCAACTAACACTCTATATGCATTTCTGGATTCGCCCATACGTGCTACATGCCCTGCCCATCTCAAACGTCTGGATTTTAAGTTCCTAATTATGTTAGGTGAAGAATACAATGCGTGCAGTTCTGTGTTGTGTAACTTTCTCCACTCTCCTGTAACTTCATCCCGCTTAGCCCCAAATATTTTCCTAAGCACCTTATTCTCAAATACCCTTAACCTACTGTATGTTCCTCTCTCAGAGTGAGAGTCCAAGTTTCACAACCATACAGAACAACCGGTAATATAACTGTTTTATAAATTCTAACTTTCAGATTTTTCGACAGCAGACTGGATGATAAGAGCTTCTCAACCGAATAATAACACGCATTTCCCATATTTATTCTGCGTTTAATTTCCTCCCGAGTGTCATTTATATTTGTTACTGTTGCTCCAAGATATTTGAATTATTCCACCTCTTCGAAGGATAAATCTCCAATTTTTATATTTCCATTTCGTACAATATTCTGGTCACGAGACATAATCATATACTTTGTCTTTTCGGGATTTACTTCCAAACCGATCGCTCTACTTGCTTCAAGTAAAATTTCCGTGTTTTCCCTAATCGTTTGTGTATTTTCTCCTAACATATTCACGTCATCCGCATAGACAAGAAGCTGATGTAACCCGTTCAATTCCAAACCCTGCCTGTTATCCTGAACTTTCCTAATGGCATGCTCTAGAGCAAAGTTGAAAAATTTATTTATTTATATATTTAATTATTTATCTAACTAATTAATTTTATTTATATATTTATTTAAATTATTTATTTATTTTATTTATTAAAATTAATTTAATTTACTAATTTATTTATTTAATTATTTAATTTATTTACTTATTTAACTTATTCATTTATTTATTTATTATTTAATTTAATTTATTTTATTTATTTATTTTAGTTATTTATTTATTTACTTACTTATTTAATTGTATATAACATGAAAAAAGAGATAAACAGATACAAATGCAAAATACAAGTGTAGGCCCTAGTTACAAATTAAAAATGAAAAAAAAAAGATACTACCTAAATTGGATATATCATAATTTGTGATTTAAGAATTCTTTTACTGAATAAAAACTTTGATGAGTTAAAATCTGTTTAACTTTCACTTTGAATTTTGCATAAGGTAAAGATTGTATCTGCGACAGTAATTTATTAAAAAGCACAATGCCAGTATTTGCAGGCGATTTTTCATATTTCACAAGTCTATGATTTTTTATTGAGAACAGATGTGCATTTCGTGTATTATAATTATGATAATCTAAATTCTTATTGGTGATAGCGAGATGGTATTTGACAAGATGAAGCCGAGGATTAGTCATAGATTACCTCACATTCGCCTTACGGTTGGAGAAAACCTTGGAAAAAACCCAACCAGTTAATCAGTCCAAGCGAGGATCGAACCCGCGCCCGAGCGCAAGTTTCGTTGTTCTTTTACCGAGTGATGTAATTCTCATCATATAATAATGCGTTAGTACCAACCTAATTTTATAAAATTTGAGAAGCTCTTATTTACTTATCTCTCCATTACAGAATTCGACCGCATACAAAATACATGTTGAGTCCTTCCATGGTTACCGGCTTTTCGCTCGCAGTGAAAATGCAGTTCGCTACTTTCAAACTGTGATTATTATTGTACGTAGTGATGATAGCGCTATTTCAGCCTGCGTTCATTTGCACATGACACACAATTGCACTTAGCCACCAGGGATTTGTGTTGCCCCGTCCACGTGCGTAAAATTTAGCGGCTCTCGAATGTGTGCACAGCGTAATGAGGTTCAGGAAGTGGTAATATCATTAACACTGCAGGCCGCTCCTGCCCTCTGTCAATTACTGCACTTCAAATTGCGAATTATTTAAATCCCGAAATACAAACAAGGACGTTGAAAATAAGCACTGTGTTGTAATTTTGCAGGTGAATATATGAATTTGTGTGTAGGATCACTTCAATGTGATTAATTAGTCTATTTGTATTTTATATAAACTATTACACTCTTACTACGTCATACTACTTTTGACCAATAAAACGGTACGAAAGGACGTATTTCAACCAAACATGGCTGCTTATCGCACAATTTTATCGCGTCCCTAGCATTTATTTAATTTTATCGCGTCCCTAGCATTCGTTTAATTTTATCGCGTCCCTAGCATTTGTTTCTTTTTTTGCCAACATTTGAAACTGCGCTGGTCTGGACGTCAAAAATATATATAAAATTACAAACCACTCCAGTCGATGCACAGCAGTTTCAAATATGACTCGCATTGGCATTCAAGAACAAGAATTAATAAAAATCACTGATCATACCTATACATCTTCTGAAATTCGATTTACAAATAAATGAAGAGCACCATTCGGAAATCCTGAATAAGTTGAATACACCATGTAGGCCTAAATCAACGAGTTCACTTCTATTACGCACACGTCCAATATAACATCAATTGAACCACCGACCACATTGAAATTTGAAAATTGTACATTCAATAGTTATTCTTTTTAAAGTAATTCATTCGGAAATCCTGAATAAGTTGAAGACACCATGTAGGCCTAAATCAACGAGTTCACTTCTATTACGCACACGTCCAATATAACATCAATTGAACCACCAACCACATTCAAATTTGAAAATTGTACATTCAATAATTGTCCCTTTTAAAATTATTCATGTTTATTTTTTATGTCATCGTCGTTAATTAAAACTTTTCTAACACTTGTGTATATTAGTTAAGTTATGTTATAGCTTCTGCTATATGATATTATGGATAGTCACGTATCAGAGATTGTTTAATATTAAGATTTATTGAAAATCATCTGTCAAGTGACGTTGATTACTGGGATTCGGATAATTGAAGTGGAATGTTGCATTTTAATAAAAATGAAACTGAATCAACAAAGCCTTCTTGACTAGTAACAATGCCATCGTGTATAATAGATCGAGAACTTCTCGACGAAAAGGCATTGCTCACTACTGCCATCTGGCAAGCATCTAGCGTAATATTTGTAATGTTGAAATGGTACAATAATACATTTGAAGACAGTTGTATTTTCGTAAGTCAATTAATATTTTATTGTATTGGAGTACTTCGTTACTTCTAATCTTTATATACTTTCTTCTAATCGTGTAATAGTCAATTAAATCCCAGTCGAGTTTTGATTTTTTCTAGATAAATCAAAACGTATAGTGAGATTACTGTTGATAATATATTTTATGTACTGTACGTGCATTTATTATTTACTGAACTGTTTGTATTTACTTTGTAAGAAATTTATGTGCTTTAAAGTGCTACATAAATGAATACATGCGGTACTTACCAATTTATATAATCTACACTGCTCCGGCGATTTAGTAGGATAATTACGTTTGAGTCCAAAGAAAGCAGAAAAACAGTACAACGTGATCTGTTATGATGAGAATCCAAGCACCTGCATACCGGTAAGGCATCATGTCACAAACACGTTCACGTCTGAGTATTTATCACAAAGTAAATACAGTAAGGCTGTTATTCAACGCCTTGAAATTGCGCAAATTTTAAAGTTATTGCTGCGAGTTTACGTAATATTTCATTCTTTCTGTCTGTCTGTCTGTCTTTCTTATTTATTTATTTATTTGTTTATTTGTTTATTTATTAGCTGTACCCGAGCGCTCCGCTGCACCAGTTAGAAATAAATATAAAGTAATTACTTAATTAAAATAGGACATTTGATCCAGGGAACATTCGTGTTTGATAGAAGGATAAATCGTTTAATATGTTACTTAATTTAAATTGTATTTAAATAATTAAAATGCGATCATTTTGGTCCAGAGACCACTCATTTGGTGCAATGACAATTCCTTTAACATGTTTCTTAATTGTTATTGCATGCAACCATAGTTCAATGAAGATTGACATATCATTTAGTAATTAATTAGCTTCCGATATTACTTCATACAAACACAGAAACATTCTCTGTAGGCTATGTTTAATAGCTTTCGATTGGTGTTGTCCAAGGCCCCTTATAGACGAAGTCACTTGTTTTTATTTCATTACAGCGCCTTAGGTGGCGTTCTCTTAATTTTAAAACCCATTTATCTCATTAAATATCAGTCCTATAAAAATTTTGTATAGAATAAAACTGATCGGAAATTATTTTTAAAAAAACTTTTGTTATGTAATAGTTTTCATGAAAATTATTAATAAGGGAGATATTTCGATTTATTTAATTCAGGCCCCCTTATAAACTCCCTTTTAAATAAAGTATTTTGAATGCCGTATAGCCTAAAATCTAAGTTACAACGAACTTAATTTATATTCCAATTTTCATATAAATCGGTTCAGCCATTATCGCGTGAAAAGGTAACAAACAAACAGACGGACAGACATACAAACAAAAATTTCAAAAAAGCGATTTTCGGTTTCAGGATGGTTAATTATACATGTTAACACCAAATATTTTTGGAAAATCGAAAATTACCAGACAAATTTTGGCTACAGATTTATTATTAGTAGTATTGTTTACATGCGACAGGCTCATGTCAGTAGATTTACAGGCATGTAAATGAACTCCTGAGGGACAAAATTCCGACACATCCGGCGACGCTGATATAACCTCTGCAGTTGCGAGCGTCGTTAAATAAAACATAACATTTAAACATTTATTATTAGTATAGATTATTTATTTATTTATTCATTTTAATTTATTTATTCATTCATTTTAATTTATTAATTTATTAATTTTGATTGATTTATTTATATATTTTGTTTGTTTATCTATTTATTTTATTTAATTATTATTTTGTTTATTTATTTATTTATGTATTTATTTATTTATGTATTTATTTATTTATGTATTTATTTACTTATTTATTTTTCATATAGTTATTTCTTTATCATTTACTTATTTCTTCATCATTTATTTATTTATTTATTTATTCATTTATTTATTTATTTATTTATTCATTCATTCGAAGAGTAGGCCTACAGAGAAAAAACAATTAAAAGTGACATTTCTATTAAGAGTGAAATGAAATGATTAGCCTAAAAAATGTCCCGTTAAGGGCAAAGGCCTCCTCCTATAGAGGGAGAGTTCTATTTGTCTCACGCGGTGAGCTACTCCGCGTAAGAGTGGAATTGTTCACTTGGTTCACATTCTGCACACTTTGGTATTGTTCGCTTGTTTCTGTCGCACTGGTTTTAGTCGCTGTTCACTTGTCTTCTTATGTTTCTCCAGTCTTCCCTATGTCTTGCTCTGCTTGACCAATGGCTTCCTACTCGTTCACTGAAGAGGGCGGCCCATCTTCGTCTTGGTCTTCCGGGTGATCTCTTGCCAATGCGGGGATCCCATAGTGTGACTTTCTGCGTCCATCTTTCGTCTCTAAGTCGTGCAACATGGCCTCCCCACTTCCATTTGGTGTTGGTGGCTTGCAGTGCTGGATCTTTAATTGCTGCCATCTTTTGTAGCACTTCGTTTGGAACTCTGTCCCTCAGTGATAAGCCTAGTATCTTTCTCAGCATCTTTCTTTGGCATATTTGGAGACTGTTACGAAGTTTGGCAGTAAGAGACCACGTCTGGCACCCATATAACAGTACAGGAGTTACGCAGGTCTCCAATATTTCTACTCTGAGTTTCTTGCTGAGTGTTCCCTCCAGTATGATGAACTTGAGACTCCAGAATGCCTTCCACGCGAGAGAAATCCTTCGTTTTATTTCCTTCTCTGTCTTCTGATGAAAGGAGACTAGCTGTCCTAGGTATACGTATTCAGATATCTTCTAATTCAGTATATTACCACAGCTTCTATTTTACTTGGTAATGAAGAAACAGACAGGCCTACTTGCGTTTCCGCATTGAAACTCGAAGAAATGAAGATGGATATGTCCAAGAAAAGCATTTGGCATAAAATCCATTCTGAGGGAAGTTTTTTAAAAAGAGATACATTTGACAAGCTTAAACTTCATTGAGTTATTATGTTGCTCACAATGTTACATATTTCGTGGAGTAGGCTATGTTTCATTATTATGGAAGCAAATATCTTTCAAAATATCTGATAGTCTGGAAAATAAATCTGAAACTTTGAACTACTAATGAACTTTGTCTGCAGCATTTGCTGCACAATCCACTAGTATACTTTCATATGTAGCCTATATACTTTTGGTCTCGGTTTATATATTACTAGTGGCTTGTGCAGCAAATGCTGCAAACTAAGATCATTAGACGCTCAAATAAACATTTTTCAGATTTATTTTCAATGAAGAATACCAGACATTCGGAAAGTTATTTGCTTCCATAATAATGAAAGATTCTCTCGAGCCAATACTGAACAGAACCACGCATATAAATATCTACACACATCGCCATTAAATACTGGGTGTTCATTTCAAAGTGTGTCATGACGTCACTGTTGTTGGGTCACCGATTTGAAGCGAGTTTCAGTTTATATGTTAGAGAAGTTGCCTATTATTTAAGGCGTTCTTCAATCTGAACTTGAGAACGTGTACGGTATAACTTGAACGTCGTAGCAACAGATGGCGGTCTGTACGGTCTGTGTGCTACCATAACCTCTTTCGAATTGTGTTTTGCGCCGGCAAGTCGTACGCAGGGTATTTGTTATCATCGGTTGCGTACGGTAACATTCCACAACACAAATCAAATGCTCCGTGTCCATGTTGACCGTCGAAGTTAATGTCAACAAATACGTAAGTAATCGTCTTAACTCTCTCCCCATATCCCGACAGTACGTATTTCCAAACAGTTCACATTCCTGCCACTACCGGCGTTACCGTACGTATCGGCACGTACTCTTCAGAATGAACGCCGTACTTGCTAGCCAACTTCTCTGCCTCTTAGATTATACACCTGAGCTGCGGAAGTGTAGGAAGATTGAATTCTCTAGGCTCATCAGCTAGCCACATGACGGCATACAGCGAGCCAAGACACATTTTGAACTGAACACCCAGAATATGAAAAAGACCCAACCCCACTTGATTAATAATTATAAAAATATTTGATTTTTAATAATATTATTATCTTACGTAAGTTTTATAGCTTTCAGTAACATATACTATATATACTATATAGCCGCCACTCAGTAAAATATAGAAATCAAAATCTAATTTAAGTTATTCTCTACATCTACTTAGGCTATATAACCCCAAAAAGTTTCACTTTCATATCATGGCATTAACTATAATATTTAATTTCTAATGGTAATAATGTCATCAAACCACCTCAAGTTTTGTAGTTTTTAATAGCTAATACACAGCTGTACCCAGAAAATTACACATCACAGAATCGAACCTGTAAATTATTTTTCAGTAAGTTAAGTTTTTAATAACCAATTTAATTTGAGCTCTAAATATGTCAGCATTCTTGCACATCATGGCCTTCGTGTAATATTGTTTACTGTAGTATGTGTTTTGTTTTATTCTGAAATGCAACACGGCCGACTTGATGCTCGCTTCGCTTCTCCTTTACAAAAAAGCGAAGGGAATATCAAGTCGGCCGTGAATGCTATTACCTAGTTCTCAAAACTGACGACAGATGGATTTTGGAAAATAGGAAAATTATGTTTAAAAATTGACATTTCACTGAAAACTACTATTTTTCCGAAAAACTTTGAGTTCCAAGCTTCAAAATGAGGGATCATTTATTAAAATCCGTCGAGCCGTTTTCCCGTAATTTCCATTACCAGTTCAAATTATATAGAGTGTCACACCGATTATAGATCTGTTTTATTGGGTGTAATTTTCCTCTGTTGAAACACAATTCATTCTGAAAACATTACTTCAATGCCCTAACTTCCTTAGCCTACATTTACATGAGCTTACAAATTACATTCTTGAGGACGCAGAATAGTAATTTAAATGAAAGAGTCTTTCTCCTTACTCGTCACTGCCAAACAACAGTTATTTATATCGATATGGTACCAAAGATACGTTCCATTTCATCAAAGTTCTTGTATGAGTTTCCAGAAATTTTCCGCCCCCTAAAACCTGGCATCCTGTTCTCGCTATATAGGACCCTGTTTATACCCACAGAAATGCGTATTAGTATTTATTTATGTTACAGTTTGAGTAAACCCCAGAGCCATACAGCGGTCGGAAGGATATGATGGAGGAGAAAATCTATTACCCCATCGAAATTCGAATCCGCAATCTTACGGCTTTGTTATATTGAATTAAGCTTTAATCGCGGCAAGACAACACGCGTCAGTAATCCATTAAAATCTATAAAATAATGTACTGTATCTTGATTACACGACTTTTAACACTGTATCACTTCGGAATATGTATTATATGACTTTCGGGTTTACAACGAAGAGCTAAACACAATCAAATACATAGCACAAGAAAACGGATACAGCCCTAATATAATAGACAACATAATACGTAAGACAAAACATAATCACAAAATACATAAGAATACAACACAAACACAAGAACACAAAAAATACATCACACTCACACATGAAAACAAAAACACACACAAGATTGCAACCTCATTCAAGAAATTAAATTACAACATCGCATACAGAACAAATAACACTCTACAAAAACATCTCAACACACAAACAACACAAACGAACAAATACAACCACACAGGCGTATACAAACTCAAATGTAACACCTGCAACAACTTCTACATAGGACAGACAGGCAGATCATTTCAAACACGTTACAAAGAACACATCACAGCCATAAAAAATTACAGAACACCTCAACATATGCAGAACACATCACAAATGCTAACCACACCCACAGAGACATCAACACAGACATGGAAATACTGCACATCCAACCAAAAAGCCAGAAACTCAACACACTAGAACAATATGAAATATACAGACACACGAAAACACATCCCAACGAAATTCTCAACACACAACTCAATTTCAGAACACACACACTCTTTGACTCTACACTATACCACACGAACATACCTTCACAGAAAACAAAACAAGAAACGCCAAGGCTAACAACGACCAGTTCTGAGGATGATCCGTAAATAGGTCGAAATATATAAACAAGGTACGTTAGAATTTAACACAAGAAAGTCTTATACATATTCCGAATATAAAATAATGTTATGAGCAAAGCTCGGAACTTGGGGACTTGTGTCTTTGCACGTGGCTAAGCGGCGGACTTCAATGTCAACAAACTCCCGCTTCCAGCACGGAGGTACTGTCAGGTCTGCTATAAAAGTGGTTTCTGGCTGAAGCAACATATTGATAGTATTGTGATAGGTTGAAACACGTAATTTTATAGCATATATATAATAAAAATAAACATCAGCAATATATCAAATTTATTGTTCTGCTCTGTACATTATATTACAGTGTATGACTATTTACATTCGAAGATTTTCGAACCCATAACTTCTTCGTCAGTGAGTTAAACATGATTTGAAACGAGAAAAACTTATTTCCACGTCACATGAAATGACGGGAGCAAACTTAAAATAAATGTTTTAACTCTCACTGTTTTGTTCGATTTTCAGCAGTTGCTAGCTGATCTCTTATCTGAGAAAGATAAGTATATCCTAAATTTTTCTCGAAAATAGTTTTCAGATACCTCTACGACTTGATCCATGGCTATGGACAAATTTTCCACCAATTTAAGGGACTGCAATGTCTTTCAATGAATGCCGTTTCCACCCTTTGGTTTGTGTGTGGCACAACTTACAAAATATAAACTCTCCATTCGTAGAAAATAATGTATCTCCTCCGAATTTCTCCACGAAATTCTGTACCTAAAATTTAAAAAATGTATTTTCAAACTTCTCTAATACCCATTCGAATAACACGTATTTTCTAATTCCTCTAACAGACCGTTTATTTGTAATTCTCTGATTGTCATTGGCTTCAACATGACACAGTTCCTCGTGCGTAGATGTGACCACTTTCTTAGTACATACGACTGTTCTTGAGAGCTTACAGCGTGAGCTTTGTATTCGTTGTACCTGTAACCTTACTCATGCACACGACACACAAGTCCCCAAGTTCCGAGCTTTGGTTATGAGCTCAAAGATAAGGTACCGGTACTATTTTTTGTGCCGTTCGATTTCTTCAACGAGTCGAGAAAATGATGAGAAGACAGGCGTTCGTTGTGGTGAACGAGTATTATGACTCGTTGGTTGTGGTAGATAGCCTAGAACCTCTCACAAAATATCTGTCGAATTTGGTGAGCAAAATGTACAGAACTCCTCTTGTAAACCATATCGTTCTTACTCTAATTTATTAGCGAATTGCATACGACACGAAGGGATATTTACACCGTGAGCTGACTGTACACAGAATATACTAATGTTTCTTTTTTCTCTCGTTCCAGGTAAGTGGAAAACAACGCTGGATCGATGCTAATGTAATCTTCTGAAGTGAGTAATTATATTACGGTCAATTTGCATAAATCCATAGTTCACTTGTAGTAAATTGCCGTATTGATAACATATCACAAGTCACTACTTGTCGGATATTGTTTTTCTGTCAACAACCGCATTAAGTATCGAATTCTCTTGCCGTAGCCAAGTTTATGGATCAAGTATTGTAACGTCGTGATGGATTACACGATGTGACGTTAATAGTCCATGGAGGGTGTCTCTGAAGATTTTTTTCTCTTACCGCCATTTACTTTTATATGTTGCACTATCTACACACTTTGACGATAGCACGCTATTCATTGATTTCTGTAGCGTGTACTTTGTTAAGATTGTGAATTAATAGAGGGAGACTTTAATGTCAAATGCAATGCTGTAGCTCCCTTATTTTTTTCTTAGTGTATTATTTATTTATTTAAATTTAAATATAAAGAATATAGAATATAATTACAAAACAAACAAGAGAAATAGAAAGAAAATAATACAAGCAATGTAAAAAGAAGATACAGTAGTATTAACAAAATTTGAGATTGCTCGGTCGCAGTTCAGATATAATATTAAAATAAAAAAAAAATAATAATAATAATAAATAAGTAAAATAAAATAGGAACTAAAATATAATTACAGCGGCAATGGAATTATATAATTCAATATTAACACTAGAGAAGAATAATATCGCACGTGAAAAGTAGGACTAATATATATTTCAAAATTATAGAATACAAATATAATATAGGTTGATTAATTCATACACATAGGCTATAAATTTATTTAATCAAATTGAAGATATTAACACGTTTCTAATTTTCTTGTTGTATGTTAGTGGGTTACATGTTAGAAGTTGTGGGTGTAATTTAGTTAAAGCATTGTACAACCGAGGGCCAAAATTTATGCTATGCTTTAGACCAGCAGATGTGAGCCATTTAGGTTCTACTAATGTTAAATTAATATTTCGTCTTGTGTCATAATTGTGTGTCTGTAATACAAACTTGTTACGATTTTTATGATAAAATTTTAACAGCGTATACTTATAAATTTGTTGAATATTAAATACATTAAATTCAGAATAAATTAATTTAGTTGGATAATCGAAACGTTTCTTCAAACAAATTTTAATTATTCGTTTTTGTAGTAAATTGAACGGACTAAGATTAATTTTTGTACTTCCACCCCAAACAATTATACCATATTGAATGATAGACTGAATAATGGCCAAATAAACATTTCGTAGAACTCTAATGGGTAAGTAGCATCGAAGATTAACGAATTTATAAATTGTTTTACGAAGCCTCTTACAAAGATAAGTAATGTGATGAGGCCATTTTAAATTCTGATCAATAATGATACCCAGATATTTGACATACGTGGCTTCTTTCAATGGTGGACATTTACAACTTTTGGGATCTAAACAATTTTCACTGTGTATTATTAGTCTATATTTATCGCTAAATATTAAATTTTGAACCCTGGCAGCTGTTAACGAAAAAGGAACTAAAGTTGATTTAGATATATTTAAAGAAAGGAAGTTGGAATTAAGCCATTTTTAACAATGTTAGCACTTATATTAGCATTTCTATATACTTCCTGCCAAGAAAAACCACTGAAAATAATTACTGTATCATCCGCATATGAATATACAGATCCATTAAATTTTTCTAAATTTATATTTAGCACGTGATGAAAGAGTGATGGAGCGGAGAAAAATTCTCTCCGGCGCCGGGATTTGAACCCGGGTTTTCAGCTCTACGTGCTGATGCTTTATCCACTAAGCCACGCCGGATACAATCCCGACGCCGTTTAGAATCGCCTCAGATTAAGCTCCATCTCTGGGGTTCCCTCTGGTGGCCGCCCTCTGCACTACGTCATAGATGTCTATGAACGCAGGACCGAAGTCCATACATGTGTTGAGGTGCACTCAGATGAGTGACTGATTGGCCGGGATCACAAAGTGATTTATTACGCATATCATATATATATATATATTGATGTACCGAAGTACATATGTTATTTCCATGCAGATATTCTGCGTCATCACGTGATGAAAGAGTGATGACGCAGAATATCTGCATGGAAATAACATATGTACTTCGGTACATCAATATATTTATATTTAGCAGATCATTAACATATATTAGAAATAAAATAAATTTATTTTTTAATTGGTGGTTTACAGAGTTGTTCACTAACTTTCCATTATGATATGTTTTATAAGCGTGATACTAATTAAGGAGTCTTCATAGTCACTGTTTTAATTAAGGTAGATGTTTCAATTAATGTCATGCTTTTAATAGCCTAAGGCTTTTTCATCTATTTTCCGAAACTTGTAAGAAGTAATCAACAGATGGAAATACCTCGTTACTCATCGATACAAGGGTGATTTGTGGTGTAATTTGGTACTTCGTACACTCTCGATTTTTGACCATTTTCAAGTTTTCATGCTGATAAATTATAATTCTAAATTTGAACTTATGTGGTATTTATTCCGCCTCTGCTAAGAACATGAATAACATTCAGATGCTACTGTTATTAACATCACTGTCATCAGTAATATTAATAATACTTACTTACTTACTTATGGCTTTTAGAGAACTCGGAGGTTCATTTCCGCCCTCACATAAGCCCGTCATCGATCCCTATCCCGAGCAAGATTAATCCAATCCCTACCACTATATCCCACCTCCCTCAAATCCATTTTAATACTAAGTCTCGGCCTCCCCAAAGGTCTTTTTCTTTCCAGCCTCCCAACTAACACTCTATATGCATTTATGGATTCGCCCATACGTGCTACATACCCTGTCCATGTCAAACGTTAGAATTTAATGTTCCTAATTATGTCAGGTGAAGAATACAATGCGTTGTGTAACTTTTTTCATTCTCCTGTAACTTCAACCCTTTTAGCCCCAAATATTTTCCTAAGCACCTTATTCTCGAACACTCTTAACCTATGTTCCTCTGTTGAAAGTACAAGTTTCACAACCATACAGAACAACCGGTAATATAACTGTTTTATAAATTCTAACTTTCTGCTTTTTTGAGAGCAGATCGGATGACAAAAGCTTCTCAACCAAATAATAACACACATTTCCCATATTCTGCGTTTAATTTTCTCTCAAGTACTGTTTATATTTGTTACTCTGCTCCAAGATATTTTAATTTTTTCACTTTCTCAAAGCATAAATTTCCAAATTTTTATTTTTCCATTTCGTACTTATTCTGGTCACGAGACATAATCATATACTTTGTCTTTTCGGGATTTACTTCCAAACCTATCTCTTTACTCGCTTCAAGTTAATTTCCCGTGGGTTCCCTAATAGTTAGTGAATTTTCTCCTAACGTATTCACGTCATCTGCATAAACAAACAGCTCTCTGTTATCCTGGACTTTCCTAATGGCATATTCTAGAATCTAGAGCAAAGGTAATAAGTAAAGGTTATAGTGCATCTCCTTGCTTTAGCACTCAGTGAATTGGAAACGCATCTGACAGAAACTGACCTATAAGGACTCTGCTGTACGTTTCACTGAGACACATTTTAATTAATCGATCTAGTTTCTTGGGAATACCAAATTCAATTAGAATATTATATAAAACTTCTCCATTAACCGAGTCAATATTACTAATAATAATAATAATAATAATAATAATAATAATAATAATAATAATAATAATTACTTTGTAATAAATTATTCTGTGCAAATAAATCAAGAGATAGTAGGCCTATAAATATAAAGTTTGAGTTATATTCTTAATTAGCTGATTGAATTAGTGAAGGTTGTTCCGTGCTGTTTGAAGTATGAGTGAAATCAACGGTGGAATTTACTGGAATACCTGTTAATTTCAAGTAGTTGTGGTAACAGTACGTCGCTATAGGAGTGGGCTTTAAGCCCTAGGGACGACATAGACTCTGCTACGGAGCGTTCTGCAAATACCAACACAGAATATTAAACAGGAAGCAGCAAATGGATTCCGAGAAAGTTAACTCGTGCGCAATGAAGCCGGAGTTGGGTTGGGTAACTTTTGTGTATGATGTCCACAGTAATGAGATCAGAATGAATCGAGTATTCGCGTTTCTTTTCTTAAAAATTGGACTTTTTTATTCTTTTCATCTTCGTCAGAATTATGACCAAATAATAGATAATATTCTCTTGTAGAGAGAGCATCTATAATAATAATAATAATAATAATAATAATAATAATAATAATAATGATTTATTTTAGCTGGCAGAGTTAAGGCCGTAAGGCCTTCTCTTCCACTTAACCAGCAAAAAGTGTATATACATACGCATGAACTTACAAAGAATTCAACAATTTGATTTAGATGAGAGTTACATGTATACAAGAGTTATTTACGAATTAAACAACAAAATACTATGAACTATTAATTAAACACTGAAATAAACTGTGTACAGAATTAAACTAAAATACATAGAATGTTAATATAATTCAAATAATATTAGATAATAGAAAGAGATTATTATGAGACAATTTTGAAAATATAGCACAATCAGGATGATGTCTAAAGAAAAAAGTAAGAGTGTAGTCAGTGATAGTTAAAATCAGTACGATTGGAGTGAAATGCTAATAAGGTTATCTTTTAAGCTGTTCTTAAAGGTGTTTGTTGTTTTGCAGCCCCTAATACTTTGTGATAAGGAATTCCATTGACGCGAGGTGGATATTGTAAAAGATGAGGAATAACAAGATGTTCTATGAAGAGGTATATTTAGCGTGCCACAGATAAGTGATCTGGTATTTAAGTCGTGGTTAGAGTATAGATAAGAGAAACGAGACGAAAGGTAATTTGGTGTTGAGGTGTGCAGAATTCGAAAGAGTAAAGAAAAAGAGTGTAAAGTTCTGCGTTCTTTAAGTCGGAGCCACGAGAGACTTGCGAAGGACGGTGATATGTGATCATATCGTCGGATGTTGCACACGTATCTGACGCACATATTCTGAGCTCGCTGTAACTTGACTGACAGTTCAGAACTTAGGTCACTTAACAAAACGTCACAATAATCGAAGTGCGGCATTACTAGGGTTTGTACTAGGCTAAGTTTTAGTTGCTGGGGCAAGAAGTTTCTCAAGCGACTCAAAGCGTGAATGGAGGAACAGATTTTTTTTTATCGTTTCTTTAACTTGAAAATTCCAACTTAGGTTATTATCAAAAAAGAAGCCAACATTTTTTACGACAAATGAATAAGGTATTAGCGTGTTGTTAAGGGTAACAACTGAAAGATTACTGTTATTAAGGGAGTTAACTAAACGCTTATGTCCCATAATTATGGCTTGAGTCTTACTTGGATTAAGTGCGAGTCCGAAATTGGCCGCCCAAGTGGAGACAGTGGCTAGGTCACAATTTAACTTGTCATCGATTCATTGATCGTATTGGGTCTGGAATGTATGTAAAGTTGTAGGTCGTCGGCATAGAGGTGATATCGGCAATACTGTAAGTTATTTGATACGTCATTAATGTAGATAGAGAAAAGTAGTGGTCCTAATACGGAGCCCTGCGGGACTCCCGCCTCTGTGTATCGCCATTGGGAGAATTGATTATCAAGTGAAACAGATGAAACAGATGAAACAACACATGAGTTAACATTTTTTTTCTTCGGAATATGTATGATAAGAACTTTCTTGTGTTAAATTTTAACGTAGCTTGTTAACATGTTTCGACCTATTTTCGGTCATCTTCGGAACTGGTCGTTGTTGGTCTTGGCGTCTCTTGTTTCCTGTGTGGGTGCGTTCGTAGTGTAGAGTCAAAGAGTGTATGTGTTTTGAAATTGAGTTGTGTGTTGAGAATATCGTTGGGGTGTGTTTTCGTGTGTCTGTATATTTCATATTGTTCTAGTGTGTTGAGCTTCTGGCTTTTTGGTTGGATGTGCAGTATTTCCATGTCTGTGTTGATGTCTCTGTAGGTGTGGTTGGCATTTGTGTTGTGTTCTGGATATGTGGAGGTGTTTTGTAATTTTGTTATGGCTGTGATGTGTTCTTTGTAACGTGTTTGAAATGATCTGCCTGTCTGTCCTATGTAGAAGTTGTTGCAGGTGTTACATTTGAGTTTTTATACGCCTGTGTGGTTGTATTTGTTTGTTTGTGTTGTTTGTGTGTTGAGATGTTTTTCTAGAGTGTTATTTGTTCTGTATGCGATGTTGTAGTTTAATTTCTTGAATGGGGTTGCAATTTTATGTCTGGTTTTGTTTTAGTATGTTAGTGTGATGTATATATTTTTGTGTTCTTGTGTTTGTGTTGTATTCTTATGTTTATTGTGGTTTTATTTTGTCTTAGGATTATGTTTTCTATTATTTTGGGGTTGTATCTGTTTTCTTGTGCTATGTATTTGATTATGTTTAGTTCTTCGTTGTAATCCCGTTGGTTCATTGGTATGTTGAGTAGTCTGTGTACCATTGTTCGGAATGCAGCTTGTTTGTGTTGTGTTGTTTGGTTGTATATGTTGTGTATGTGTGTTGTTGTTGGTTTTCTGTATACTTTGAATGTGTGTTTGTTGTCTACTTTTGTTATTGTGATGTCTAGAACTTTTATGCATTTGTTTTCAGTTTCTAATGCATAGTGTAGCTTTAGGTGTATTTTGTTTATGTGTTGATGTAGGTTTTGGAACTGTCTTTTGTTTCCTTTGTATAGTATTAGTATGTCATCTACGTATCTGTGCCAATATATGATGATGTCTGCGTGTTTGTTGTTGTGTTTGTTTAGTATGTATGCCTGTTCTAATTGTTGTCCAAAAAGTATGATCGTTTACCTGTAGCCTCTGTTAAACTGTATTAAGGATACGTGAACGACCACAAATAATATGAAAAATTTCAGGCTCTAAATTTTATTTCTAAAATTTTACAAGAAAATGAACTCACAAGTGCACAAAATTACAATATATCATAACAAGATTTATTAGAATTTAAATAGCTCATATAAGTATAAAAATTTACTACTAATAATTTTTTTAAAAGCCAGTTTTATCAGAGCAGTCCTGCAGAACTCGTAAGTAGAGGAAATATGACGTCAGCCTCACTCCACTTCTATTGGGGATGATCGACTACCTTCTCTGGACGTCAAAAGTCCATCAGTGGCGGCATGTAATTTTAAAAAAGGATTGTAATAAATTCATTGTTTTTATAATGCGTTATCTCGTTTCAAGGTTTACAATTATTACGCTAAATTTCCTGTCGGTAGTTTTTTAGATTTCTTTGCATGTAACCTGTTTTAGATTTTCGAAAACTTTTCTCCTATCATCACCTACGGAAACATAAATTTATATAATTTAAGTAATGAACCTTGAAAGTCACTTTTAATTTCAATTAAAATTGAACGCAACGAGTGACGTCCTTAATTTTACAGTATATAAATAAATAATAATCAATATACAGTTCGTAATAATGAACTTACCCGAAAGTTTGTGCATTCCATAATTCTTAATATGGACTTTTTTGAAATGTGGTTTAATATTGAAATGACGAGTAGAAATAAATTAGATTGGAAACAGTAAACAAGCAATTATTTCGTCTTCAACACCAAAATAATCATATTCCCATTTCCTTTGGAAGTACAGGGACATCATTTTATTTTTACTTCAATTTTTATTGTACCTGAGTTTTTGAATGTACTTCACTCCCACCCCTTCTACTAACGAAGTTCCAACTGTCCTCCACACAGAACCAAGGCCGCATATAGTAAGCAGTACTGACTTAGTGAGTAACTTATAGTACGTTTCAGAAATATGTTCGCGTTTTCCAGTGACGAAAACTTACAATATTGAATTATATTTTCGCACAGGTAAACTGTCGTCCGTTTGCCTACGTCGCATCCCGATTTCCCCCACTTGCTTCTGCTCGCTCCACTGTAAAGACTAGTGGCTGGGCTTTCTTAGATCTTTTCTGAAAACATTAATTTCTGTTAGGAACTAATTGGACGTCTATGTAATATTAGGTAACTGTTTAAAGGAACTTAAATAAAAGGGCCTCGTTAAGTAATTGACTATCACGTGATTTCAACCTTTCTACGATCCTGCGACATAACCACTTGGACGGACAGTAGATAGCATGTCTGAGTAATTTTATCTGTGCGGGTCGGGCAGAAGCGAAGACTGAATTTACAGTACGTAAGGTACTCTTTTATAGAGTAGGTACAGAATTATTTCAACATGAGTTACTAAATATGAAGGACGAAACTGGTAATTGGAAATCGATGCAATTGTATATAGTGCGATAATATGCACAAAAGAGCCTGTATTGAAATGAACGGCCACCATTTTAAAAAATGTGATTAAATTTCCATATTATGAATATTTTTCAATTTAACTTCATTCTTTATATTGTACGCTAGTGTGCTGTAGACAGTATAATATACACTGCATAATGAATACGTTCGCATGGATAACTCAATTCGTGAGTAAAAACACTTATTGTTAATACTGTACTGTATTTTGATTAAACAAAACGTAATGAAAATTATGAAACTCAAAATCGCGATATTCCCTAATTTACGTAAATGGATGAACTACTTTTCTTCCCTCCTGTACCTAGTAAAGTGATTTGTTTATATTTTACGCCAGTACCACCGAACTCCAGTCGTGGAAGAGGGTAGCAAACGGTGTTTCCGAGTCGCAACCATTAATCCAAAGGTATAACCAGGTTAATATTAAAAACGTTAGTAAAAATAAAATGATGTCCCTGTAGTATTTCTTCATGGGTTTAGATTTTGTCATGTTCCAGTTCTCTTAAAGCTGCAGTACGCGTATTATTTGTTTGTTTGTTTACTTATTTACTCACATATTTAAGCCTACTTATTTACTTACTTAAATTGTAAATATTAGTGTCATTTTTAAAGTGGCCCATGGTTTGTACTGCCCCACTTGACGAAACAAGATTCGCATGAACAGTGAGTCAAATACTTCACTTCCTAGATGCATGCTCGTCGTCTACTTTAAAAACTCCTGTAACGCTTAATCTTGCAACCTCCTGGGACATGATGACATAGATATATAACAAAATAAGAAGGCTTCGCGCGCCCGCCACTGGTTGCGGAACACGTGCCGCCCGTGTTTGCCGTCTCTGTGTACATACTATCATGTTCCTTCCGTCCGTCTGTTTGTACACCCGCCCCTGTGTTGTCTCTTTAGCTGGAAGACCCTCTGCTTAGCCGACTCAATTTGAAATTCAGCCAAGAAGCAGTTGTTGTTGTCTTTCAGAATTGAATTACAGAAGAGCCTTTTAAACACAGGATATATCACCTTCTTACCCAGAAGCAGTGCCTTCTAAAAATGATTGTTTATATATAAAGTGGAGCAAACAAATTATTGGAAGTACTCAGAAGAGAATAGACGAATGAGTAAACAATACTTCAAAAGAATAGTGATGAAGCACAAACAAAGATAGGTCTAATATAGGTAAATTTATTCCTTTCGTACGCAATGAAGGTGGATGGAGGGCTTGGAGATAAGCTCCATTCTTTCATGAGCTCGGCATTAGAATGTGATGGTGTGGTTGGCACACTCCGACTTACTTTTACACCCAGAGAATCCGGCACTCAATTTGACATGGGACTCAGTAGATCCCGGAGCCGTTCTGGAAGTTCTGACAGCGATCCATTTCATGTCAACATCTGAAATCGCACCCGGGACCTTCCGATTCTTGGCCATTTGCTCTAGCAACTGAGCTATGCGGCCGAAGATTATAGTTTACTGAGGATGAAAGAATGAGCCTACATTCAGAAGGAAGAGAAGAAGAAAGAAGGAAAGAAAGGAAGATGGAAATATAAAAATGAAGGGTGGAGGGAATTATGTAGGCCTAAGTTCAGAACCAAAGGCGATATGAAAAAAATAAATTTTAAACAAAAAAAAAAAAAAAAAAAAGGAAATAAGACTATCCAAGCTGTAGAGATGAAAATCGGAATCGAAGCAAGAGATTGAAAAATGTGAAATTTTAAGAAATACTGGAGAAACTTAGGAAAGGTAAAATATACGTTATCGAAATAGAAAGTAGAAAAAATGAAATTTGTGAAGCAAATACTACAGAAGAACATTACGAAAAAATAACAGGAAGAAGAAGAAGAAGAAGAAGAAGAAGAAGAAGAAGAAGGGTATATGTACGTGAACCACCACAAATATTATCAGAAAATGCAGGCTCTAAATTTCAAAAAAAAAAAAAAAATTATAAGGAAATGAACTCACAATTGGACAAAAATTACAAGGTACCACAATAAGACTTATTAGAACTTAAATATCTGATAAAAGTATAAAAAAAGATTACTGATAATATTTTTTTAGAATTCACTTTTTACTTCAAATTAAATTTTCCAAAATTTGAAAATTTTCGCACATTATTTCATAAATCCACAACCATTAGAGATAGAATTCTGAAATTTTGTACACTGATTTAACATGCATTTATCCAAAATGTAGATTACAATGATGCCCATTTCTTTGAAAATAGAAAAATTAGGTCACAACACATTATGTAAATTTTAATATATTTTAGATAGGACAAATAAAAATTAATTTTATTGAAATAGACAACTCTACATGTCTAAGAGTAGTCTACGTTTCAGAAATAAGTGTTTATTACATGCAGGAAAAATATTAAAGATGTCAGGGAGACCATAACAATATTATGGTTACCAAATGATGTAACTGCAGGTTTTTTTATACTTTTATGAGATAAGTTCTAATACGTCTTGTTGTGGTACCTTGTAATTTTTGTCCGATTGTGAGTTCATTTTTTTTATAAAATTTTATAAATTTAGAGCCTGCATTTTCTGATAATATCTGTGGTTGTTAACGTACATATACCCTTAGGAAATGTGAAATATACGTTATCGGAATAGAAAGATGGAAGAAATAATGATATTTGTGAAGCAAATAGGACAGAAGAACGTTACGAAAAAATAACAGAAGAAGAAGAAGAAGAAGGAGAAGGAGAAGGTTTACGAAAAGTAAGATTCAGATATAAAAGTAAATAAACAAAAGAAGGCAAATAGAACAGTCCGAAAATAAATTAAATTTATATTAAATTATATTTGTGTAGTTTCAATGTACAATTTATCAATCTATATTAATACAGAATTAATTTTCTGTCTTATTAAATTACGAAGTTATATTTCCACAAATATTTTGGATTTATTTAAAGAGTTATCTTCAGTTAAAGAACACAGTAAATAGCACATTGAACACAGGTGATATACAGTGAGAGAAAATGTGTGCATATTATAAAATTGAACATGTATAAAACATTATAAAATTACATGTGAATACTAGAGTGGTTCCAAGTCATTTTAGCTTGCAATGAATAACATTTAATAAAACTTGTATGTTAAAATTAGTCTTATAATATGATAACCACACTTTAGTTGAGTCTATAAATGTTATATAACTAATTTAGGTCACGTTGTAATCACATATAGGGTGGAAGGTAACCTTTTACAATCCTGGGATATGATATCTCGAATTATGACAAACAAGAAAGTCTAATAATATTTTGTAACTTGAAATTATGATTTAAGTTTTTCATGAAACTGCTCAAAATTGGATTTTATCTCATGTATGATAGAGTAAGTTATGTATGGCCATGTTACAGTAGTATTTGCGTGGAAAATAACACAGATTTTGAATAAATCGCGTGAATAGTCGTGTACACATTGCATGGGAACAGGGCTATGGCACGCTGGCAACACTGTTTCTTACGTGCGCAAACTATGTGGCCGAGCTAGGTGTACGGAGCGGACGATACGCTTAAATTCACTTCGTCATTAGTGCAGGCTACGTGCAGTTCGAAGCAGTTGAAATAAGAGATGCCACAGTTTTCTAATCGTGAGTATCTGGACATGTTATTAATTTATGGCGAAACTGGTCACAATGCTGCTGCAGCTGCTCGCTTATACCGTGACAGATAACTGGATCAGGAGTGTGAAAGTTGTAGACACGCAACTGCTGGACACTTTGAACAATAACTTTAAAAGACACTGTAGAGAATGGTGTACAAAATTTAACACCGTACCCGACATTAATGTGTGTAATTTTCATTTAGTTTCCAAGTTGTTTACTTCTTCCAAACATTGTATTGTAATTGAGTTCGAGTGACATCAACTGTGTGATCCTCAATATAAAATCATACTGTTTTTAAAGGATTAATGTTGTTTTATGCACAATTTTTCATTCTACTGTATTGTTGATGAAATTGCCTTAAAATGTAACGGAAACTACGTGTTAGTTCGTACTAAATTTAGTTCTGAAACGATACAATAACGAACGTTTCATTATAGATAACGAATAACATAGTTCATATAATTAACATGTTACGATTACATAAATTTTGATTTGACTGCATTCTCAGCAGATGTTTTTGTTTACAAAACGGTACGTGTGTACAGTAGTGGCAAAAAAAAAAACCGGACCGACCCTTGTATCTGATTTCAGAGCCTTGTTCACTTCAGAGCACGATAGACTGGTAACTAAGACTTTCATGGTTCGATACCTGCCTTGGAAGGAAACTTTTTTTGTTCCTTATTAAAATTTATTCCAAATACTTTTCGATTGCAGCGATATTTTCCTACTTAATTAACTTATTATTCCCAGAACATGAATTTTACCAGCAATCGAAAAGTATTGGGAATAGATTTGAATAAGGAACAAAAAAATGTTTCCTTCCCAGGCAGGATTCGAACCACGAAAGTCTTAGTTACCAGTCTATCGTGCTCTGGAGTAAACAAGGCTCTGAAATCAGCTACAAGGATCGGTCCGGTTTTTTTGCCACTACTGTACATCCTCTCAAAACCCCTGCCAAGTAGGTGATTGGAGCGGCATTCAGTATACTGGAGTGCAATGATCTCGCGAAGTAAACACTGCTATTCTACAACGTTGCAACATTCGTTTTCTCGAAATGTTACAAAACTATTGGTCGTATGAAAAAAAATATATTGTTTGACAAAACGTTTCCAAATGACATGATCTGTTATGTGTGTGAAGGGTTGTAAAAGGTTACCTTCCACTCTGTATTTAAAATTTAAAATATTAAAAAATTTAAAATAGCAGTAATTATCCGCTAGTGATACTATAAATGAAGATAAATATCATAAATCCTTCAATAACTGTCTATTTTTTAACATAATGCGTAGTACAAGGAATTACATTAGGTTATACACATAAAACATATGACTAGCGCTTTCGCCAATAAGGTGGCATCTTCAGGTCTAGTTAGCATATTATGAAGCTTTATACATAAAGACACAGATGAAATGCAACATAATAAATGTGATAAAATACATGACATGAGAAAAAATTACAATGTTAAAATAACTGCGCAAACAGAAGGCAAAGTAAAATAATTACTTGAAAACAGGTGAGATGGTTGTAGTAATTCAACCTCTATGAAGTCTAGTTATTAAATTACAGAATCTATGCCTTGAATAAAAGTCTGCAAGACATGTGTGTAGCTTATGAAATATAAAAGAGATGGTTAGAAGAGTAAAAAGCTGCAACAGTCATCACGACGCATAGAATGGCAGCGTGTTGTGAATCTGTAAGAATCAATAAGAGATGTTTTAATAAAGGAACCTATACGGATCAAAAGAAATTATGTAGCGATAAAACACGAGATTTTTGAAGCCGTGGGAAGAGTCGATGTTACATGGCCGGTGGCGTGGTGTTGACTTCATAGAGGTTGAATTACTAAACCATCTCACCTGTTTTCAAGTTATTATTTTACTTTGCCTTCTGTTTGCGCAGTTATTTTAACATTGTAATTTTTTCTAATGTCATGTATTTTATCACATTCATTATGTTACATTTCATCTATGTCTTTATGTATAAAGCTTCATAATATGCTAACTGTACCTGAAGATGCCATCTTATTGGCGAAAGCGCTAGTCATATGTTTTATGTGTATAAACTAATGTAATTTCTTGTACTACGCATTAGGTTAAAAATAGACAGTTATTGAAGGATTTATGATATTTATCAACAGTAATCTCACTAGAGGTTTTGATTTATCTAGAGAAAATCAAAACTCGAGTGGGATTTAATTGACTATTACACGATTAGAAGAAAGTAGGCTATATAAAGATTAGAAGTAACAAAATGTACAATAAAATATTAATTGGCTTACGAGAATAAACTGTCTTCAAATGTATTATTGTACCATTTCAACATTACGCTAGATGGCAGTAGTGTCTTATGATGATGTTTTCTTGTTACCGGTATCAGTTGTGCCAACGATGGAATCATCATTGAACTCTGTGGACTGTTACTAGTCAAGAAGGCTTTGTTGATTCAGTTTAATTTTTATTAAAACATTTGCATACCATTTCAATCATCCGGATCCCAGTAATCAACGTCACTTGACAGATGATTTACAATAAATCTTAGTATTAAACAATCTCTGATACGTGACTATCCATAATATATAGCAGAAGCTATAACAAACATAACCTAAATAATATAAACAAGTGTTAGAAAAGTTTTAATTAGGGATGATGAAATAAACAAGAAACGTTTTAATTAACGATGATGAAATAAAAAATAAACATGGATAATTTTAAAAGAAACAATTATTGAGAGTACAATTTTCAAATTTGAATGTTTTGGTGGTTGGTGGTTCAGTTGATGTTATATTGGACGTGTGCGTAAAAGAAGTGAACTCGTTGGTGTACATGGTGTATCCCTCAACTCATTCAGGATTTCCGAATGGTGCTCTTCATATATGACCAGTGATCTTTATTAATTCATGTTCTTGAATGCCAAAATGCGAGTCATATTTAAAAGTGATGTGCATCGACTGGAATGGTTTGTAATTTTTTTGTTTTTTTTTTTTGACGGCCAGACCAGTGCAGTTTGAAATGTCGGCAAACAAAGAAACAAATGCTAGGCTAATTATAGAAATAAACAAATTCTAGGGACGCGATAAAATTAAACAAATGCTAGGGACGCGATAAGATTGTGCGATAAGCAGCCATGATTGGTTGAAAGACGTCCTTTCGTGCCGTTTTATTGGTCGAAAGTAGTGTGACGTAGTAAAAGTGTAATAGTCTTCATAAAAATATTAACTTGTCGGACCAACATGCTTTTTAAATTTAGTGATACTATGTTCACATAAGAAAAGTCATTGAAGGGATACAAACATTGGCATTCTCTATGTGTTTTGTTTACAATCACTCGTAGCGAGCGGTGAGTTGTAATAGACATAGTATTTAAGATGAAGAATGGAGAGAAAAAAGTAATAAAACATAATAAAAAAAGAAGACGAAGGGAAAGAAAAAGAAAAAAAATAACATGTGAAGATAAGAAAGAGAGAGATAAACGTAAAAAATATAAAAAAAGTCCTTTTAAAGAACAAGCCATTATAGCGTTCTCCTCCTCTCCTTTAAAACTGCATTTTAAAACAAACGACTGGAAGGAATATGCAAATGTAGTCACAGGAAACTCGATTCTTCTGTACGTCCAATCAACGCGATATGATCAGGGAACGGGGAAACAAAAGTACATTCGGGATTTTATAGAGATTTTGATGCAGTGATTTGAGATAGCGGGAAGGGAGGGGATAATGCAGGGAGGAAGCGGTATGTGCATGCAAATTAACAGTAGTGCAAGGGAGACTCAGGAATGATGAATGGTACACATGTAATAAACCCGAAGGTAGTAAAAGGGAAATAGGTAAAGGGGTGCGAAAGGAACAATTGTACACGGAATCATTAGTTATCCGGATAGAATTGATCGTTGCAGCATGCAGATGGATCTGCCCCAGTCAAAGTTGATGTCCATGCAGAATAATTGTGTGATTCAAGGTTAATTACATGTTTCTGTACGGCAGCCGTGGCGAAAATGTAATCGTCCGCCGAGCCACTGTGTAACCTGCAACGTGCATAGCACCTATGGAGGGAGGCGGACACCCGAAGGGGAAGTCAAGCAACTGTCTGACTTATTAACGGATTTTCATTTTCCTTACGTCAAGCACTTAAATATAATTTTATACAGTACAAGGCTACAAACTACAGTCGCGACGCTGTTATTCCCGGCGTGACTCCTCCTCTTTGCTTAGGTATACGTATTAGAAAGTGAAGGCTCTATTAAAGTCTAGGTAGGTAGTATCGTTCGCCATTTTTGTTCTTACGTTGCCGAGCTACCATACGAAGAATCTACTTGCCACACCGTTAAACATTATCATGTCGTAGCTCCTATGATAATAAATTAAACGTACTGTAATTCAGAAAATAATTGAGCGGCAAATAACGTCTTCGTGTGCTTTCTGCGAACGCCAACGAAAGAGCCAAAATGGCGGGCGATTATATTAAGTATTTATCGAGCCTTAAGAAATGAATAACGTCTTCATCAGAGAATCACAAGACGCACACTTTTAAATGTAGCCGACCAGCAACGCGATTGGCTGCCGGAAATTAGAGCGACGGGATTATAATGTTTAGTACTTGTAATGAAAGAAATGAACAATAAATGAACAATATCACAACCTAAAATTAACTGTATTCAGAATATGTCTGCGACCAAGTTTCAAAATCAGGAATTATGTCACTTATTGCCAGTCGTAGTTGATCACGAAGGTCAGTCGTGATCTAAATTTGGTTTTACTACTTTCATTGTTGAAAATAATTTTTCACAAACGTAAGTTGTAGCGAACATGGCTTCAACAGAGCAAGCGAAAGAACGAAGCTTCGGATATTTATTTTTTGGCAAAAATTTGAAAGGTTGAACATTTGTCAAGTCCTTACATCTATCTTTCATTTAACATCACATAGTAAATCAGTGAGTTCAAATTGAAGAGCTAACCGCATTATTCGTACATTTGCTGAAAAACGGCCGACGTACAGAGATGATGATGATGATGATGATGATAATAATAACACTTAATATTTTTAATGTTTCACGAGTAACATTTAGTAGGATAATTCCGTTTTATGTTACACAACTGAACAAATCATACATTTAATATTGTCCTCATATTGACAGCAAAAAAATGCCTCCTCCCATTCTATTTGAAACTTTCGTTTTTGTAGAGGTACAGTACATGGTTTCGAGAGAGACATGCACCACTCGCAGGTCAGAGACAAATACAATGGAACGGAGTTTAACTCCAGTGAGTGAGAGGGTGGGCTTGGGGGAAGGTTAGGAGCAAGAGAAATGCACAGTTATTACTGTGAGCCAAAATGTCTCGCGAGTCACAGTCTCGCCACGGCTGCTGTACGGCATAGGTTTAGAAATGTATGAGCTGCAGTTAAAGTCACAGCTTCCTTCGTGTGTTCTGTACACTTCGTTATGAATTAAACACTACAGTTATAATTACAGCATTCTCTTGAACGTAAAACCATTGTTGTGCAGCAACACCTAAAATTTTTTTCTATTTCTACAAAATTAATGTTTTACATCTCTCAAATAAATAAGTAGGCCTAGATTAGCGGTGACCAGAATTCGTACGGCAGTGATTACACACGAGAGACAGTGTAAGAAGTAAGGAGACGGGGGAGAAGTACATGGCATGAAAACTACAACCAGTGGTGGTTCGTGCACTGACATTGAGTTCTTCATAACCGCGCGAATAAAAATCACAAGCTCTGCTGTATCAGTAATGTCACTATTGTCATCAAGAACCAATAAAATATATATACAAATTTTCTTGCTTTTTTTAAATATTCCTCATGAACACAATCAGAAATATCCTGAATTCTCTTCTGGATACTTGGTCGAGAAATGCGCAGTTTTTTCAAAATTAATTAACAACTTTCATTGTACAAATTATTTCAGCCACCTTGATCATTACGCTTGTAAAAAAACTCTCCTTCGTTGGAAGACAACGGAACGAGCTATTTCATTCGCCACTAGATAGTTGGCTTCCATTTATTCATGTCATATTTCTCTTCAAGACGATGATTTATGGCTGATTTCAGTTCTTGGAATTTAATCGTTTCATTACTACACTAGGACGTAATAATCTATCAGTTTCTCTGTATTATTATTATTATTATTATTATTATTATTATTATTAATACTATTACTACTACTACTACTACTACTACTACTACTACTACTACTACTACTACTACTACTGATAATGCTATCAGTATTGTTATTGGTATTACCATTATTGTTGTTATATTGTTATTATTGTTATCGTTATTATTATTATTATTATTATTATTATTATTATTATTATTATTATTATTATTATTATTATTATTATTATTATTATTAAATCAATAATTAGTAAATAACTGATAAGTCATAAAATATTTAAAAAAATAAAATAAAATGGACATATAGCATAGTCTAGTAAATTGTTTTATGCTTCAAGGAAAGATATAGGCCTATATATATATATATATATATATATATATATATATATATATATATATATTCAGCCACGCATGTAAGAATTGTGGTACTGGTAACATTTTCTGATAGATAAATAATAATAATAGTAATAATAATAGTAATAATAATAATAATAATAATAATAATAATAATAATAATAATATATGCCTGTGTATTCAGCGTAATGCCCTGTAATGTCGCTTCTATATACTACTACTAATTGAACCGTTGAGCAAAGCAACATATTACATTTTCTCCGACAGAACAGAGAATAAATTCCTGTTCCCATTCTGTACGAAACCTTCTGTTCCTGCTCGTGTAGACAGAGGGTTTGTGGAGCGACACGGCACCGACACTGCTTACCATCAGTACCTGAGCGAGACAGAGAGAAATGTACAGGAAACTCCCCTTACCAGTATGAATGTCTTTGATTACACGATGTAATCACGATACCCAGTTTGGTCACCGCTGACCTAGATCCTTGGTATGTCGTCCATTTCTTCTATACCGATTCCTACATTTTGCTTCAAAGCTTTATATCTACAATTATCTATGAAATGTCGTTGGTGTAATACATATACATAAATATAAAAATAATTTTTCTTTAATTAATTAGCCGACCGACCGACCGACCAATGAAGCACTTACTAATATCATGAGCATTATTCCCCATATCGTTATTTATTAATTTAAATAAGAAAAGTTTACTAGTAATAATAATAATAATAATAATAATAATAATAATAATCGTAATAATAATAGCCACCAACATTATCGTCATTTCAAAAAATTTTTAACGTGAAAATACAGTTTAGATTATTATCGAAAAAGAAACAAGATTTCTTAGGATACATGATTAAGGCATTAGTGTGTTTGGCACGTACAAGAACCCTGTCCCTGGCAGACGGCTTCAAGCGTAATTCGTCGGCCATTTTTCGCCCACTTTCGATTTTTACGCGTCGTTAAATCAACATGCCTTACGATAGCTAAAGGAATACGAATAACATATTTAATTGATTGCATAAGTAATTAAATACAAAGAACTTCATATCCAAACGTTGCTACATCCAAAATGCATTGTCTTCTAGATGTCTGTTAATAATTTGGAATACCAGACGGCCCATGTATCTAATTACTTTCAACCACAAACTGCGAAAAGTCTACGGAGATTTGAAGAATGAAGTGACAACCCAAGTGAAATAAGCCATTAAGAGGAATTTGTCTCCTTAAATATTTGAAAAAGGAGATCGAAATACATGATGATATGATATGAGAGTATTTACAAATTCATGACAAAACTAATGCTAACATATGCAGTAGAATGAAGGCCAGAATTACAAGAACACGTCAAATATTTAAAGGCTCGAAAGAGATGAAAACGCTACTAAAATTAGCGGAAAATAGACTCTGAATCTGAAATGAAAACATTTGAGGACTTCGTAAAATATATATTAGAAGAGAATGACGTACAGAGAAGAATATGAAAGATGACGTGGCCGTGTATTTTACTTGTATATGACTTGTTAGAACCTCGTACGCTCAGTAAAACATCATATTTAGAGAAATATCTGAGAGGAATATACTGGATTTCAAAAGGGAATGGTTTCTGCTGTAGACGAGAGAAGGATGAAGGGTCTCTACAGGGTGTTAAAAATAACGTTTACAACATTTCAGGGTTGATAGAGGAGGTGAAAACAAACATCTGTTTTAAGTGATAAAACTTTAGTAGATGCACCGTTTTGCCGCTAGATGGCCTGAAGGATAGATGACTTGACTTCAATCACAACACACACTGGTTAGTTCTGTTTGTGCACGATCAATCTTGTAGGGCCTTGTCTGTTGCCTCATAGTCGCCATGGTGATAATCCTTTTATTTTTCTACGCGACGTCCTACCAGAACTTTTAGAAAATATCCCATTGAACATCAAAGAACGAATATGGTTTCAGCTTGACGATGCCCCTCCACACTTTGATCGTCGTATCAGGAACCACCTAAATGCTGCATTCCCCTATCGTTGGATTGGCAGGGGTGGGCCTGTACCGTGGCCACCTCGATCACCGGACCTAACCTCACTGGATTTCTTTTTTGTGGGGAGATGTGAAACGTTTTGTGTATGAGACACCGATCGATGTGGCAGAAGACTTAGTTGCTCGCGTTGTTGAAGCTGCACATGTTATTAGAGACAATGTTGGCCTTTTTGAGCGTTGAAGACATTCCATAATACGAAGGTACCAGTTGTGCAATACCTTCAATGGACGGCAGTTTGAACACCACCTCTAAAACGACAATTGGTCTTGTTCTTTATGGATTATACTAACACTTACGTACACAATAAATGGCTCATCTGCCAAAGTTTTGTCATTTACAAAAGCTATTTGTTTTTACCTTCTCTATTATCCCTGAAACGTTGTAAACGATATTTTTTAACACCCTGTATATTATGAAGTACAAGAAATATCTTTATCGTGTCAGTAATCATGAGTCACCCCTGTAAAAGGGGTTCTACCCCCAGCACAGGATGTCTTTGCCCAACATGGAACATCATTCATTCAGTACTTATCTACCAATCACAGTTTCAGCAATATTACCAATTCTGGAAGCAGTTATTCATATCGAAACCCTTTCCTGATTTTTTTAAATGGAAGAACTGTAGATAGTGACTCGCTTCTTTGCTTAACATTTAAAATTTCACAGGCAGAAAGATCTGCGATACTTATAGAATAGAGCCTGATCGTTTACTACTCTATATTTTTTATCAAAGAGTACAGTTACAGCAATATTATTCTAATTTGTCTCTGCTCTTTTGTTTGTTTTTCTGTGGTTATAAGGTAACCATCATCATAAAATAATAATCGATACGAACAGCTGTTAGAGTGGCGGCCATTTTCTTCTCTATATACAACGTTTAACAGGGAGTTTCACGTGTATAACTACAGCAAAGCAATTCCCACTGCTTATACATGGTTTATTGGAAACTTTTTCTGTCCCAACTCTGCACGGTTCATTAGTAAGACCGATAGTCTACCGGTATTACTTATATCACCACATAAGAATGTGTAAAATGTGTAGCAACTATTTACAGTTCCCGTGGCTATTAATTTCTCCTTTCTTACCATATAAAAGGTGGGTCAAAAGTCGCTTTCCCCAATATTCGTTCTTACGTTTCACACTTGTACATATAAGTTATAAGTAATAGATGTCGTAACTTGAATAAATGAATAGCAAGTGTAATAAGTGATGGGTTGACAACCATGTTCGTGCGTCAATTGTTTTCTTTTCCGAAGTTACGGCTCGTTGTTATGAAATTATCTCAAAAGAACTAAACACTCCTGGTGTGACTGTTTGGGGTGGCTATTCTTTTTTTTTATCCAATTTAATAAACCCTATTTCACCCTGAGGTATATTAGGGTTATAGTTGGCATCAAAATACATATTTTATAACCAATAAACAATAGTAAAGTGATAACATAAAATAGTGGTCACATGAATTATGTAGAAGCATGCACATTAGTGAAAGAATGGATCCTGTTAAAGATTAATGAGATGTTTGAGGAATAATCAATGTAAAAGGTATACAAGAATGTCTAACCGTTTCACGATCTTAAAAAGATAATCAATAGTAGATTAATAAAACAAAGTTTCATTTTCACTTTCAAATTAATACTTAATTCATGAACAATGAAACGGTTAAGAGTAATAAACAGATATTACAAGCAATGATTTACGGTTACGAGTTACATACATGATTCAGGAACAGTTACAATAATTAAAATATAACACAGGTAATGACTTACAACTAACGAATACCGAAATTCTTGAAGGGCAATATATAATAGTAGGGGTAATACAAAAGGTTTTAAAAACAAATGTAAACAGTACAGTAAAGGAATAGTAGAAAAATGACTTCAGATTACAAATTAAACTCATTCTTTTTAAAGTAATAGGTAACAACAAAGAGATACTAATAACAATACACTGACTGTAGTTACGGATTAAACACATTTTGAAAAACACACACGCAAAGGTTTAATAGCTATTTACAGGCATCATTCAAAGGGACGATGACTGTAACTCACATCTTCTTGACGTTATTTCGTATATTATTTTGTGTTTCAATCTATTTCAATTTGTTATTTTTCACTGTAACAACAAAATATGTTTCATAAAGCCTCAAGACTTTTCTCTATACTTAATGTATCACGGTACTCTTTGTCAATTGCTACCTGGTTATGGGAAGAAATATATACAAATAAAAATAAAATAGTTATTAAACACATTATTTTAAAAGCAATAAATAGCTATATTAAGAGATGACTTGAAATTTACGAATTAAATGCATTATTTACTAACAACAATTGGCAATAAGGAGGTATTACAAGAAATGGCTCAAAATTGGAAATTAAATACATAATTAAAATAAATAAATAAAAATAAAACCAATAATACAATAGTATGCGAAATTGAAGACTTACAGTTTCACAAGAATTGATTAGAACTAATACGATTTTTCCCCCAGAATAATTTAACATTTTACAATTTCACGAATATTCTATTCAAGAAGGACATGAAATAATTATATGATTTAGAGTTGGTAAGTATATTGGTTAACGGTTTGGTAAATGTATAATTTAAAGTGTTCAGTAACAACTCAAACTCGTTTTCTCGCTATTCTTTTTAGAAGGAACTGTTACCGGCGGCCGGTATCTTCAGATGTTAGAAGAGGTGATTATTCCTGAACATGAAAACAGCCCTTGTTTTGTCGAAATGCAGTTAATATGACAAGATGGAGCACTACCTCATTTTGGTGTAGGAGTGAGGGACTTCTTGAACCAGCAATTCCATGAATGGATTGGCCGTCGTTGCACAACAGAATGGCCACCCAGATTATGCTACCTGAGGCTATGTGATTTTTCGCTGTGGGGTATCCTGAAAAATGATGTTTTTGTTCAGAAACCGCAGGATCTGCATCAGTTGCGACAGATGATGGAACAGTCATTCGTGATAATCGATGAAAATCGTGAGTTATGTTCTGCTATCTGCAAATCAGTGTCTAATAATAATAATAATAATAATAATAATAATAATAATAATAATAATAATAATAATAATAATGTTTTATTTTCGCTGGCAGAGTTAAGGCCATAAGGCCTTCTCTTCCACTCAACCAGCCTTAATCAATACAATACATAAATTTAAATTGCAAATATTTTCACTACACTTAAAAGGTTCTCCAGCAATAATCTTCACTACACATTTATTTAAATTTAGATAAATCTATAAGGTAAAGTAGTAACTTAATTTATGAGCTAATTTAATTCAATGAATTATAATTAATTTAATATTTGAGATAGCTAGTAAAATGATGAAAATTAATTTAATATAAGCTTACTAGGACTATGTTACAGGGAGAATATATATATATTTCTATTTCTATAATGAGAATATTAATGTAATTGTCATTAGAGGTTTTGTAAATCTATTTAGAGAAATTAAAGATAATAATAATAAGAATGGACAGATGTTAGTTTCATTATAAGTAACAAATATTAATCAGCAATTCATCTGTTAAGTAAGAATTTATGTAATTTTGACCTAAATGAAGCTATTGTCCAACAACCCCTTATATCACTCGGAAGCGAGTTCTAATTTCTAGCAACTGAAACTGTATAGGATGAAGAATATAAAGATGTCTTGTGGTAGGGTATAATGAGTAAATTGTTATAATGAGATCTTGTACTTAGCTGATGATATGCGGATAAATTTTGAAAACGAGAAGCCAAATATATTGGGGTAGCGGTGCGCAGAGTTTGAAACAAGAGAACAAGGGAATGCAGAGCTCGTCGATCGCTTAGCCTTAGCCAAGACAGAGTTTGGAAAGACGGGGAAACATGATCATACTTACGAATATTACAAATATAACGGACGCACGCATTATGCACACGTTGTAGCCTGTTGCTCAAATTTGCATTTAGGTTACTTAATATAATATCGCAGTAGTCAAAGTGTGGCATCACGAGTGTTTGTACAAGGATTAATTTTAATTTATCAGGAAGAAAGTTCTTCAGTCGCTTTAATGAGTAAATAATGGAAAATATTTTTTTGGAAGTGTGATTCACTTGTTCATTCCATTCCAGGTGACAATCCATATAAATACCAAGGTTCTTCACGGTCGTACTGTATGGAATAGTAGTATTATTTACAATTATCGGTGTCTAAACATTGTGAATTGTGTATCGAGAAACAGGGCCTCCATTTTGAACAAAATCTGTAAAGGAATGTGTAGTCATATGTAAGTTGAATGTAATTAAATATAAGGAAGTGTTTGGGGAAAGCGACTTTTAACCCACTCTGTATCTCGGGGTTCCTTGTAAAACATTCGTAATATTTACGTGTAGAATGCAGTTCGCACGTCGACGTCCGTATTTTTACCACTCTTTATGCATTCCCAACAGCACCATATGTTGAATAATCCTGTATATTACAGAAGGAGCATGACCCGCATATCTGGCAAGCGAATAGAAATCCCAATTCCCGCGCACACTGCCATAAAGGCTGTTTAAATTAGGAACCTGAATGAGTTCATGTTTAATAAGGCATTCGATATTTATGTCAGACGTATAATTAGAGGTCTTAAATTCAACTACTTAGCAGTTTCACAAAGACATATAAAAAGAGAGAGAGAGACAATATGTAACAAGGCAGGAATACAAAAGAGCTCGTCACGGCAACAAAGATCCTTAAACCACTCAGTGAAATGGGAAACTTAGAGCAAACAAAGGCAGGCACGGAAAACAACAAACCTACAAACAAATAAGTGAAGTAACAGGCGCCACTGAACATAAAACACGCCTTATTCTGTGCTGGAACGCAGCTGTTGCTTAACTTAGGGCCCGCTCCCTCGCCTCGCTTTTGCTTGTTATTCAGAGATGTTTGGCTTCAAGAAAAGAATTCTCTGCTTGTGTGGAAACTTTAGCCCTACTTGTCGTAATGTGACCCCGTTGTTGTCGGCAGTTTCAGTGGCGTGCTGCTCTCTCATTCACTACAGTGAAATTTGGAACTTAAAAGTGAAGATCATTAAAATCGGATTACACAAAAAGTTTCAGATTTGGACACAATGGGTCGCTTTCTAAAACGAGGTCTAGACCCAGGCCATGGCTTTAAACCGCGTTTGGATTTATAAAACGGGGTATTTTTCATTTTTCTGAACCATGGCTCAAAACCATGGTCTGAAGCAGAGACCACGACTGGGGCAGGTTTAAAACCACTGCTTCATGTATACAAGATGGAGATAGTAGACCAGCTGGATGATTATCAAAGAAAAATTTGTGTCTATGAGTATTAAATCTCCTGATTAGAGTGATGAGAGAGAGGAATAATCCTTTGTAACTATGTAACGACGATAATTTCATGCGAATATTTCGATTTTCGAAGAAATCAATGTAAAATATAGCAAGAATGCTAAATAATAATCTGCAACGAAATGCAATAGGCGATAGGCTGACAGTTTTTTACATCTTCTTGTTGCTTTCAGGGAAGTAAGATATAATATTTTATATTAATTATACCTTTATACCTAGAGAACGATATATCTTAATTCTTACTCTTTACAGTAGTTTTGGACATTTTATTTAATACTCGAAAATGTTGTGGGCCTACAAGAATATGAAGCAAACGTGATTTTGTCTTCTTATTTTAAGTTTTATGCTACTGGGGCTTTCCACGTAGTACTAGCCTATTATATGTGAAAACAGAGCCATACTACATTTTAGTTTCAATTGAAATTTTAATCCAATTAATATTTAGACCTACGTTATTAATTCCTTAGAACCGGGTTTTCAGGTTGTTAATGTTGGTAGTAGTTATGAACAAGCGATAAACTACAACATAAACGCTCGACTTGTGCTAATTGTTTCGGTAATATCATTTCTGGTACCTAAAGATCCGTTCCCTATTAAATACTAAGTAATGCTAGTATTTTAAACGCACGGATATTCCATAAATATAACAATACTTTAGCTGAGAACAAAACGTTACTTACTGCAATTTAATAAAAATATTAATCTCGATGTTCATTTCTTTCTAACATCGATTGTGTACAGGAATAAAAGCGATTCTTAGCTGCGTTGCCATATATAAAACCCACGAACCTCGGTTTCTTCTCAAGCCGCGTCTCGACTTCGTTTTAGAAATCGCATAAGGGTTCAGACCTCGATCGCGGTTTAAAAGCCGTGGTTTCGAACCACGATTTCGTCCGCGTTTTAGAAATCGACCCAATGGGTCGCTTTCTAAAACGAGGTCTAGACCCCGGCCATGGCTTTAAACCGCGTTTGGATTTATAAAACGAGGTCTTTTTCATTTTTCTGAGCCATGGCTCGAAACCATGGTCTGAAGCGGAGACCACTGCTGGAGCAGGTTTAAAACCAAGGCTTCTTGTATGCAAGTTGGAGATAGTAGATCAGCTGGATGAATATGAAAGGAAAATTTGTGATTACAAATATTAAATCTCGGATTAGAGTGATGAAAGACAGGAATAATCCTTCGTAACTATATAACGACGATAATTTCATGCGAATATTTTCGATTTTCGAAGGAATCAACGCAAAATTTAGCAAGAATGCTAAATAATAATCTGGAACGAAATGCAAGAGGCGCCAGGTTGACAAGTTTTTACACCTTCTTGTTGTTTTGAGGGAAATAAGATATAGGCCTACTATTTTATACCAATTACACCTTTATGACTGTAAGACGATGCAACTTAATTCTTAGTCTTTACAGTAGTTCTGGACATTTTATTTAATACTCGAATATGATGTGGGCCTTCACGAATACGTATGAAGCAAGCGTGACTTTGTCTTCTTATTATAAGTATTATGCTACTGGGGCTTTCCACGTAGTAGCCTATTATATGTGAAAATAGAACCATATAATATTTTAGTTTCAATTGCAACTTTAATCCAGTTAATATTTAGGTTATTGATTCGTTAGACCCGGCTTTTCAGGTAGTTAATGTTGGCAGTAGCTATGAACAAATGATAAACTACAACATAAACGTTCGAATTGTGCTAATTATTTAGGAAATATAATTCTGGTACCTAAAGATCAGTTCCCTATAATTAATGCTAGTATTTTAAACGCACATATATTCTGTAAATTAGCAAATATAACAATGATGAAAGAGTGATGGAACGGAGAAAAATTCTCTCCAGCGCCGGGATTTGAACCCGGGTTTTCAGCTCTACGTGCTGATGCTTTATCCACTAAGCCACGCCGGATACAACCCCGACGCCGGTTAGAATCGTCTCAGATTAAGCTCCATCTCTTGGGTTCCCTGTAGTGGCCGCCCTCTCCACTACGTCATAGATGTCTATGAACGCAGGACCGAAGTCCATACATGTGTTGAGGTGCACTCGAATGAATAACTGGTTGGCCGGGATCCGACGGTATGGGCGCCGTCTTAAATCACAAAGTGATTTTTACGCATATCATATATATATATTTTTTGATGTACCGAAGTACATCATATGATGACGCAGAATATCTGCATGGAAATATCATATGTACTTCGGTACATCAAAAAAAAATATATATATATGATATGCGTAAAAATCACTTTGTGATTTAAGACGGCGCCCATACCGTCGGATCCCGGCCAACCAGTCATTCATTCGAGTGCACCTCAACACATGTATGGACTTCGGTCCTGCGTTCATAGACCTCTATGACGTAGTGGACAGGCGACCACTAGAGGGAACCCAAGAGATGGAGCTTAATCTGAGACGATTCTAACCGGCGTCGGGGTTGTATCCGGCGTGGCTTAGTGGATAAAGCATCAGCACGTAGAGCTGAAAACCCGAATTCAAATCCCGGCGCCGGAGAGAATTTTTGTCCGTTCCATCACTCTTTCATCATATGATGACGCAGAATATCTGCATGGAAATATCATATGTACTTCGGTACATCAAAAAAATATATAAATATAACAATACCTTAGCTGAGAACAAAAGAATGTGACTTACTGGAATTCAATAAAAATATTAATCCCGATGTTCATTTCTTTCTAATATCGACTGTTTACAAGAATAAAAATCGATTCTTAGCTGCGTTGCCATATATAAAACCCACGAACCTCGGTTTCTTCTCAAGCCGCGTCTCGATTCCGTTTTAGAAATCGCATAAGGATTCAGACCTCGATCGCGAATTAAAAGCCGAGGTTTGGAACCACGATTTCGTCCGTGTTTTAGAAATCGACACAATGCGTCTCCGATAGCTAATACAAATACGATCTCTTCCGGCTACATTATCTCATAATAAATTCTGTTGAGTCTTATACAGAGCTATCAAATAGACGTTCATCCGTGAGCATGAGGCCGCACTTGGCTGTGGAAGCAAGGTGTTTGCCGGCAGAGTAGGATATTCATAGGCCCTTAAGTCAAGCTCAAAGATTTCCCATTCAATTTACAATTACAATTAAAGCTTATATTTATTTCACTTTATTTTATTTCATTTTAAAGTGTGAACATAACAGGCCGACCAATTACAATGTTCCCTTATAACTAAAATATTAATTATTTAATACAAAAATTACACACACACACACACAGAGATAGTCTATACTGTACATATACCTTAAAGGAACCCGGAGGTTCATTGCCACCCTCACATAAGTCCGCCATCGGTCCCATCCTGAGCAATGTTAATCCAGTCCCTATCATCATATCCCACCTCCCTCAAATCCATTTTAATATTATCTTCCCATCTACGTCTCGGCCTCCCCAAAGGTCTTTTTCTCTCCGACCTTCCGACTAACGCACTAAATACATTTCTGGATTCACCCATACGTGCTACATGCCCTGCGCATTTCAAACGTCTGGATTTAATATGCCTAATTATGTCAATACAATGCTGCAGTTCTACTTCGTGCAAATTTCTCCATCCTCCTGCAACTTCAGCCCTCTTAGCTACAAATATTTTCCTAAGGACCTTATTCTCAAACACCCTTAGCCTCTGTTCCTGTCTCAAAGTGAGAGTCCAAGTTTCACAACCATACAAAGCAACCGG
Source organism: Periplaneta americana (assembly GCF_040183065.1). Lineage (NCBI taxonomy): Eukaryota > Metazoa > Arthropoda > Insecta > Blattodea > Blattidae > Periplaneta > Periplaneta americana. The sequence continues at coordinate 143,098,248 of NC_091129.1, read as the reverse complement.
TAATATAACTGTTTTATAAATTCTAACTTTCAGGTTTTTGAGAGCAGTTTGGATGATAAATGCTTCTTAACCGAATAATAACAGACATTTGCCACAGTTATTCTGCGTTTAATTTCCTCCTGAGTGTCATTTATATTTTTGTTACTGTTGCTCCAAGATATTTGAATTTTTCCACCTCTTCAAAGGATAAATTTCCAATTTTCGTTTTTATATTTCGTACTATGTTCTGGTCACGAGGGATAATCATATATTTTGTATTTTCGGTATTTACTTCCAAACCTATCTCCTTATTTTCAAGTAAAATTCCCATGTTTCTCCTAACCTTAATACAATAATAATAATAGCGAAATAATAATCTTAATACAACAATAACCTTAATACAAAGCAAGAGAATGTAATTTAAGCTTTATCATTTTCAGAAATGTAGTACAAGTGTATTTGAATTGTTTAAGATTCATATAAAATATATCTGTTTTTCCTAAGCTATGCAATCTATTATAAGCGCGATGAACTCTATAAATAGGACAATAATAGTATGAATTTGTATTTACTTTTAGAATAAAATATATTAAGATATTTGTAAGAAGCATTGTATGGGACATAACAAGAAATATCATGTATACTAATATCATCTATGTTATTATTTATTAATTTATATAAAAAAACAGTAAAGCATTGCAATCTCTTCTATGTGGTAAGGTTGAAATGTTAAAAAATGGAATCATAAAATTGTATGTTTCATATTGTAGATAATAATTCAAACTTTTAAAATACATATACTTTATAAATTTATTTTGAACTTGTTGAAGCAAATTAAATGCTTAATTGTCATTGGATTTCAAATTATCGAACAGTATTATAATTTTTACCGAACTAATACATAAAAAAGTGTCTGTAAGACAGGAATATTCATATATTTAGAGTTAGGAAAGGTAAAACCTAGCATTTTATATGCATTACTAGTAATTTGCTAGGAAAAGTTTATGTCCTAGGTGAATAATACACCCAAGTGTTTAATCTATGAAATATCATTTAGCTCAATATCCTTGATACAATAGTGATACGAAAAATATTTTTAACTCCTGGATAATGTAATTGCGTTACATTTATTTATATTAAACGGTAATTTATTAAGTTCGCTCCATGTATTTAAATTATTTAAATCCCTTCGCATTTCATCACAATTATCTAAACTATGAATTGCTTTAAATATGTTTAAGTTTTCTGCAAATAAAAGAGCATTAATTTGAAGAAGAAATTTTATCAATTTGTTAGAGAACATATTGGAAATGATGTCATTGTGCCGTCACACATCTCTCATTAACACGCACTCGTCTTCTGAAATTGCTGCAATTTTCCTTCTTATATTGTCTTTCAGTTGTTCCAAATATTTGGGTTATTCTGATATACTCAATTTCATTTTTTTAAGTTCCTCCATAAATAGAAATTGCATATGGTATTACAAGAATATCCATTAGAACATCTCGAAATTAGTGTCTAATAATAAAAAAAGCCATTTACCACTTTATTTGTTCAGGAATTGAGTAGAGTTAATTTTTGCAATTGGTTGTTGGATAATGTTAATAATGGTTGTGTTGATCCACATTTAGTTTTTTTTTTCTACTGATGAAGCGTGGTTTAATTTACATGGTAATTCAGCCACACGGAACAACAGATGCTGGAGTGCTGAAAACCCGTGCTTGTACATGAAATGCCATTATATGGGTACAAAATTGTTGTGTGGTGTGCAGTGAATTCTTGCAGATTGGGAGGCCTATACGCCTGAATGTCCAGAGGTACCGGGATAATAATTAACCACATTATTCCTTACCAAATGGAATCAGCAGGCAAATCAAATGAGTCAAAGATTACAGAAATATTAGTGCTTAGAAATGGACTCATCCGAGCGGAAAGGGTTAACTGTACCAGAATAAATAACGCATTATTATTATTATTATTATTATTATTATTATTATTACTATTATTATTATTATTATTATTATTATTATTATTACTTACTTACTTACTTACTTACTGGCTTTTAAGGAACCTGGAGGTTCATTGCCGCCCTCACATAAGCCCGCCATTGGTCCCTATCCTGAGCAAGATTAATCCACTCTCTATCATCATATCGCACCTCCCTCAAATTCATTTTAATATTATCTTCCCATCTACGTCTCGGCCTTCCTAAAGGTCTTCTTCACTCCGGCCTCCCAACAAACATTCTAAATGCTTTTCTGGATTCGCCCATACGTGCTACATACCATTCCCATCTCAAACGTCTGGATTTAATGTTCCTAATTATGTTAGGTGAAGAATACAATGCTTGCCGTTCTGTGTTGTGTAACTTTCTCCATTCTCCTGTAAATTCATCCCTCTTAGCCCCAAATATTTTCCTAACCAACTTATTCTCAAACACCCTTAACCTATGTTCCTCTCTCAAAGTGAAAGTAAAAGTTTCACAACCATACAGAACAACCGGTAATATAACGTTTTATAAATTCTAACTTTTAGATTTTTTGACAGCAGACTGGATGATAAAAGCTTCTCAACCGAATAATAACAGGCATTTCCCATATTTATTCTGTGTTTAATTTCCTCCCGAGTATCATTTATATTTGTTACTGTTGCTCCAAGGTATTTGAACTTCTCCACCTCTTCAAAAGATAAATTTCAAATTTTTATATTCCCATTTCGTACAATATTCTCGTCACGAGATATAATCATGTACTTTGTCTTTTCGGGATTTACTTCCAAACCTATCTCTTTACTTGCTTCAAGTAAAATTCCCGTGTTTTCCCTAATCGTTTGTGGATTTTCTCCTAACATATTCACATCATCCGCATAGACAAGCAGCTGATGTAACTCGTTCAATTCCAAACCCTCTCTGTTATCCTGGACTTTCCTAATGGCATACTCTAGAGCAAAATTAAAAAGTAAAGGTGATAGTGCATCTCCTAGCTTTAGCGGACAGTGAATTGGAAACGCATCTGACAGAAACTGACCTATAATTATTATTATTATTATTATTATTATTATTATTATTATTATTATTATTATTATTATTATTATTATTATTATTATTCATTAAGAATGCTTGGTCTAATTAGATCTATAACTTATTCTTTTTCCACTCCTATGTGCCTAATAATGGTATACTCTACGTTGGTTATATCCAAGCTTGAATATGCATCTGTTGTATGGAACTCCATTGCTTTCAGTGACTCGGCTAAATTGGAGAATATTCAAAGAAAATTTATTTCTTTGTGTTTTTATAGATTTTTACCTAATTCCGATCATTATAAATATGAGATTAACTGCAAATATTTTAATTGTTGTAGTTTGTTTGTCAGACGTCAAGATCAAGGACATTTATTTTTTATGAAGTCATTAAGAGTGATATTGATTGTGAATCCTTCCTAAACAATGTCAGTCTTCCTATTCCTGCTAAGGGTTTAAGATTGCATAACAATTTTTGATAACAGAAATTCTAAATCTCTCCCTCCGATCTGCAGATGTATAAAATATACAAATTTGCATGGATTGAACTTGGATCCATTTAATGTGTAGTATATACTACTTGGAGTTTTATGTCGGGTATTAATTTATGTCTTTTGTTTAGATATGTGTTGTAATATTATTCTCGTCATCTTCTATATCATTTGTATTATATTCATATATATGATTCCATCCTTTCATTTTCAATTATCATTATTTTTATATATCTTGATTACACAACTTTCAACAGTGTATATCACTTCGGAATATGTATTATATGACTTTCTTGTGTTATATTCTATCGTACCTGGATACAACCCTAACATAATAGACAACATAATACGTAACACAAAACACAATCACAAAAAAACATAAGAATACAACACAAGAACACAAAAAATACATCACACTAACACGCGAAAACAAAAACACACACAAGATTGTAACCTCATTCAAGAAGTTAAATTACAACATCGCATACAGAATAAATAATACTCCACGAAAACATCTCAACACACAAACAACATAAACAAACAAATACAACCATTGGAAGAATAGTAAAAGAGAGGGCAAACGAAATTTCAAGACAAGATATTTTTCGTAATATGAAAGACCTAGGATCACTAAAATACTATAGGGAGGTTCAGCAGTTTTGGGAACAGGAAGAATATGTTAGACTAAATTCAAGGGAAGAGAGAACAGGAATGGCATGGTGGAGATTAGGTATCTGGAGACTCAAGAATAAGAGAGGGAACGTAGAGAAGGATAAATGTCCTTTGTGTGGACTAGCTGAAGACGCAATGCATATTGCGTTGAAGTGTCAGACAACGAATGATTTGAGACACAGTTGGGTGGATAAAAAATTTCTACAAATAAACGCTATAGTAGCTTATAAAAAAATGAATGGTCACCTAAACGCTAGCAATCTGCATAAATTAGGAGTTAAAATTAGATGGGAAGAGAAAGTCAAAGTTCTAACGGAGATGGAAGTATAAATGTTGAGTAGTCACACGATAAGAAACTACGAAGAGTAGTCAATGAAGTTAACAGAATAATTCTTAAGAGATTGAGCATAAAAATGAAAAAAGCTAAAGTAAGAATTTTAAATACAAGAGCCATACTTATTAGTTTATTATTATTATTATTATTATTATTATTATTATTATTATTATTATTATTATTATTATTATTATTATTATTATTGTAAACAGAGGATATTATTGGTTCAATATGTATTTGTTTTTGTTATATTTGTATAGAGAGTGATGGCGGATTGAGAACTGGAACACATCTAATCCGCCATGACGTGAACAAAGATTGATGAAATACTTAAATAAATAAATAAATAAATAAATAAATAAATAAATAAATAAATAAATAAATAATGGATTGTCTTGTGCTGAACTGTTATTGGCCCCTGGCTGTTGTACAGCACATTAAATATTAGTAAATAAATAAATAATTATTATTTTTATAGGATCCGTTGACATTGGTTCAGTACGGTTACAGTAGGCCTAACCTTATGTGCAGCGTGTCTCAGTGGAGACCTTTACTGCCCGTGTCTCACGTCCTGAACCGAGAGTTCCCTAGTGCTTATAACCACGCCTCTTAGGTCTGCTCGGAACGTCACGGGAGGTGCATCGTGGCGGCACGGCAGCATATTACATGTTCTGAAAACATTATCCTATGCCATCGCAGGGATCTTTACTGGTTATAATACTGGATACTCTAATCGTGGTTACCACTATTGCTATTATCTCTGATGGCGATTTCCTGAAATGTAAGTACACACTAGGTCACTCTTAGTTCAGTTTGGACAACTGCTGAATTACCATAGAGCAGCATTTCTCAAAGTATGTTCTGGGGTTCCGTGAGCCTTATGTGATTTTACTTGGTTATTTAACGACATTGTATCAACTACTAGGTTATTTTGCATCGATGGGATTGACGATAGCGAAATGGTATTTGGCGAGATGAAGTCGGGGATTCGCCAAAGATTACCTGACATTCGCCTTACGGTTGGGGAAAACCTCGGGGAAAAAAACCCAACCAGGTAATCAGCCCAAGCGGGAATCGGACCCGCGCCCGAGTGCAATTCTGGATCGATAGGCAAGCGCCTTAGCCGACTGGACTGCTCCGGTGGCTATTTTATACTTAGTGGATATTATAAAAATATATAAATGTTACGGAAATATGAATCAATAATAACATGAAACCACCGATAATAATAATAATAATAATAATAATAATAATAATAATAATAATCCAAGAATATGCTTAATAATAATAATAATATGTTTAATGAACATCTAAAACGGAAAATACCCATAATATTTATCACTTTCATCACTGGATTCTCTGCGCATCTGTTCACTAAAACAAAATATCGAAAAGACAAAATGCAGAAGTACAATAGAAATGAGACTACAACTTTCCGCCATAAAACCAGATTGCAGGCTTAAAAAGCAAATACATTCGTCCCACTGAACAGAATTATTGAGATACTAGCTTTCACTTGTCTGTTAATTTAAACACTAATAAAATATTACAGGGATTCCGCAGTTACACTTTAGATTAAAAAGGGTTTCGCGGTGGAAAAAGTTTGAGAAACACTGCCATTGAGGAAAGAGTTTACGGATGTGTACACGTGATAACCGTAATCGCGATTGGGTCTATAATGTCTTGTAGAGACTGTAGTCTACAACTGGTATTAGTGTTTAGTTACAGGAATTGATGGGGACATAATCTGTTTCGTGAGGGGACAGACTTGTCAATGGCTGATCTTGCTCCATAGCTGACGAAAGGAATCCTGAAAAGGCCGATGTGTTGAACGTAGGGTAGTAGGCACATGCGGTACGCAGCTCCTCCTACCCTGTCCCTCTGCGTCTCGCCCCGCAAAGAAAGAGCTCAGGAAGTGAGGCACGGGCAGTACGTAGACTACGAATGCCCCTTCTCTTCTTTACTGCTAGTTTATTGCTGCAGTTGACAGCAGTGAAAATGGCGGGAAACGAATCGAATCCTATGTACACAACGGTGTAATTGGAGCTCAGATGTTCGAGGGTGAATACACAGTATAGAAATTGTCAAATATAATATCGCTTTAAAATGTCTGGAAGAGGACGGGATAACAGCTCACGTCGAATTCCCGCGTTATTTATTGCAGGATGTCGCTCCGAGACATTGAGGGATATATGACCAGTTCAATTGGAGAAGTTGTCAGCTCCGGCGGTCGAGAAAAGAAGAGCCCCAACAATGTCGGCCCATGTTCATAGTTTCATGGATATATATTCATCACACCGTTACAGTTTTCAACCCTCCTCTCTCTCTCTCTCTCTCTCTCTCTCTATATATATATATATATATATATATATATATATATATATATATATATATATATATATATCCATTGTAGGACGTGGAAAAGAAAGAAAGATCCAGTTGGACATGGTGTGGAATGCCAGAATATTACGTAAACGCAACTGCCCAGTGGAAGAAAATTTATGTGTAATGCATAACATGACTCTACCGCACACGGGCAGAAAATAAAAGCATTGCGACTCCTTTCTCATTCCTCTCGGGAAAAAAAAAAATGTTATGCACTCTTGACTTGCATGTTTGTACATTGAAATGTGAGTGTTCAAATGGCCCACACTTCAGCTGAAATAATGTGGCTGTTGTTGAGAGCAGGATGTGTGCATATTTATACTGACAGGTTATGAATCCAAGCATGCGTGTCACAATATAATGTCATAAATATTTTATCTCAAACTCTCTCTTCGTTGCACTTATAAACATTTTGTACATCATCTTCTTTTACATTCTCAACAAAGTTTGACGTGACTGTCTTGTTTCGGTTTGAGAATTTTTTTATAATATGTCATTATTATTATTATTATTATTATTATTATTATTATTATTATTATTATTATTATTATTATTATTATTATTGTTATTATCTCTGTTTTCTTTCTTTTTTCTTGTATTAGCTCGGTGAGAGCTCTATAGTGTTCTTTTGACCCTGTTGACCCTCTATAGGGCTTTAACTTAATTTGTATTATTTTCATCAGTGTTTGTATTTCTTTTTTATAGTTATATATGCAATCTTTTAGGATGGAAGAGAAGGCCTTATGGCCTTAATCCTGTCAGATTAAATAAATAAATTATTATTATTATCATTATATCTCATACGCCTACAATTGAGACTTTGAAAGATCAAAGGTGCTAAGTGTCATTTTATTTTTTTATAAATTGGAATTTTCACATTGATATGAGTGTGCTATGTACCATTTTTCAGGTTATACTTCAATCGGGGCAAGTGCCATGAGATTTCTGAGCATTGTCGGATTTAGGCCTGGGCAATCTAGGAAGTTGCTGGTAAAGTTCATGTTCTGGGAACAATAGGTTAATTAAGTGTAACATATCGCTGCAATTGAAAAGTATTGGGAATAAATTTGAATAAGGAACAAAAAAAGTTTCCTTTCCAGACAATATTCGAGTCACGAAAGTCTTAGTTACAAGTCTATCGTGCTCTGGAGTGAACAAGGCTCTGAAATCAGCTACAAGGGTCGGTCCGGTTTTTTTGCCACTACTGTATACACACACACACCCACACACCCACACACCCACACTCACATATACAGAGTGAACCGTAAGTAACGTCATTAATTTCAGGGTTGTCACAGTTCAAACAAAAAAGTTTAATACAATTTTGTTCACTTTTTGCTACCTTTTTGGGATGATTTTTTTATAAAAACATTTGCTTAGCGTGTTCTGAGAAAGTCATTGACTTAATTCCAATATTCTCAGTTAATTTAAGAGAGCAGTGTATTATGATAATAAATTATTGAAAGAATTTTAGTTTTGTCCTTTAAATATGCAGAAAGTTGATCGGAACAAATGTAATATTTTGAAATTTATTTTCGGAACAAAATGTTACATTTTTTCTGATAACATTTCTGCACATTTAAAGAACGAAACTGAACTTCTCTCAATCCTTTATTATCACAATACACTGCTCTCTTAAATTTATTGAGCATATTGAAAATTAAATTAATGACTTTCCCAAAACATGTTATAAAGTGTTTCACGTAAAACAATTTTTATCTCGAAAGAAAGCAAAAACGAGTAAATTAAGCTCTTTTGTTTGTAATATCTCAAATAATAACCCCCTGGAATAAATGACAAATTTTTACGACCTTAAAGCTCATCCATTCCTTTGGCTATTGCAAACTATCTGGGAAAACTGCAAGGAGTTTCGAAACGTTGGAGGTGTTAAGTTTTAACATACGCTGAAATACTCAAAGGTCTGTTGACATGTAATAAAAATAGGTAAACGTTTTGATGATTAGCCTATCTTAATGAAGCTGCAGGCAGTAAAAGTAAAATATTACGTAACATAAACACGCTGCTCTCAGGAAAGCTGCACTATGTTGTCATGTTTTTATTATCCATGTGCTTAATGAAATGTAGGAGTATGTAAGATAAATATAAGAAAACGCAGACTTGTACAGACACACGCGACCTGTGATCCGTGTTTTCCTTAACGACTTAACCTAGTGGATGCAGTAGTTAACATTTGATAAGGAAGCAAGCTATTTATAAGCTTGAAGGAACTATAATTATATAAAATATATTATAAGTTTATTACGTATTTTGTAATAAGGTCCCTGAGCCAAATAACGCCATGTATACCTTTAACGCCCCCTATTAAAATTTGTTAACGACACAAGTTTTCGGTAGTGCACTGCTGTAGCCTGCATTCGCTTGCAATCTAGTGATGAAATGAGTTACTAGCTGTCCGCTGACATTTACGAGTGACATTATATTCCATCATTTTCCTGTTGTGTGTTGATAGTGAATGGCTGTTCTTATATCAAGGTAAGAGGCAATATTTTATTTTGTGTGTTAAGCAAATAATAACTGTATTAAACTATATATGTTCGTGATCCTTAAACATTTTTCTATGTATAGAAAATATTTGCTATCTATAAAATTTGAAAATGTTAGAGAAACAGGCATGTCATGTTATCAAGTACTCAGCCGCGCTTTAACGCCATGTGGTGTTGAAGGTCTACAGACAAAATTTTAGGTTATGTTAGTACTAAGGTTGACAATACAGCATCAGTGTGAAAACATCAGGAAAATCACTAAGCTTTCAACTTACAAATGTTGAGAATGTGCAGTGATGATATTGGTTCAATTGCTTATCGAACTCGTTAATTTTTTTTATTTTACATAACTTAATTTTTTTGTTTTACTTATTGTAAAACATTCATATTAAACTAAGGTAAATGCTTTTGCGTTTAATAACTTTCTACTGTGTCACATTGCCTCTTTTTTTTTAAGTAAGGAGCCGCTGGAAAACATATTTTCCTAATCCATCTGGTGTTTCAGTTTCAGATCAAGAATCTTTCATTAGTATTGAGTGATTTTGTATCTTTTATTAACAGAAACTCAAATTTAGTCGCTTAGTTCAATTTGTGTTGCTTAGGAAAAATAATTCATTAACAATTATAAGTGTATAGGTTACTAGAAAATAGGTGGCGTTAACTGGACAACCTGTTCCTAGTTTTCCTATTTGAGTTCTAATTCTTGTTCGGTATATAATATATCCATTTTCATTGTGCTATTTTGTAAAGATAAGATTACAGTTTCTATTTCATAATTTTCGTGTTTGTACATAACTTATTTCCAGAGCAAAAGTGACTAAAGTGTTAAGGTGGCGTTATTTGGTACATGTACCTTTATAACCTATGTATAATTTTATTTTCCTGTCCAATATTGTCTTACTCCTTAGCAGAATAGAATCGTATAACAGTGTATTTTCGTTATTTAAACTTCTTTGTTTTTACCCGACTTAGACGTTACAACTTAGGTGTATTTACAGCTGTAACATACTTAAATATTTGCAGTGTAAATAATTAAAAATTCTTACTTGCTTTGTTTTCTGGTTTTCTATTGCTGTTAATGAAACGGGATAAAGGAATTTTTACATCCTCGTGTTATTGCGATGTTATAAAAATTAATTGAATTATGCCAGTGAAATAAACGTCTTTAACACATTTTGTACTGAAAGATTTGCTCAAAACATTCCGTTAGTCTGATGTATGTACAGTACGGTGTATCGAAATCGGTGGTTAATTTTTTTTTTTTAAGAAATTAAAAAGTGGGGGTCTAAAAAGTTGTCTTACGGGTTAATTATTGTCTCTACCATATTTGGTCCTCATACGAAGATTTCTAGCTTTAGCATTAGCTTTAAAGTTTAGGAATTTTATGTAAATCCATATTTAAATAACTTCGCAGTTCTTTGTTTACTACAGACTGTAATATTCATTATATTTTGATATTATCTGTTACTTTAAGCATTTTAATATTACTTAAGTAGCCAAATAACTGAACAGAACTCTTAACAATATTTACAGGCTGTAACAATCCTGAACTCACCATGGGAAGGTGGTTGCTATCGAGTTTGTTTCTTCTAATTCGATCTTAAGGACGCACTACAATTTTTCTTTACCTCTCGTTGAATTTTGCTTTTATGTATTAATTTGCTTTCGTCCTCTTTAGATACTAGTTTAAAATCTTCTAACACTGCAGAGGCAATTACCGCTACTGTTCTTACTGATACACCCGTTTCATCGGTAATTTTAGAAACTGCTGTTACAGAAATTCTCTACTGCGAAGTGCATTTTCGGTTTGCAGGTCTTGATGTAGATTTCAGCGGACATTTCCAAGTGAAATCCGGATCCGAAGAATTCTTTTCCCGCGATGAGCTGCTCTGTTGTATGGCACACTCTGGAGAAATAGATGGCAGCTCTTCTTTTCGTTTACGTTTCATGAATCTTCTTTCTTCTTATTTTTGCACTTTTTTTTTGTTACTAAACTGTCCAGACTTCCAATCGTCATTTTTCTACATGTCCGTTGATCGACCAGAAAATTTCTTTCTTTTTCTGGTATTTTTCGCGACTTTTCACATTTATAGTTCGCAAGGTCAAAAGCATTTGTATGTTGCAGTATCAAATAAGTTAGCCTTAGGCTGTTACGTCTCGTACAGTCCAGTTTAGATTCATTAGATTTCCTGTTTTTAATAAATTCTTCACTTTACTATGACAATTTCGTTTATATGACGTCATTCCATTTTCGACCAATGAAGTGTAATGAAATTTTGAATTCCAACCAATCACAGTCACACTTTGCGATAATTTTTGCAGCTTGATTTATCGCTATCTATTTATCGCATATTTAGTCGTTGTCGCCAACTGTTTCCCCATAAATTGATGATCATGAATACATTAAGATGCAACTACACGGTTAAACTTTTCTTTCAACTTTAAAGCAATGAATGCAAGATTGATATTTAATATTAATTAATATATTTACGCAGTGAAGACGAACATCGTTCAAAACGGCTCACCATGTAGACACAAAATCTTGATGCATCTTAATTGAACGTACCTTTTAAACTTGATTCTTTCAATATTCTTCCCAGATTGCACGCATACGCGATTGGAATATTGAACTGTGTAGATGCAGCTTTAGTTCCGTTACACGCTACAGCGAGAATGCTTTTGTCGAGCTACAAAAAATGCTTTCGTGTAGCACTGATTGTAACGGTCGAAATAAGACATAGCTGACATTGGTCCTGCTTCCACAGGTAATATAACCTATAAGTAGCCTGTAAAATTGTATCTTGTGAACGAAATGAAACATTTAATAGAAAGTCAGATGTTCAAATTTATGTAACATCATCGCATATCAAACCCAATGACCTTGCATAGTAATAATAATGTCTTTTCATCAGACTGCCTTTCGTATGGAGTAATAAAATTCGTGTTTTAATTAGGCCTATCTATAGAGAGATGGCTTCACTGTGTAGCAACATGTTTCGCTGTGAATACATAAGCATTGATATATAGCTGTCCCCACTGTTACAGTTAAATTAAATTATGATTTCAGCAGATAATGAAAATGTATTTATGTTGTTATAATAATAAGAGAAAAGTGCAGTACATGTAATTATCATTGTTAAACCTGTATTTCGCTTTTCGCAATTGACATTACTGAATATTAACGTCGAATTTCTTTATTGCAGTAATCGATATTCATCTACGAATGTTTCAACTTCACAATGTCTGAATAGATTAAGTATTCGTTAATATACAATTATTAACATTTTGTGATCGAATTTTAGGGATATATTATTTACATTTTTATTTTATTCACGAAATAGTCCTAATAAATGCCACTCGAGGTCTGAGATTTCCCAGATAAATCTGACCTCTCGTGACATTATTACAGATAATTTAATATCATGTTTGTTATTGTTCTCATGTAAATGAATGTCAGGGATGGAAGCGTGTTTTCATGTGCTCACTACTTTATCTGCAATTCTTTCTGCATTACACGCACTGCAAGTTCTTTACTTCCTTCACCTTTGAATCCTATGCGAGTGAAGAGATTATACCTCATTACATCTCGATAGGTCGGTAGTGTTTTGTTAGAAAATTCTTTTGGGGCATCAGAAATATCCTTGGTCTTGACAGATGTCGTCTTTCTTGTTTTTACTGGTCAATATTTCACCATTAGAAATAATACGCAACACTCAAAACACACATACAATGCACTACAAGCCAAGGGTCGAGAGAAACTGACGAACAGAAATCAGGGAAATTGTGACAGAAAGAAGAAGTGATAACCACCCCCTTATCTTCACCCGCTCCCTCCCTCTACATCAGTCATGTCAACTGATGCCCATATGGGCAAGCGCGTGCTTTATAGCTCAGGAGAGCCTGAGCGCTTTACTACGGAAAGGAAAGAGACAGACGAGAGAGGTAGTATATAGCGCTTGATCGAGCTACTCGTAAATACAGGGATGGCCAGCACTGATTCAATGGATAAAGGGAAGAGAACTTATTAAAACTGTATCCATGTTAATTTTTACATTTGTCTGAGAAGTATAAGTGCATTATAAGAATGTAAGTTTTGATTTTAATGCTAATTTTTCACGTGTTTCCTTTATTATTCAAAAGCAGTATTTTCTCAACTTTCTACAGAAAGGTGAAATTTTCAGATATGTTTATTTAATAGCCTTACATGTACTGGAACAATGTTTTCGTAAATCTAATATATCGTAAATGTATATACGTACTGAAAATTTTGAAAATATTCGCATGGAAATTGTTTGTAAGAAAATGAATTAACAAAACAACTACTGTTACGTCATAAGCAAAAGATACGTGCCCATGGGTTGTAAAAACATCAGCTCTATAGCTTCAGGAGATTTCGAGAAAATAATTTGATATTCTGATGATAGGAAGTTGCGCACCAATATCACCTTAAAAGCATAATGTGATAAGGGTTTTGTTATGTAATATTAGTTATAGTTGAAACATATACCTAGGTAACTTTGCTTTGTACTGTAATAATTTTTTGATTAGCTTATTGCTTGCTTTTGTAAGGCTAAAGATATCATCAATATCAATTCCAACTTACCATGTCATACTTAATCCTTTTCTTTGAGATATTACTTTCTTTATGAAAGATGTTTCAAACACTTAATATAGTATATTTTTACTACTATGAAATTTATGTAAATATTCCTTCTTACTTTATTATGTTAGACTGGTGTTAGTACTTTATTTTACAGACAATATAGATAATATCAAACAGCAAATGGCATATAAAATAAATACATAAAATTTCACGTTCTGTTTGAAGTGTGCACACCACTTTTTTTCTTAATCCAACAGCCTCCTTATTCATATACATTTCATATACATAAACCTTGCTCCTTCCATACCTAGCGCTTGATGTCCGCGCACGACGTCAAGGTCAGAAAACTCACTGCTCTACACTATACGCACCCTGATTTGAAGTAGAGGAGAAGGTGGAAATATGGGCTACCATTTTGTTTTCCTCATAATAATGGAAAATGGTGTGGCATATTGCTTGGAAATCTTTATTGACATAGAAAGTAGTTATTCAGATACAATTTTTCCAGTCTTAATTGTTAGTTGCAATAGATATTTGCATATAATTACATTTTGAAAGTAAGACGAGCTGGTCCTCTATAGATAGTAGGGTCTAAATATGGGCTACCACAGAAATTTTAAAGTAAAATTTGAAAAAAAAAAAAAAAAAAACGAAAACAAAGAAACATATGTAGGAAAACTATGTCACATCAGTGGCAATATTCAGTAACAACGCATTTCACGATAGTGAAAATACAGGACGTGTTAATGAGCTCGCAATATGGGCTACCTATCCCATATTTGACACATAGCCGTAGCCCATATTAGCAGCATCGACTCATGAAGGTTTCTAAGAATATGTAGCAATTGTTGTCCTAAATAAATATTACTCTTATCCCATGTCATGGAGCTATTCTTAATCAGTGCAACACTTCAAGCGTGATTTCTAAACACGAAATATATTTCTTTCAATAAAATTGAAACTACATACCTGCGAAACCTTTGAAATTGATGATAAACACAAAGGACACACCACATCAACACTACAAAGGCAACTGGTTTGTCTCTTTGTGCACGCAGATTGATGGACACCTGATGTAGTTTTAGAGTTTTTTCGCTAGGTAATAACACCATATATAGTAAAAAAACGAGGTAGCCCATATTACCACTCCTAGCCCATATTTCCACCTTCTCCTCTACATATTGAGTTTTCTCATACTTGGTTTATCATGGTGTATTCGTATGTTCTACGAAGTTCTACAGTGAGAATATTTCGATTATTTACAGGCCATGATTATATATTAAATATTTACACAGAATTAGTATTGTAAAATCTTCTATGTGCCTTTTCTGTAATCTTAATAACGTTATTCTTCACTGTCAAAACTTTTTTTTTCAGTATTCCTACTAAATATTGATTGGCGTGCAAGAGGGTGAAATAATTCTTCATCAAATGCTGGACATTAGATATCAGCAAACGCAATTAGTCAGTGAATTGTTACGTAATATGGGTATAAATATAATAAAAAAAGTTTGTGTCTTATCCATGACAATTTCTTTTTTTTTTTACCTTGGAGAGGGATCGGTCTTTCACACTATGAAAAGAACAGGTGTTTTCATTCAGAGCTTTCCTTTCTTTAGCCTTAGACCAACTGCCTTCTTTAAGATTAAGAAGCTTAAGTCAGCCTTCCTCTGACAGGATGCTATCTGCCAGGCCAGTAGAACTTAGTTACCACTTCTTGAAAAAGTGAGAATCTTTTTAAAGGTAGTCCCCACTCTTTAACATTCTAGTACGTACAATGTTTTTATACGTATTCAGGGAAACTCAGCTATGAAGTAATGCATTATGTTAAAGTAAATTTTCAGTCGTTCACTCATAGTTTTCTGCCCAAGAGCAAGTCTTTCACTGCAAACCCAGCATTTTCCAAGTTTTCCCATTTTCTGGTTCCTCTTTGTCTCCGAATTTGGTCCGTACATCTTAAAGTCGTCTATCATCTGATATTTTCTTCTGCCCCGAACTCTTCTCCCGTTCACCATTCCTTCCAGTGCATTCTGTCGTACGCAGTTTCTTTTCAGCCTATGACCCAACCTATTCCTTTTTCTCTTCCTGATCAGTTTCAGCATCATTCCTTCTTCAGTCACTCTTTCCAACAATTATTCATACTTACTTACTGGCTCTTAAGGAACCCGGAGGTTCATTGCCGCCCTCACATAAGCCCGCTATTGGTCCCTATCCTGAGCAAGATTAATCTATTCTCTATCATAATATCCCACCTCCCTCAAATCCATTTTAATATAATGTTCCCATCTACGTCTAGGCTTCCCCAAAGATATTATTCCCTCCGGCCTCCCAATTAAAACTCTATACGCATTTCTCGATTCGCCCATACGTGCTACATGCATGTGATGGATGTATGCTGATTATTATAGACTAGCTGTCTTACTAATAAACCGTCTATAGTTTTTATACGAGACTATTGCAGAGTTGGAACACAAGATGCTACTAATACCCATGCATATGATGAATGTATGCTGATTATTATAGACTAGCTGTCTTACTAATAAACCGTCCATAGTTTTTATACGAGACTTTTGCAGAGTTAGAACTGAAAACGCTACTAATACCCATGCATAATTGATGGATGTATGCTGATTATTATAGACTACCTGTCTTACTAATAAACCGTCTATAGTTTTTATACGAGACTTTTGCAGAGTTAGAACTGAAAACGCTACTAACACCCATGCATAATTGATGGATGTATGCTGATTATTATAGTCTAGCTGTCTTACTAATAAACCGTCTATAGTTTTTATACGAGACTTTTGCAGAGTTAGAACTGAAAACGCTACTAATACCCATGCATAATTGATGGATGTATGCTGATTATTATAGTCTAGCTGTCTTACTAATAAACCGTCTATAGTTTTTATACGAGACTTTTGCAGAGTTAGAGCAGAAGATGCTACTAATAACCATGCATGTGATGGATGTATGCTGATTATTATAGACTACCTGTCTTACTAATAAACAGTCTATAGTTTTTATACGAGACTTTTGCAGAGTTAGAACTGAAAACGCTACTAATACCCATGCATAATTGATGGATGTATACTGATTATTATAGTCTAGCTGTCTTACTAATAAACCATCTATAGTTTTTATACGAGACTTTTGCAGAGTTAGAACTGAAAACGCTACTAATACCCATGCATAAATGATGGATGTATTCTGATTATTATAGTCTAGCTGTCTTACTAATAAACCGTCTATAGTTTTTATACGAGAATTTTGCAGAGTTAGAACAGAAGATGCTACTAATACCCATGCATATGATGGATGTATGCTGATTATTATAGACTAGCTGTCTTACAAATAAACCATCTATAGTTTTTATACGAGACTTTTGTTGAGTTAGAACTTAAAACGCTACTAATACCCATGCATAATTTATGGATGTATGCTGATTATTATAGTCTAGCTGTCTTACTAATAAACCGTCTATAGTTTTTATACGAGACTTTTGCAGAGTTAGAACAGAAGATGTTACTAATACCCATGCATATGATGGATGTATGCTGATTATTATAGTCTAGCTGTCTTACTAATAAACCGTCTATAGTTTTTATACTAGACTTTTGCAGAGTTAGAACACAAGATTCTACTAATACCCATGCATATGATGGATGTATGCTGATTATTATAGACTAGCTGTCTTACTAATAAACCGTCTACAGTTTTTATACGAGACTTTTGCAGAGTTAGAACTGAAAACGCTACTAATACCCATGCATAATTGATGGATGTATGCTGATTATTATAGACTATCTGTCTTACTAATAAACCGTCTGTAGTTTTTATACGAGACTTTTGCAGAGTTGAAACAGAAAACTCTACTAATACCCATGCATAATTGATGGATGTATGCTGATTATTATAGACTAGCTGTCTTACTAATAAACCGTCTTTAGTTTTTATACGAGACTTTTGCAGAGTTAGAACTGAAAACGCTACTAATACCCATGCATAATTGATGGATGTATGCTGATTATTATAGACTACCTGTCTTACTAATAAACCGTCTATAGTTTTTATACGAGACTTTTGCAGAGTTAGAACTGAAAACGCTACTAATACCCATGCATAATTGATGGATGTATGCTGATTATTATAGTCTAGCTGTCTTACTAATAAACCGTCTATAGTTTTTATACGAGACTTTTGCAGAGTTAGAACACAAGATGCTACTAATACCCATGCATATGATGGATGTATGCTGATTATTATAGACTAGCTGTCTTACTAATAAACCGTCTATAGTTTTTATACGAGACTTTTGCAGAGTTAGAACACTAGATGCTACTAATACCCATGCATATGATGGATGTATGCTGATTATTACAGTCTAGCTGTCTTACTAATAAACCGTCTATAGTTTTTATACGAGACTTTTGCAGAGTTAGAACTGAAAACGCTACTAATACCCATGCATAATTGATGGATGTATGCTGATTATTATAGACTAGCTGTCTTACTAATAAACCGTCTGTAGTTTTTATACGAGACTTTTGTAGAGTTGAAACAGAAAACTCTACTAATACCCATGCATAATTGATGGATGTATGCTGATTATTATAGACTAGCTGTCTTACTAATAAACCGTCTGTAGTTTTTATACGAGAGTTTTGCAGAGTTGAAACAGAAAACTCTACTAATACCCATGCATAATTGATGGATGTATGCTGATTATTATAGACTAGCTGTCTTACTAGTAAACCGTCTGTAGTTTTTATACGAGACTTTTGCAGAGTTGAAACAGAAAACGCTACTAATACCCATGCATAAGTGATGGATGTATACTGATTATTATAGACTAGCTGTCTTACTAATAAACCGTCTGTAGTTTTTATACGAGACTTTTGCAGAGTTGAAACAGAAAACGCTACTAATACCCATGCATAAGTGATGGATGTATACTGATTATTATAGACTAGCTGTCTCACTAATAAACCGTCTGTAGTTTTTATACGAGACTTTAGCAGAAATAGAACAGAAGATGCTATTAATACACATACATAAGTGATGGACGTATAAGCACTGTGTAACTCTACATGGGAATTGCTTTGCTGTAGTTATAGATACGAAACTCCCTTTTTAAGCGTTGCTTACAGAGGAAGAAATGGCAGCCTCTGCAACAGCCGTTGTTATCAATTATAATTTTATGATAATGATTGTCTTGTAATCGCAGAGCAGCAAATCAAAGAGCATAGAATAATTAGAATAATTTTGATGTAGCTATACTCTTTGATCAAAATACAGCGTGGTAATCGATCTGGTCCAGTTTTACTATCGATACTTAAAGCGGCTCACTAGAGCACAGTATCGGATACAATAGAAAATACTCAGTTATTGTTACTTTTCAAAATAAAGTAACGTCGAAACTATGACGTAGTTCTATAACAATTTTATTGTTATACATGACGTTTGTAGTGATTATTAGTCGGAAATTTAACTTACACACGACTTATAAACGAGCTATTCACTTTAGAATAATGTTGCTATAGCTATACTCTTTGATCAAAATACAGTGTGGTAATCGATCTGGTCCAGTTGCACTATCGATACTTAGCGCGGCACGCTAGCGCACAGTATCTGGTGTAATAGAGAATCCTCAGTTATTTTTACTTTTCAAAATAAAGTAATGACGAAACTATGACGTATTTCTATAACAATTTTATTGTTATACACGACGTTTGTAGTGATTATTAGTCAGGAATTTACACAAGACTTATAAAGGATCTACTGCTTTATAAGGTACCCAATTAAACGTCTGTGTGAGAGATTTACTAGCAAGATCGTAGGAATATGAATCTTGGTTATTAAAGAAGGCCGAACTAAGATTCATGAAAACTATTCAAATTTCAATTCTTAAAAGATTTGCGCGTTATTTATTGCTGGAATGGACGGTTAGACCTATTTGAAGAGTGAGATGTTCAGTGTTGCACTCCCACAAATCATCGAAGAACTCAAAGAAAAAATTAATGATGTTTCTGAATTTACTATGGGTATGTTGCGTAATGTAATGGGAAACAGACTTGAGGTATGTGTGAAATGGAGGTCACATTCAGAAGGTTGTGTTATGAGGTACAATTAAAGGCTACTAAAACCTATTATGTAAACTTTTTTAAATCTATCACTTCCATAATTATTCAGATCTTAAAATATCTCGTTTTATTTATTTATCCTTTCCTAGGACTATGCTTATGTTGGCCTGTTTTTAACGATATAAAATTTGTCTTGTTTTAGGGGCAAAATCAATGTCGTATCGACTCAAAGTAACAGATGGCCTACCAGTTTCAAGCAATGAGTTTCAGATGAACCTCAGTTATAGCACTGGAATGAGAATTACGAAAAAATAAAACTTTTATAAAAGCAGCAATAAAACTCACTGTTAGATCGCCAAAATGATTTCATAAATCTATTTATATATCTTTTAATAGAAGACTGGAATAAATATAATTTAGCCAAGTTGGTATTTCTGCTAGATGTGATTTGATCTTGAGAGATATCAGTACTATTGACCTAGTTTTATAAGGAATAAACGCGTCTGTAAAAGAAGCAACTTCCCCGATTACACTTAAATGACCCCTGGCTTATCGTTCGGACAGATTTAATAACCATTCCTGCAAATTGCTCATAAAAGTTACGACATAATACTACACTACATTTCATGATAAAGTGAGCCGGATGCACTAACCTTCTAATCTCAGAAGTTTACTGCAGACAGAGATATGTGAGGGCGCTGCTAAGCATTGAATGATCTAAGTTACAAGGTAGTGTTATCACTTCATTTAAGAAGTTCTGTGTAAAAAGGGCGTATCTCTCATTATTAGTATATCTCTTCTTTTCAGGAAGATTGAATTGTTTTTTAATTCTTTGTGGTATTATTGACAAGTTTGCTAAGTTTCACAGACGATAGCGATGATAAAACTCACCGACACTAAAATACTCATTTTCTTGGATAATGAAACATGACGCACACACACACTCAGGATGTGATACATAGTCTTAAAACGGTATGGCATAGTTGCGCCCCGCGGTCAATTGGGAGGCCTAGGCATGGCATAATTGCGCCCCGAAGAAATCAGGTAGCAGAATGGACATGGCATAGTTGCGCCCTGAAGAAATCAGGTAGCAGAATGAACATGGCATAGTTGCGCCCTGAAGAAATTAGGTAGCAGATAGGACATGGCATAGTTGCGTCCCGAAGAAATCAGGTAGCAGATGGGACATGGCATAGTTGCGCCCCGAATAAATCAGATAGCAGAATGGACATGGCATAGTTGCGCCCCGAATAAATCAGGTAGCAGAATGGACATGGTATAGTTGCGCCCCGATGGGCATAGTACACACGAAAGTGATTGTCATAAAATAAATAAATTACTTAAAAATATTACAGTCATAGCTGCATTGAAATCAGGTAGGCCTAGCGTACGATCAATTTTGCTATTTAAAATAATACTATTTTATTGATCACACACAATAAATGAACTGCATTTTTTGTTTCTACAACGATATCTTAACCTTACGGTACAGGGTTTCGAAAATTGAAACTTAGAACCATTGTGAATTATTAACTCTTCACCCCTTTCACTAAACTTAACAATCATTTTAAATTAACCTCACTATACGCCACAGACGGTGTGAAAATCACTAATAAAATGTCAAGACTGCTAAAGCCCCATATTCCAACGGCTTACTCATTTGAATATGTCAGTTAACAAAGTACTGCCAACTTCATGGTGTTCATTTTAACGGTATCGTTAATGAATGTTAAATCGAATAAGAAATCAATAAGGTTGGTTGATTACGAGGCTCGAGTTTCCGTAATGTCTTTTTCTCTACCTATTTCATCGGGGCGCAACTATGCCATGCCCTTTTCTCTACCTGATGGGAACGGGGCGCAACTATGCCCACAAAACAGGGACCCTTTTTTATATGCTGCATTTTATCTGACCGTGGGGCGCAACTATGCCCTGCCCGTCTTAAAAATATAAAGACGAACAAAACTGTAGAAAATAAGTATAGGCTATGGTTTTAAAAATTACACACAAGAATCAGTTTTCCAGAGTCATATGATTTGGCACTATCAAGCTCTAAATTGGTATTTTTAATTTTTTCATCCTGTCTAAGAAAAAGAAAAAAATTATTAGCTTGCACTACATAATCGGCTGCATTTAGCAGGTAAAATGAAGATCAGCCCACCTAATGGGGAAGGAAATGTTACCTACTTACTCAGTTTTTTGTAGTAGCTAGGGCTTAGTACGAAACAGTGTTGCAAGCCCCTCATGAGAGTCTTCCCGGAATAGTTGACGATCTCGGTGTTCTCTCAACCATTATAAAATTTTCGAAAGATTCTTATTCATTGATTTATCAAATATTCATGAATGAGAATTTGAAAACTATTGAAATTGGGGCCTTGCCCTTTATAAATAAATAAATAAATAAATAAATAAATAAATAAATAAATAAATAAATAAATAAATAAATAAATAAGTGGGTGAGTGAGTGAGTGAGTAAATAAATAAATATCTTGTGACCAGAACATAGTACGAAATGTAACAATATAAATTGGAAATTTACTCTTTGAAGAGGTGAAAAAATTCAAATATCTTGGAGCAAGAGTTACAAATATAAATGACACTCGGGAGGAAATTAAACGCAGAATAAATATGGAAAATGCGTGTTATTATTCGGTTGAGAAGCTTTTGTCAACTAGTCTGCTGTTAAAAAATCTGAAAGTTAGAATTTATAAAACAGGTATATTACCGGTTGTTCTGTATGTTTGTGAAACTTGGTCTCACACTTTGAGAGAGGAACAGAGATTAAGGGTGTTTGAGAATAAGGTTCTTAAGAAAATATTTGGGGCTAAGAGGGATGACGTTACAGGAGAATGGAGATAGTTACACAACGCAGAGCTGCACGCATTGTATTTTTCACCTGACATAATTAGGAACATTAAATCCAGACGTTTGAGACGGACAGGGCACGTAGCACGTATGGGCGAATACAGAAATGCATATAGAGTGTTAGTTGGGAGGCCAGAGGGATAGGCCTAAAGACCTTTGGGGAGGCTGAGACGTAGATGGGAGGATAATATTAAAATGGATTTGAGGGAGATGGAGTATGATGGTAGAGACTGGATTAATCTTGCTCAGGATAGGAACCAATGGCGGGCTTATGTGAGGGAGGCAATGAACGTCCGGGTTCCTTAAAAGCCAGTAAGTAAGTAATAATAATGATGATAATAATAATAATAATAAATTATGTCGCTTAATTCTTCAGCATCACATTCCTTCTGCTTCATTTCCATTCCAGAAGTGGCTGCTTTCTTAAACCTGGAGATTCCGCCTTCATTTTGAATTCAAAGCCTAGGAGAGATGGTTCCAAAGTCTTTGCAGCGTAGGAAGTGAAACTAGGGCATCCTTATGGAAAATATCCATTAGAGGGACGTCCCATTGTGCCAACTGCACAGAGAGGCTCATAAATAACGCCCGGGAGGTAGGCACCATGCAAGTACCACAGAGAACACTTTGCGGCAAAATATTAAAACTGGATTGCGTAAAACGTGGAAATTAACGAAGAAGAGGTGGCGTTGTATGGGAAGCTGTTTGCTTTTTATAGTAGGATTAGCTTTGTGTATAACCATGTATATGAGCCCATTCAACACGGAAAAGAACAGTATTTGCTAAAACTTTCCTTCTTCGTCGGATTTCGGTTTAGCGTCTTCGAGAGTGTTACGAGGGTCAATAAGGTCGGATTTACAACTCGAGCGGAATAATCCGCGATGAAAAGTTCCATGCAGAATAAGAGGGCAAAGCGGCGCTATGGGGAAAGAAAATCCAATTTCATTTCACTGGTTTACTTTACACCTAATTCTATAGCTAACTTACATTCACTCTTGATAAAGTATTATGGAGTTTAAAAGTGATTTAATTTTCGTCACATTACGTATGCTTAAAATATATTGCAAACTGGCTTTTATTTCATTTCAGTTACTGTATTCCATAGATCTTACGCTAGCATTGCCACTTCGAGACATGGAAAAAGTAGACCAAAAAATTATACAAAATATATCGTGTATAATTGTATTATTAAACAAAATAAGGACCGAGTTCACCAACATGTTACTAATTACAATTAACTAATTGTAAATTAACTTAAATACGGAATATCATAGATATATTAATTTGTCCTACAGAATTTATCTGTAATATTGACACTTAATATTTAAGGAGAAAAATTCGCTCCGGCGCCGGGGATCGAACCCGGGTCTTTGGTTCTACGTACCAAGCGCTCTGACCACTGAGCTACGCCGAATTCAATCCACAGCACCGGATCGAAATATTAAGTGTCAATATTAGAGATAAATTCTGTAGGACAAATTAATATATATATATAATATTCTCTCAGCTAGCAGTGTATAATAACTACGGATTCCCGGCCAACAGTCACTCAACTGAGTGCGCTCCTAGTAGCCTACAATGGCAGTTGACATTGGATACACGTCAACATATATGCCTAACTTGGAATCAGGCCACAAAGGGAAACATTAAAGGAAGAAAGTTCGATCCGGTGCTGTGGATTGAATTCGGCGTAGCTCAGTGGTCAGAGCGCTTGGTACGTAGAACCAGGTACCTGGGTTCGATCCCCGGCGCCGGAGCGAATTTTTCTCCTAAAATATTAAGTGTTAAATACGGAAGTTAAATCGTATTTAATTTGTTTGCATTTCACCAAACTAATACTCATTTAAAATAAAGTCAATTAATTTAATTCCCAATTAAGTCATCACGGCCTTCGGAATCATAGTAAAATCGTAATTTCGAAGGTCATGTGCCTTGTTAATGTAAGCAGTGACTTTCATAGCGAGTGATTTGTTATATTATAACAATTAAATGTCGTCATAAATAGAGGTAACCTAAAACATATTAAAATCATCGAAAACAAAAAGACGGATGGACAGAATTTATAAGAAAAGAAGAAAGGTTGGAAATAAGTAGAAAGAGATTTCAATGTAAGAAAACCTCATCCCAATGTCTTCAGAAATGTTGAAGATAAAACGGGATAATATGAAAGTATATGCGAGGAAATGTCATGCAACAAGTAAAATGTAAAGATTTCATGGATTTGCTCTATTCCAATGCCTTAAAAAATGTAATACTACGCCTACATGATAAATTTTTTATTCATTTTACTTCAATTTGCCGTATTTTAAGTAACCGAAGATTCATTAAAACGTTTCTTCAATAAATGTGTCATTTAAATAATAATATGAAGTACTTACAAATTCTGAATCATCTTTTATGCTCGACCATGCCGAAATGTAGTAATTATACACCTGGTAGCGGACCTTTAATGCATGTCATTAAAGTACACCTACTCATTAAAGGTCAGGTCTATCAGCCAATGACGACTCAGGTTATGACAGGTCAGCTTTCTACCGTTATAAAACCGCAAGTATCGATTATTCTCGGATATGCAATCGAAAGAGAATTAGCAGAAAAGTCACGGAGGCTGGAAATCCAATACTGTCGCAGAAGGTTATGTTCTGTTAATATAATAATTAGCGTTAATTGTAAATAACATTCAAATAAATTCAATTTGTCATCTCGTTTTTCAATGTCTAATTTAATTTCAGTGCTATCTCTGTAGGTTCTTATGGCCTAGCAAGGTCAATGTGGACATCTGTTCCTCGGAAAAAATTAATACTTTCGCGTCTGCGCACATCTCACAACATACGGAACATTGCTCCAGGTCAGATACAATAAAATTAATAATATCAAGTTAGAAATATGGTCAGCATAAAAAGTCGTATGAAACTCGCCTATAACGGTAATTAAGAAGCTCGTATGAAAATTATGAAACTCGCTTGCGCTCGTTTCATAAATATCCATACTCACTTCTTAATTACCTTCATTATGGGCTCGTTGCATAATGTATTATTATACTAGTCAAAACATACAATGTTTATGTCTTGCTTAGCCTAAATCGCATTTGCAAATCTTTTCCGTCCTTTGCATTAAAATAACTTTCTTTTTCGGAAATTATCCTCGCCTATCTTGGTAAGAAATCATAATTTTCAGATATCAAATTCATCTTTGTCATCGCCACGATGGAAATTATTGCAGTTAATGCTGGTTTAATTATTTAAATGATCAATTAACTTAAATGTAGTTTAATTAGAACTTAAATCCAAATTTATGTTGGTGAAATACATTATCCCTTTAAGTGTCAATCAAAAAACTTTAAGTAACAATAAAAGTTAAATAAGTTTGGTGAAATCAGCCCTAATTAGATTAATTTAATTTAAAAACACAGATAGTTTGTCAGTTGAATAGAACGTATGGAATTATGGAATAATTTTATTTATTTTGGTTGTAGAGATTTCCTCTTGGCCTTTGAAGCTTTAAAATATTTAAGAAAAACATTGAAGACTATAATGCAGAAATAGTAAACCCCCTTTTTTTTCTAGCAGCTGAGACTAGGGTGGGAAGGCTGTAACAATGTCTACCTAAACAACCCTGTATCCTTTTCGTCAGGTGTAGAAGGACACGAAGATTTGAAATTATAGGCATATTTAAGATTAATTTATCAAGAATTAGGATTTAGGAGAGCTAAGGGAGTGAATTATTAAAACAAATACTTATTGTTTGTCAAGAACGTGTGTAGGCCTATGGATAATTCGTACTCGCAACTTTGCAATGTAAATAAGTCTAAAATCTAGCTAAAGTAAATCAATTAACATTATTTTCTCTTTCTTTTCGGCAAATAATATTAGAATAATAATGATCAAAATACATCTTTAGATATTTCTTCGGTCTACCAATTATGGTTGTTATGTCTTTGCTTATTGTTAGATCATGTTCTTCAAATTACAATATTCTTCTGATTCATAAGAAGAAAATTTAACTAATATTTATGAACGTGAAATTGAAACAATATATAGTTACATTTCTTATAATATAACATGCAGCATAAAAACTAAATGTCATAAAGTGAAGACAACATGTCGTAGGAGTTCGAATTCAAACAATACAGTAGACTTATATCATATTGACAGTACAAGTATTGGCTTAGAACATAAAATTGGAGATAACATGAAAAAAAGAGATAAAACATATAAAAATGCAACATACAAATAGTCCACACCTATGGAGTAACGGTCAGCGCGTCTGGCCGCGAAATCAGGTGACCCGGGTTCGATTCCCGGTCGGGGCAAGTTATCTGGTTGAGGTTTTTACCGGGGTTTTCCCTCAACCCAATATGAGCAAATGCTGGGTTACTTTCGGTGTTCGACCCCAGATTCATTTCACCGGCATTATCATCTTCATCTCATTCAGACGCTAAATAACCTAAGATGTTGATTAAGCGTCGTAAAATAACCTACTAAAAATACAAGTATACATACAAATGAAAAATGAAAAACAAAAAACAGACAAATACAAACTACGCAAATAAAAGACACAGATAAAGATATAAATGAAAAAAAAATTAAAAATATGTGAATATAGATAGGTATCATAACCAAAAGATGTAACATACATATAATTTGAAATGGTAATGGAAATTACGGGAAAACGGCTGAACGGATTTTAATGAATGACCCGTCATTTTGAAGCTTGGCATCCAAGGATATTCAGAAAAATAGTAACTTTCAGTGAAGCGTTAGTTTTCCTACATAATTTTCCTATTTTCCAAAATCCATCTTTCGTCAGTTTTGAGAACTAATTGCATTTCAGAATAAAAGAAAACACACACTACAATAAACAATAGGCTATTACACGAAGGCCATGACCTGCAGGATTGGTGACATATTTAGAGTTCAAATTCAATTGGTTATTAAAAACTCAAGACTTACTAAAAACAATTTACAGGTCTGATTCTGCGGTGTGTCATTTTCTGAGTACAACTGTGTATTGGATATTAAAATCTGCAAAACTTGAGATGGTTTGATGACATTATTACCATTAGAAATGAAATATTATTATAGTAAATGCCATGATGCGACTATTTTAATTAATTATATATATATATATATATTAATGCTATATTGATGATATGAAAGTGAAACGTTTTGGGGTTATATAGGTCTAAGTAGATGTAGAGAATATCTTAAATTAGGTCTTCATTTCTGTAACTTACTGAGTGGCGGTTTTATATATATATATATATATATATATATATATAAAACTACAAACCTTGCGTAAGGTAATAAAAACTGAGTGTGGATAGATTCCAGAAAAAGTATTTGGCATTAAAAAAACATTCAAGGGGAGTATGTTTCATTATTAAGGAAGGAAATAACTTTCAAAATGTCTGGTATTCTTCATTGAAAATAAATCTGAGACAATTTTATTTGAACGTCTAATGAACTTAGTTTGCAGCATTTGCTGCACAAGCCACTATTATAGCTATAAATGACAAATTACAGAGTAACAAATAGAGAGCAATACTATTTGAAATCAACTACCTTCAGTAGTGCTATATTAATAAGAAAATGTTTATATTTCATGCAAGAAATGCTGAAATCTAGATCCCATGTTTTACATATTTTATAGTATTTTGTACATATTTTTAACACTGGTGAATTTTTATGTGCTGAATTGTTTGGTTTTTTTATAATATAAAAATTGACGATTTCTTAACTGTGAAGTTCTAGCGGTAAGCTGGATGTTCATAATCATATATACTTTGTCTTTTCGGTAAAGTAAAATTCCCGTGTTTTCCCTAATAGTGTGTGGATTTTCTCGTAACATATTCACGTCATCCGCAAAATCAAGCAGGTGTTATAACGCGTTCAATTGCTAGTCTATTTTACTTGGAATAATTTATTTTTCTACATAGTTTCGAAGAACGCTTTGAGAGCTAATTTGAGAGAATCTTAGCCGACGCAGTACCACGTGATGAGGATGGTGATCGTGATGATGTAATATTGTCCCCCTAATTGCCATAATCAGGGAATTATTACCTGCATCAAATTGAACATTAATTAATCAGATATTTTGAGCAAGCAAGCGTGCGAGATTGAATCTGGCTTTAGTAACCTCTGCATTGGAAGGAGACATGCTGAATAAGCTATGGATGCGCCCTGCCTCTGTCTACAGTTCATCATCGCCCTCAAACTTGGGCCATTATCGCCCTGACATTCTCCGAACTAGTGTGGCTTTGCCCATTAAAGCAGGTTGCAGTTAATGGTTCGCTCACCCGAGAAAACTTTACATCAAGTCTTCAGAGCGTCACATTCTCTTTAAAATTCCTTCCGAAGTTGTAGGTCTCTGGACCAACAGTTGTCGAAATATAGTACTACGTGAAATTGGCAAAGTTTATTAATTCTCAGTGTATTTCTGCCTTTATTGTGCTGTCAGCATGGCCAACTTCAAGAAAAGTTAAGAACTTTGATATATAGTCCCGCAGTTTGAACGACTGAAAGCAAAGTGGATTTGAAGTTCTTTATGAAATTATAAAACGGACCAACTATTATGTTTGGTCCCACCAATCAGTCGCCTTTCTTGTCACGCTTGTTACGCTGCCATTTGAAATAGTGAAAGCGATCGTCGTACTTTCGATTGAGTGGAGAAAATTTGCTACAGGGTGTTCATAAAATATCTTGAACTAGATGTAGTTTTGATTTCTTGAGACGATGTCAATATAAACAGAATCTTTCTTTTAATTTTATCACTTCATATCAAAGACACTGTCTTGAAGAAACTAAAAGATATCTTTTGAAGTTTTTTCAGTCCTCCGCTTTCAATCCTTAACATGAAACTTTACCCTATTTCATTGACATGGGTTTATCTAGCCTATAGTAATGTCATTACTTACTTACTGGCTTTTAAGGAACCCGGAGGTTCATTGCCGCCCTCACATAAGCTCGCCATTGGTTCCTATCCTGAGCAAAATTGATCCAATCTCTATCATCATATCCAACCTCCCTCAAATCCATTTTAATATTATCTTCCCATCTACGTCTCGGCCTCCCTAAAGGTCTTTTTCCCTCCGGCCCCCCAACTAACACTCTATATGCATTTCTGGATTCGCCCATACGTGCTACATGCCCTGCCCATCTCAAACGTCTGGATTTAATGTTCCTAATTATGTCAGGTGAAGAATACAATGCGTGCAGTTCTGTGTTGTGTAACTTTCTCCATTCTCCTGTAACTTCATCCCTCTTAGCCCCAAATATTTTCCTAACAATCTTATTCTCAAACACCCGTCGTCTCTGTTCCTCTCTCAAAGTGAGAGTCCAAGTTTCACAACCATACAGAACAACCGGTAATATAACTGTTTTATAAATTCTAACTTTCAGATTTTTCGACAGCAGACTGGATGAAAAAACCTTCTCAACCGAATAATAACAGGCATTTTCCATATTTATTCTATGTTTAATTTCCTCCCGAGTATCATTTATATTTGTTACTGTTGCTCCAAGATATTTTAACTTCTCCACCTCTTCAAAAGATAAATTTCCAATTTTTATATTTCCATTTCGTGCAATATTCTGGTCACGAGACATGATCATATACTTTGTCTTTTCGGGATTTACTTCCAAACCTATGTCTTTACTTGCTTCCAGTAAAATTCCCGTGTGTTCCCTAATCGTTTGTGGATTTTCTCCTAACATATTCACGTAATCCGCATAGACAAGCAGCTGATGTAACCCGTTCAATTCCAAACCCTCTCTGTTATCCTGGACCTTCCTAATGGCATACTCTAGAGCAAAATTAAAAAGTAAAGGTGATAGTGCATCTCCTTGCTTTAGCCCACAGTGAATTGGAAACGCATCTGACAGAAATCTGATAGTAATCTCATTAGAGGTTTTTATTTATTTGGAGAAAATAAAAACTTGAATGGGATTTAGTTTACTATTACACGATTAGAAGAGAGTATATAAAGATTAGAATAAATAAAGTTGCCTACTCTAATACAAAAAAAAATATTGACTTACTAGAATATTAAATTGTCTTGAAAATGTATTATTGTACCATCTCATCATTACAAATATTCCTCTAGATGGCAGTAGTGTGTTATGATTAGTTGTTCTCTTGTTACCAATTACACCAACTATACAATCTTCATTGAACTCTATGGACGATTACTAGTCAAGAAGGCTTTGTGATTCAGTTTCATTTTTATTAAAACTGTTGCATTCCACTTCAATTATCAATATATATTAAACAATCTCTGATACGTGACTATCCATAATCTCATACATCAGACGCTATAACATAACCTAAATATTATAAACATATTATAAATTATAGAAAAGATTTAATTAAGGATGATGAAATAAATATGAATTATTTTGAAAGGTACAATTATTGAAAGTACAATGTTGGGAAACAAAGAAACAAATGCGAAGAAAGTGATAAAAACAAACAAATTCTAGGGACGTGATAAAAAACAAATGCTTGGGAGGTGATAAAAATTGTAGGGTAAGTACCCATGATTAGTTGAAACACATCGTTCCGTATCGTTTTATTGGGAATTTTATTTGAAGCAAGTAAAGAGATAGGTTTGGAAATATATCCCGAAAAGGCAAAGTATATGATTATGTCTCGTGACCAGAACATATAACGAAATGTAAATATAAAAACTGGAAATTTGTCATTTGAAAAGATGGAAAATTCCAAATATCTTGGAGGAATAGTAAAAAAATATAAATGACACTCGGGAGGAAATTAAACGCAGAATAAATGTGGGAAATGCGTGTTATTATTCGGTTGAGAAGCTTTTATCATCTAGTCTGCTGTCAAAAAAGCTGTAAGTTAGAATTTATAAACATTTATATTACCGATTGTTCTGCATGATTGTGAAACTTGGACTCTCACTTTGAGAGAGGAACAGAGGTTAAGGGTGCTAAGAGGGATGAAGTTACAAGACAATGGACAAAGTTACACAACGTAGAACTGCACACATTGTATTCTTCACTTGACATAATTAAGAATATTAAATCCAGGTGTTCGAGATGGGCAAGGCATGTAGCACGTATGGGCGAATCCAGAAATGCGTATAGAGTTTTAATTGGGAGGCCGGAAGGAATAATATCTTTGGGGAGGCCGAGACGTAGATGGGAGGATAATATGAAAATGGAATTGAGGGAGGTGAGTATGATGGTAGATACTGGATTAATCTTGCTCATGATAGGGGCCGATGGCGGGCTTATGTGAGGGCGGCAATGAATCTCCGGGTTCTTTAAGAGCCATTTGTAAGTAAGGTAGAAAGTGGAAGTAGTTTTCCATTTTTAACTTCTCATTATACGTAGTATTCCGTCCATCTCTCTGTGAGCAGGCGATTTATCGTAAATTACTGAACTGTTTTGCTGGTAATTGCTATTCAAAATTCAATTAAACCGGGAATTATATAGCAAAATCATTTTAATACAAAAAATTATAGGATTTTATGTAAAAATAAGAGATAATACTAATTTATACAAACTGGAAAGTCGCAATTGTTGTTTGTTGTTATATGAAACCATGAAGTAAATTAAAATCACAAAATAATTTTTACATTCGAAAATTTTCTAGAAAAGAAAAACTTTATTTCCTATTAAATCACAATAAAATTAAACTTAAGTACCTTCAGTGATAGTCATTTATATACCATATAAATTCCATGGCTTGTTATAGGCTACTAGTGTGCATTATATTTCTGGTCCGTTTTTAATAGTTCCATAGATATTATCAATTATAAAAAATGCATGCTCGCAGCAGCTTAGGTTGTCCACTTAAGCGGTTAGGTACAGCTTACAGCAGTAAAATATTTGGAAATATTCAACATTTTTTTCCTCCATTACTGTGTCTTGTACAATAATGAAAATTGATATGTGTAAAACACTGTCCTTCTGCTATATGAAAAAAATATTTTTACGATTTAAAAAATCATTTATATATATTTTTTTTTAAATCATAGTGGTTGTAGTTCACTGTGCAGTGATAAAGCGATTCCCTCATAACTCCTTAAATTTCTCATGTTCTCTCTCTTTTATTTTATTGCTGAAACTCATGTTTGCAATATCATGCTTTTTCAACTACATTCCTTAATAAGCAATATATATTTTTTTATTTTGTGTAATAGAAAATATTAACATTTGACCATTTTTAAATGAATTTATTTCTTATCAGACAATATTATCAAAGGTAGAGAAGCGATCTTGCATCATATTGTAGATATGACGTGCATAAATACACACAAAAAATTTCATCACAGAATGTTGGATAGTTTTTTAGTTATGTGGGAAACGCTTCATCATTGCACAGTGAACTGAATTTAAAAAAAAAAATTAAATAATTTTTTTAAATCGTGAAAATATTTTTATGCTCGACCATGCCGAAATGTAGTAATTATACACCTGGTAGCAGACCTTTAATGCATGTCATTAAAGTACACCTACTCATTAAAGGTCAGGTCTTTTAGCCAATGACGACTCAGGTTACAACTGTTCAGCCAATGACAAGTCAGCTTTCTACCGTTATAAAACTGCAAGTATCGATTATTCTCGGATATGCAATCGAAAGAGAATTAGCGAAAAGTCACGGAGGCTGGAAATCCAATACTGTCGCAGAAGGTTATGTTCTGTTACTATAATAATTAGCGTTAATTGTAAATAATATTCAAATAAATACAATTTGTCATCTCGTTTTTCAATGTCTAATTTTATTTCAATGTTATCTCTGTAGGTTCTTATGGCCTATCATGGTCAATGTGGACATCTGTTCCTCGGAAAAAATCAATACTTTCGCGTCTGCGCACATCTCACACCATACGGGACATTGCTCCAGGTCAGATACAATAAAATTAATAATATCAAGTTAGAAATATGGTCGAGCATAAAAAGTCGTATGAAACTCGCCTATAATGGTAATTAAGAAGCTCGTATGAAAATTATGAAACTCGCTTGCGCTCGTTTCATAAATATCCATACTCACTTCTTAATTACCTTCATTATAGGCTCGTTGCATAATGTACTATTGTCATATAGCAGAAGGACAGTGTTTGACACATACTAATGTTCATTATTGTACAAGAAAAAGTAATGGAGGATAAAAATGTTGAATAGTTTCAAAAGTTTACTGCTGTAAGCTGTACCTAACCCCTTAAATCATCCAGAAACTATCACAAACCGAATTCTTGGCTGTCGACTGAGAAAGCATGAAGCGGACAATCCTGCAGACGAAATACACACACAAGAATTGATGAAGTGTCGTTGACGAATGTAAAAAGAACTCGTGACCTTCGGACTAGAATTCGAAAGTACGAAATCTGTTATTCAAATTGAACATGACGGAGTCCTGTTAATCATGACTCGCAGCGAGTTTTTCCGCTCCGCTTTGAATCCGGTTGAATCTCTTTCCCCTCTCGCCCGTCACTAAGACACGTAGCTGCTCCCTGGTCACGTTGTGACTCCGCCGGCAGCACTTCTTCATTTCCGTCTCATCTTTATTGAACGTTGGGCGGGGAGAGCACTGCAGTTCTATCTCCTAGCGGCATTAAAACAGCAACACGCCACCGACTTCTTAAGTTTAGCGATATGGCCATCTTCTAACTATAAAAATACGCTGCAATTGCAGTTTACATAGACTTCTCTATTTGATGATAAAATATAAACTATATAAAGGCGTTACGTAACTCATCATGCAGTTATTTAATATCACCGAAACAGTTAAAAGTCATTCACGACTAGGGTGACCAACTTATGATCACAGAAATACGGGAGACTTACTAACGACAAATTCTAGCGCAATTTTTTGGAGTGTAAGGCCTGGATTCATTTATGGAATACGGTGGAAGCGTATTATCTAGCGAAATTAATAAACTTGTACTTGCTATTTGGGGAAAGGAAATTGAATCAGAACAATGGAAGGAGTCCATAATTGTACCTATTTTTAAAAACGGGGACAAGACTAACTGTAGTAACTTTCGATGAATATCACTTTTGTTGACGTCGTACAAAATGTTGTCCAAAATTCTTTTGAGAAGATTAACTCCGTACGTAGATGAAATTATTGAGGATCATCAGTAATGGATCGACTATTGATCAGAATTTTTTGTATTCGACAGATATTGGAGAAAAAATGGGGGTATAAGGGTAGAGTACATCAGTTATTCATAGATTTCAAAAAAGCGTATGACTCGGTTAAGAGAGAAGTTTTATATAATATTCTTATTGAATTTGGTATTCCCAAGATACTACTTCGATTAATTAAAATGTGTCTTAGTGAATCTTACAGCAGAGTCCGTATAGGTCAGTTTCTGATGATTTTCCAATCCACTGCGGGCTAAAGCAGGGAGATGCACTATCACCTTTGCTTTTTAACTTTGCTCTAGAGTATGCCATTATGAAAGTACAGGATATCAGACAGGGTTTGGAATTGAACGGGTTACATCAGCTTCTTGTCTATGCGGATGATGTGAATATGTTAGGAGAAAATTCACAAACGATTGGGGAAAACACGGAAATTTTACTTTAATAATAATAATAATAATAATAATAATAATTCGAATATATATGCCCATAAATGTATTTTTTATTAATGGCGGGTACTTCACCCATTTGAAGCCAATTGTGTGGACCAATCTGTCAATAGAGTCGTAGCCCAGAGTGCGCCATAGGAGGCTGGTCTACGCTACACCCGCTATACGATGAGATAATTAAGGGGATTTGTTGGGATCCACAGGATAATTTATATATTAATAATATTGCTTGTGAAAACCGTGCGTGACTTGTCAGTAGGGTTGGTTTCCTTCGAAACTGTAGGTTTTCTGCTTACGAATCCTGCCAGTTGTCCCCGTTAGTTAACGGTTATTATGCCAGCCGTTGTAAACAAGGTTCGCGGTTCAAACCAGGCAGAGGGCGATAGAATTTAAAGGGCAATAAAATCCTTAACATGGCTTCCTTTGGGAACGAAGTAAAACCGGGAGGTCCGTGTAGCATATTTATATCACATAAAGTCTTTTTCTGTCATAAATAAAATACGTGAATAAATAGGCATTGCCAAATATACATAAAACATTACAATCTCATTTTTTAAAAAATCAGTGGCTGGAATCTTCTATAACAGAAATTACTTTACAGTATAATAAGCTTTTTTTTAACCATTTAGAAATGATTTCACAAAATGTGTTTAAAGATAATTCTCTTACAGTTTGTAGAAGTTTGTTAAAGAATGTTTATGGCTATTCCCTGTCTTACTTAACCTGAAATGTGATATATTTATATTGTGCTTATTTCTAGTACTATAATGATAAAAAGAGCGTCAAAAATTTTTGTTTTTGTTTCATGATATAAACTAAATTAGTGTAAATGAAGGAAGGCTGTATCATAATTTCTAAAGAAATAAGAACAAGAATCTCTTTTAGAAAGTCGTTGAATACGTCTTATAGCTTTTTTATTGCCAAATAAAGGTTTTCACAACTGGAGGCGAATTTCCCCAAAGTCTAATGTCATAATCTAAAATTGAGAGGAAAAATGCATAATATGCAGTTACAACATATCATGAGCGTCAATAGTTCTTAGGTTTCTTAGTAAACATTTTTTTTTAATTTTTAGTAGGTTATTTTACGACGCTTTATCAACATCTTAGGTTATTTAGCGTCTGAATGAGATGGTGATAATGTCGGTGAAATGAGTCCGGGTTCCAGTACCGATAGTTACCCAGCATTTGCTCATAATGGATTGAGGGAAAACCCCGGAAAAAACCTCAACCAGGTAATTTACCCCGACCGGGAATCAAATCCGGGCCATCTAGTTTCTCGGCCAGACGCGCTAACCGTTACTCCACAGGTGTGGACAGTAAAAAATTACTCTAGACAATTTCATACAAATGTTATCATCTTTTCCCTCACTTCAGTTTACTATCTAACATAATATCCAGTAATTTCTGTGGTGTTTGGCCAGAACATGATAATTTAAAAAATGACGGTGTAGGTGAAAGCGCAGTCCTATATAAAAACAGTTTTATTTCGTTTGGTATAGCCATGATACCTTCATCTAATCTTACGTTCTTTTCATTCACATTTGTATAAAAAGTAGAGTTACGATTTTTATAGGAAAAGTGAAAATAAAAATGCTTATTTATATCTCAAGACAGGTTTTTTTTTTTTTTTTTTTTTTTTTGGAGTTATCATGTTTTAACCAAACACCACTGATTTAACTTGTTCAGATGTATCAACGTTATTAAAATTAATTACAGAATTTAAAGAGAAAATTATATGTTCAGTTTTACTCGTAATTATTGCAAGACGATTTAACCAAAATCATACTTCGGCAGTTTCAACCGAATTTTCTATTGTATTTCTAACCACATTTAGGCCTTTGTCAGTGACAAAGAAAATGGTATCATCGGTATATAAAATCTAGGTACAGTCATTGAAAGAAATAATAAATAAAAAAGCGCCCAAAACTGACCCCTGAGGAACTCCAGCAATAACCATCTTAAATTGTAATTGAGTTTTGTTTGCCTCCACCATTATCTGGCAAGAACCGTATTGCTAATAGAAAGCTTCAGATAAAATGTGTGGACTTTTCTTGCATACGTTGAATTTCGTCGCTGAATAACCTCTGTAAGTCAAAACGTCGTTAAAATGCTATTACTTATAAATATCCCGCCATTGTTCTATTATCACCGTATCTATATTTAAAACTAATTAACGGAACTTTCAATAATTTGAACTACGTAATTTTAGACATTAGAACACGCTTTATCATGACATCATTTTAAGACTTCAAGAAAGACGCGAAGGTTATGTGCATTCATGGAAAAGCAGAGAGAGGCGCTGCGTTTGATATCGATACGACTCGAAATGACTGCCGTGCATTCTACGTGAGCATATAACAATGATTGCAATTTAACAAGTTTCCTGTGAATGGTTTCTACTCTTTCCTCCCGTTCATGTCATTGGGTAGAATTTTTTTTTTCCTAACGAAATGTCTCCCTCATATACTCTTATGAAGGAATCTATAGATTCCTCCACGCCATTAAAATCCAACCCTCGTTTCTGCTTCATTTGCCTGCATATTCCACCTAGGAGCTCCCAGACTATATTAAGTGAGTAGGTGAGAAGTTGTGCACGCCCGCCAAACGTCGTGATTTCCACGCAGACCTCAACTTTGTGAAGAGGGTGAATATCACCTCCGTAATGCATTCAGGGCAACAATTAAAAAAAAAGCTAACCTTTTATCCCTTAGTGCACTTTCCTTTTTGAAAGCAGAAGAAAATGTGCTAACGGTGTTCACATCGTCCAGGACTCAACTATGGCGTTCTGTGTGAATCATTAGCCTTTTGTAGGTTCGGCTGCTTTCTAAAGCATATAGTGCTGTGTTGTTCCAGATCGAGTCACAGCATCATGCTCATTCCATACTTCCGGAATCTATTATTATTATTATTATTATTATTATTATTATTATTATTATTATTATTATTATTATTATTAAATATCCGTGGAAAAGAACCCTAATTCACCAAGCGGTATGCTAGGGTTTTAGTTTTTGTTATACGGTAGACTACTTATCTATACTAATTATTTTTACGCAGATAATGGTGAAATATACAGGGACATCATTTTATTTTTACTAACATTTCCAATATTAACCTGGCTATACCTGTAGATTTATGGTTTGCTACCCCTTCCACGACTGGAGTTCGATGATACTGGCGTAAAATACAAAAAAATTATTTTACTAGGTATAGGAGGGAAGAAAAGTAGTTCATCCATTTACGTAAACTAGGAAATATCGCGATTTTTAGTTCGATAATTTGCATTAGGTTTTTGTTTAAACAAAATACATTACCGCATTAAAAATAAGTGTTTTAACTCACGAACTGAGCTATCCATTCGAAAGTATTCATAATGCGGTGTATATTAAACTGTCTACAGCACATTAGCGTACACTATAGAGAATTGAAAAATGATCATAATATGGATATTTAAGTGGATTTTTTAAAATAGTGGCCGTTCATTTCGATACAGGCTTCAGTTACTTTGTGCATATTATCGCACTATAGACTACTGTACCTATTTCCAATTAGCAGTTTCGTCCTTCGTACTAGTAACTCATGTTGAAATAATTCTGTACCTACTCTATAAAAGAGTACCTTACGTACTGTAAACCCAATCTTCAG
Organism: Periplaneta americana; assembly: GCF_040183065.1. Classification (NCBI taxonomy): domain Eukaryota; kingdom Metazoa; phylum Arthropoda; class Insecta; order Blattodea; family Blattidae; genus Periplaneta; species Periplaneta americana. Next base: position 143,059,102 of record NC_091129.1, on the reverse strand, counting down.
TTCTGTACGATCCGAAAAGATAAAATTACTCAGACACGCTATGTACTGTCCATCCAAGTGGTTTTGTAGCAGGGTCGTAGTAAGAGGGGAAATCACGTGACGGTTAATTAGTTAACGAGACCCTTTTATTTAAGTTATTTTAAACAGTTGTATAATATTATGTAGACGTCCAATTCCTAACAGTAATTAATGTTTTCAGAAAAATGTTAAGACAGCCCAGTCACTAAACTTTACAGAGGGGCGAGCAGAAGCCGGGGGGGAAACCAGGATGCGACGTAGGCAAACGGACGACAGTACCTGTGCGAAAATATGATTCAAAATTGAAAGCTCTTTCGTCACTGGAAAATGCGAATATATTTCTGGAACGTACTGTACTCACTAACTCAGTATACGCGGCTTTCGTTCTGTGTGGAGGACGATTGGAAGTTTACTAGTAGAGGGGGTGGGAGTGAAGTACATTCAAAAACTCAGGTACAATAAAAATTGAAGTAAAAATAAAATGATGTCCCTGTATATCTACAGTCTTTTAAAGATAAAGTTCAGCAAGTCTGTAAATTGTCTGTAGCAACAAGGTTTTTTGATCACTTCACATAGTGGAGTCCTGTATTAGGTGTTGCAGTCCAGAAGATGTCTCTTCATTTCAAATCTCTTTGCTTCAATAACAGAATAGTCAAATAGAAGGTGTTTCACACTGTGAAGATCTTCGCGGCAGGAGCATGTAGGGTCGATGTCTGCTGGAATGTTGAATCTGTCGAAGTAAGTTCCAAATTTCCCATGTTCAGAAAGAAACTGCGTTGTTACGAAAGTAGGTTTGAAGTGATGGCTTTTCAGTCGGTCGTGGATTGTTGGGAAGTAGGTGTCTCTTGTTAGTGATCCGGTTGTGCATGTCGTCCATCTAGTATTCCAGTTTTGATGAGTCTGTTGTCGTATTTGTTTCTTGATATAAGATATTGGTTGTAAACTGTATGTCGGAGTTTCGTTGCTGGATGCTGCAGCTTTCGCTAGCTCATCAGCTCTTTCATTTCCTCTTACACCATTGTGTCCACGGACCCAAGTGAGGCATATGTGCTGTGCGTACTTTTCAAATAATTCCCTTGTCTCTATCGCTAATGGTGACGGTTGTACTTGTCAGCGATGCAGTGAAGGGCAGCTTGGGAGTCTCTAAATATGCGCGCTGAGTTTTCGTTCTTAATGCACCATTTCATAGCTTCATTAATTGCTAGAAGTTCTGCCTGAAAAACTGTGCAGTAAGGAGACAGTTTTATCTTGGTGCAAAATATTTCATTATCACTGTGGTTGGCAACTTGTTCTTCCAGTTGATTACTTTTGTGTCGTGATCCATCTGTATATATGTGATAGTCGTGTATCGAGGAGCAGGTGAGGAGGAGTTGTCCTTTTGATGGAATGCTTGCGTGGCCCACTGCTATATGATCCGCTAACTGTTCAATATTGTGGTTGTTGAATGTTGTACGGTATGAACGATATAAACTGCCAAACTTATTAGAGAGTACATATCGGTCTATTGAACAAAATGTCTAGTGAAATTTAATTATTTCTAATAATTTTACTTTTAATTAGCCTAACAAGAATAAAGTGCATAAGATTTGCTGATGATATGACGGTGTTAGCAGAAGAGGAAATGATACTGAAGGATATGCTACTGGAGCTAAATGACAGCTGTGAGCAGAATGGGATGGAGATAAATGCAAATAAGACGAAGAGCATGGTCATAGGAAGAAAAATATAGAAGATAAACTTACGGGGTGCTATGCATAGACATTTCGCTAGCCCGCGCTTTGAGCGAGCTAAACTAGCCCCGGCTATCGACTGAATACTTGTACAGGATTCATTTCATATCATATCATATCATATCATATCATATCATATCATATCATATCATATCATATATCATATCATATATCATATCATATCATATATCATATCATATATCATATATCATATCATATCATATCATATCATACCATATCATATCATATATCATATCATATCATATATCATATCATATCATATCATATCGCAAACACTGGTTTATGAATACGAAAAACGTTAGTTCGCTGATCATCTACCGGAAGCCCGCGCTAAGAATGTCTATGAATATGGCCCACAAATTCTAAATGAGGCATTAGAGCAAGTGGACAGCTTCAAATATACTTGGGATGTACTATAAGTAGTAACATGAGCTGCTGCGAAGAAGTCAAAAGAAGGATAGCAATGGCCAAGGAAGTTTTTAATAGAAAAAGAAGTATACATCTTGATTACATACCTTTTAACACTGTATCACTTCGGAATATGTATGTTAAGAACTTTCTTGTGGTACATTATAATGTATCTTGTTAACATGTTTCGACCTATTTTCGGTCATCTTCAGAACTGGTCGTTGTTGGTCTTGGCGCCTCTTGTTTCCTGTGTGGGTGCGTTCGTAGTGTAGAGTCAAAGAGTCTATGTGTTTTGAAATTGAGTTGTGTGTTTAAGAATATTGTTGGGGTGTGTTTTCGTGTGTCTGTATATTTCATATTGTTCTAGTGTGTTGAGTTTCTGGCTTTTTGGTTGGATGTGCAGTATTTCCATGTCTGTGTTGATCTCTCTGTAGTTGTGGTTGGCATTTGTGATGTGTTCTGCATATGAAGAGGTGTTTTGTAATTTTGTTATGGCTGTGATGTGCTGTTTGTAACAGACAGGCAGATCATTTCAAACACGTTACAAAGAACACATCACAGCCATAACAAAATTACAAAACACCTCCACATATGCAGAACACATCACAAATGCCAACCACACCTACAGAGACATCAACATAGACATGGAAATCCTGAACATCCAACCAAAAAGCCAGAAACTCAACACACTAGAACAATATAAAATATACAGATACACGCAAACACACCCCAACGTTATTCTCAACACACAACTCAATTTCAAAACACATACACTCTTTGACTCTACACTACGAACACACCCACACAGAAAACATGAGGCGCCAAGACCAACAACGACCAGTTCTGAAGATGACCGAAAATGGGTCGAAACATATTAACAAGTTATGTTATAATTTAACACAAAGTTCTTATCATACATATTCCGAAGAAAAAGAAGCATCTTCTGCGGACTCCTGGAAAAAAGACTAAGGAAGAGACTGTGAAGTGCTTTGTATGGAGTTGGCATTGTATGGGGCAGAAACATGGACTTTATGACGAAGTGAAGAGAAGCGAATAGAAGCATTTGAAATGTGGAATTGGAGAAGATTGGAACAGGTGGACAGACAGAATAAGAAATGAATCTATGTTGGAAAGAGGGATGAAGAAAGAATGATGCTGAAATGATCAGAAAGAGGAAAAGGAATTGGCTAGGTCACTGGTTGAGAAGAAAATGCCTACCGAAGGATAGAATGGAAGGAATGGTGAACGGGAGAAGAGTTTGGTGTAGAAGAAGATATCAGATGATAGACGACATTAAGATGGATCATATTAAAAAACAAAGAGGAAGGCAGAAAATAGGAAAGACTGGAGAATGCTGGGTTAGCAGTGAAAGACCTGCCCTTGGGCAGAACACTGAATGAGTGACATTGTCAATCTATTAAAATTATTTAAGTCCATAAGTACTCTCTCAAGTCTGTACTCTTTCGAAGTTCCTTCTGCTAAAACGATTGTAATAATTTCGGCACAGTGTAAAGCTAAAAGATCTATTCTACTTAAAGTCTACGTCACAGGTATATAATATTTTATTTAAATCCTTTCCTTAATATAATTATTTCACTGTTACATCTCTCTTCCTTTTTAAAAGTCGTACACTTCTGTTATATTATTAATTTGAAACAGAGTTTTAAGGACTTACATGACAACTGCTATCATTTTTCAAAATACATTTAAAGTTTCATGTTTTAAACAGTGTTTCTAAGAAGATTAAACTTTAATGCAGACACACATTTTATGAACAAACTATCACCGTCATTTTTCGTGGTACGAATTAATTTTTATCCCAAAATCTGTTGAGAGCTTATTAAGATTAATGATCTACCGTAAAGGCAACAGATTTCGCGTACTTTGGAACTGCGATTTGTTCACATTAGTTCGTTTTATGAGGAGATACAAATGCTCTCCACATTACTTGGTGTAGCTGGAAGCACAGGAAATATATCATGTGGTGGAAGACGCTTCATTTTAAAATCAAGACGGGAAAAAAACTTCTTCAGGAACTCAATATTCGAAGTTCGCCACTTTTTGGTCCATACCTTTATTCAGTTAATTAAATCGACATTAGAACATGAACATAACCATCACCATATCGTTGAGGATTATTATTTCATTATATTATAGTTTCTTTTGCAATATCAACACTTGTTTTTCCTTGCTTGAATAACATTTTACGTAAATCATATTATTATTATTATTATTATTATTATTATTATTATTATTATTATTGTTATTATTATTATTATTATTATTATTATTATTATTATACAGTAGGTATTGATACAATAATAACAGTAGTCTATGATTTACGTAAAATGTTATTCAAGCAAGGAAAAACAAGAATTTAAATTGCAAAGGAAACCCTAATATAATCTAATAATAATCAACAAGCATAATAAAATAAATATGTCAGCAATTTTACATACGAAATCAGTGGCATGTGTACCCCTTGAGACAACCCCGCTTACCCCTGAGGGTACGCATACCAAAGACTGAATACCACTACTCTACCTAAAGATGATGCTTTCCGATTACAGGGGACTTGCTCCACGTTTTATATCTAAGTAGGTGAACATTGACTTTCTACTAAATCGACGGGGCAGTGTATTTCGATGTTTCAGTGTACATTTTTTTGTATCTATCAATAGACAGGTTTAGTCAGTTCTCTCCCCAGCTGAGTTTTCCTTTTCCTCAGAAACGTGTGCTTATATAACGTCATTAGCAATGAAAGAGTATTAGTAAAATATTATTTGCATTAATGCCACCATGCCGCCTTCTCTTTTTTGATATTTAAGTTTGTTGTGACTTTTCCTCGAAGATAAAAACTTGTTACTTTTTGAACTTATACTCTTATACGAGTTAAACTTCATTCTAATTGAGAAGCAGACATAGAAAACGGTATAAGTACCTCCGAGGTCAAATTTTGTTTTTATCATGGAATGTGATATATGTAGCAGCGCCAATATCATAGTAATGGATATATGTACCAAACCTCTTTCCATATAGTAAAACGAGTGCATTCTAGATGACACTTGATATAAGTTCCGTAGTATAGACCTCATGAACGATATAAGTGTCACCTAGGCCCAATTGTATAAAACTCCGTGACTAAAGATCAACTTTGAATGAAGATCGAAAAGTGAACCGAGTTCAGACACATCTTCTATTGTATAAAACTTTTCTGCGATCAAATTACCTTGGTTCAAATGCAATCTAAGTTCACGTGAAAAGGATTTGGCAACATCGCATAAACAGGTGAAGTACGTGATGCACGGACCATGTTATACAGGTTTGTTCAGTGTTTCCAATCTAGCGACTTTAACTCTTTTTCAACAACAATTTCTTTTAACTTTCATATTGCTTAGATAGGGATTTAGTGACCTCTTTAGCACCCCATAGTGACAAAATTTAATCTTTCTTTGTTGATAGTCAGAAATCTAGCGACTTTACAACTACTTTTTGGCGACTTTCCGTATTACATTCTGTTGGAGACACTGGTTTTTTTGTGCAATGTAAATAATGGCGGACAATAAGAAGAAGGTTGACTGTTCTCCAAGTTGTTATCATGTTATGGTGTTTGATACTGCTAAACATAATAAAGCTTTATAAAACAGTTAATTGAACATTTATGAATGTACCTATCATATCCATTAATAATTAATGGTTGTTATAAACATAATATAATTATAGGTTATGTTATTTGATACTGCTGAACACGATAGAGCCTTATGAAATATAAGAATGTTTGTGTATTAAGGCAAGAAATTGAAAGAAATATATATAAATGTACCTATCATATATATTGATATTAATAATAATGGTATTTTATTTGCACAAACAGAAAAGAAATAACTGAACTTGGATCATCTAACTTAATCGGAGAAATTTCTTCAGTCAAAGTTGACTTTAGTTTGAGACAAATTAATCTCAGATTAGACTTTATACAACACAAAATTCCAAGTTCAGCTGAAACAAGGATCAATTTAACCTCTGATCTAAGATTAAATATTTTATACAATCGGGCCCTAGTGTATGTTCTGTGGAGGGTTACTCGCTATGTTGATCTGCAGTGAATGTAGCGGTTTTGTAGCATTTTTCATGGATAATAACAGGCCACCAACTATAAAAGTATCAAAGGAAAAGAAGTGTGTAGTAAATAGGAAACTACGGCAGCAAGGAAAGCCATACACAACTGCTAAGAGAGAGGGTTTGTAAAGCCATGGTTCCTGATGAGATGCAGGACATTGTAAGGTCGGCCAGAATTAAAAAACCATTCAAAGTGATTTCAATGAAATCTGAAGACTTCTTGGATGTGGCTTAAGAAGCTGATAGGGCTCTAAATACTTTAACATTGCGCATTATTCAAGTATCATGGATTCGAGTTGCTTGTGATCATCCAACATTGGTCCTCACCAGGAATAACTTGAGTGATTCTGAACAGTGGAAGACATGTCAGGTTCTAAGAAGAGACGAACACTGCAGTCTATTACAAATCTGGAGAAGTTTGCTACGCTGGCTCCTAAGAACTCTTTAAAGGCAGATCTTCTGGCAATGCTAGATTTCATGGACACTAAGTACCATGGTTTTTATAAGGACCTTTGCCAGTAAGAGGAATAAACAGTTTATCGTGCTTACAAATCAGATTGTTAGTTTTCTACCTTTTAATATTCACAAATCACTGTTTGTACCGTTTTGAAGGAAATTATACATGACACTTATATCATTGTCAGACTTCGATAATGTGGGAGCCAGTTACACTACATAATATTGTCAGTAATGGGTTGTTTCACAACTCAATATGTTTGCAGGGAACTTAATTGGATGTTGAGAAATGGCCGGTTTGTCCAAGTAATGTTCAATTTTGCATAACGAATGTTAAATTAACAGTCTGTTTATTTTTACCGCTTTGTTAATGTATTTTCCACTTGTTCAACATAATTTTGTTTAAGATAACCAACACTTAACTATAACGTCTGTTAGCACTATTTTAACTACTCAACAACAGTTGGTAATGATTCTACACATGTAAGACAATTTTTGATTGGCTAAAATTAATCTTTAAATTCTATATGAGTCATGAAACTTGCATAAAATGACAACCTGTTATAGTAGGCCACGCTCCATAAACAGTTGACAAATGAAAGTTGTAGGTGACGTGCTGAATAATAAGTACAAAGTAAGGTTATATTTTCTCATTGCTATTATGGATACGAAATATGAAAGAAATATAATAACACTGATGTATTTAAACAGTCCAAAGTATTTTTTAAATGTTATATTACCAGTCATATGCTAAACATTCCCTACAGAGAGACACAAAATATTAATTTCGCAACTTCTGTTCGAACAGCTGTGGAGACATCGGCCATATTTAACTAACTGTTAAACAAGTTAACTGTCCGAAATCCTACATTTAAAATTAACAAACTGTTAATAATCTGTTAAACCATACTGGTGTTGAAAACATACAATTTTATTAATTAACAAACTGTTTAGAGTTTAACAGTCGTAAAATTTTCTAACAATACTTGGAAAAACCGGTCATTTATGTTGACTATTACACTGTTACTACGTCATACTACTTTTGACCAATAAAACGGTACGAAAGGACGTATTTCAACCAATCATGGCTGCTTATCCCACAATTTTATCGCGGCCCTAGCATTTGTTTAATTTTATCGCGTCCCTAGCATTTGTTTCTTTGTTTGCCAACATTTGAAACTGCGCTGATCTGGACGTCAAAAAAAATATATATATATATAAAATTACAAACCACTCCAGTCGATGCACAGTAGTTTCAAATATGACTCGCATTGGCATTCAAGAACAAGAATTAATAAAAATCACTGATCATACCTATGCATCTTCTGAAATCCGATTTAGAAATAAATGAAGAGCACCATTCGGAAATCCTGAATAAGTTGAATACACCATGTAGGCCTAAATCAACGAGTTCCACTTCTATTACGCACACGTCCAATATAACATCAATTGAACCACCAACCACATTCAAATTTGAAAATTGTACATTCAATAATTATTCCTTTTAAAATTATTCATATTTATTTTTATGTCATCGTCGTTAATTAAAATTTTTCTAACACTTGTGTACAGTATATTAGTTAGGTTATGTTATAACTTCTGCTATATGATATTATGGATAGTCACGTATCAGAGATTGTTTAATATTAAGATTTATTGAAAATCATCTGTCAAGTGACGTTGATTACTGGGATTCGGATAATTGAAGTTTTAATAATAACTGTTTTAATAATAAAAATGAAACTGAATCAACAAAGCCTTCTTGACTAGTAACATTGCCATCGTGTATAATAGATCGAGAACTTCTCGACGAGAAGGCATTGCTCACTACTGCCATCTAGCATGCATCTAGAGTAATATTTGTAATGTTGAGATTGTACAATAATACATTTGAACATAGTTGTATTTTCGTAAGTCAATTAATATTTTATTGTATTGGAGTACTTCGTTACTTCTAATCTTTATATAATTTCTTCTAATCGTGTAATACTCAATTAAATCCCACTCGAGTTTTGATTTTCTCTAGATAAATCTGCTCGTGTTCTACTCGCAGATTTATCGATAAAATCAAAACGTCTAGTGAGATTACTGTTGAAAAAATTAAATAGTAATTGCAAGGATGCAGATTTTTGTGTTTTCCCACACTTTGTCATTTTGGTACATATACCATTTTCCTTGTTCAGTCCATAATTGTTCTCAGAATTGTCATATACAAAACGACTATTTGTGCGTTAATTTTTTTTATTATGGTTACTGAAGGATTATCTCTTGAACCATCCTCAGTTTCGTAAAATTGTTAAGCGTGTCTGTACTGTGACTCGATGTAGGACTTTCCTCGAGCTGTGTTTGTGTAGAAGACACACGGAGCGGGCGGCAGATGCACCAGATATGCTCTCAACCGCTGAGCGGAAAGCGGTCAGCTTTACGCAGTCACTAAAGTAAGTAATCCTAATTCGCTTAATCAAGATAAACAAAGCACAAGAAAATAATTAAAGCAGGACACGCGTATTATATCACAAGATAAATTTAAACTCGCTATAAGTTTTTAATTGAATTGGAGGAAAGGATGAACTCGAGCTGGAAGAAGCTGGTAGCGGAGCCATATCTCCGCCAGCACAAGTTTCACTCTCGTTGCAAAAGCCTCCCTGGAGAAATAAAAAATCCTTCACTTTTAAAAGCTCATACATCACGGACGCTGAGAAAACTACGAGGCTAGAATCGGGGACGCCCAACGGTCTTACTCAAATACCACCCTCGCGAGGAGGAGGGATGGCAAATTCTTCCTCCCTTACGAAATTATTCACTGAGACGTAATACAAATACTGGTCACGTGAACTGCAGTGCCTCGACGAGTTTTTACTTTATGAGTCATTCTCGAGTTTCGCAGCGATTCCTGTCCATGGCAAATATTACTACTGTACTACGTTCAATCTTTACTACAGAGTGATTTATATAGAACTAACACATTTCTTTCATTAATTGTTCCAAAACAAATTGTGCTAGCGACAACTTACAGTAGCGTGCAAATTAATCCAAACACGACATATTTTTACATTTTCTGTCATTGTTGGCCTCACAGCTGCTCATACCGCTTTAATTGACATCTGTAGTACGTGTAATTCCATTGTTGAAGGTCTGTCGTTATTATTTTTTCTATAATATGTGACATTTTGCCTGTCGTTTTGTACTTATAAGCATTTCAGTTGTGTTGAAGACTTAATACTGCAATCTTGTGTACATTCTGTCGTCTTCACAAATGGATACGACTCCACGAAAACGGTCTAAAATTATAACATTAGCAGAGCATTCTTCTATGACATAGAGGAAAATTGCTGCAGAATGTCACATCGGTTTGGCTATTGTTAATTCGATCATAAAACGATACAGGGAGACTGGATTCATCACACCCCAGAAAAAAGGAAACTGTGACCGGAAATGGAAGACTTCACCTGCAGATGATCTTTTAATTGTCAGGAAAAGTAAATTAAATCCTAGACTAACTGCTGCCAACTTAACCCGCGAGTTAACTTCAAACGGAACGTGAAATTTTATGTCGTTATTTTTATATGGCTTCTTTCTGTTTGTTATTTTCTATATTGTCTGTAAAACAAAAGTACTAACACCTATTTCTTAGCCTAATATTGCAGTTGTGTTTTAAACGTTGATAACATAATAAAATGTAAAGAAGGAATATTCACACAAATTCCATAATAACTACAACTATACTGTACTAAGTGAATTAAACACATCATTCACAAAGAAAGTGTTATCCCAAAGAAAGGCACTGAATATGACATGATAAGTTGAAATTGATATTGATGGTATCTTTAGCCTTATAAAAGTAATCAAAACAATATTATAGTACAAAGCAAAGTTGCCTATGTATATGTTTTAACTGTAACTAATATTACATAATAAAACTCTTATCGCATTATACTTTTAGGTGATATTGGTGCGCAACTTTCTGTTATCAGAATATTAAATTATCTCAAAATCTGCTGAAGCTATAGAGCTGACGTTTTACCAACATATAGGCACATATCTTGTGTTTGTGATGTAACAGTATTTGCTTTGTTAATTAATTTCCTTACAAACATTTTCCATGCGAATATTTTCAAACATTTTAATACACTATCTTCAGTAATACGTATTTTCGATTTATTAGATTTACGAAAACATTGTTTTAGAACCTGTAATGCTACTAAACAAACATATCTCAGAATTTCACTTTTCTGTAAAAAATCTTGAGAAAATATTCCTTTTGAATAAAAAATCAAACTTGTGAAAAATGATCATTAAAATTAAAACTTACATTCTTATAATGCACTTAAACTTCTCAGACAAATCTAAAAATTAACATGGATACAGTTTTAATAAGTTCTCTTCCCTTTATCCATTAAATCAGTGCTGGCCATCCCTGTATACAGCTCGACTAAGCGGCATATACTACCTCTTTCGTCTGTCTCTTTCCTTTCCGCTGTAAAGCGCTCAGGCTCTCCTGAGCTCTAAAGCGCGCGCTTGCTCCTATGGGCATCAGTTGACATCACTGGTGTAGAGATTTGGTACATGTAACTACATTATGGTATAAGATACACGTGACGTCATCAATTTTTCAAATAGCACTACATAATTTAATCTTGTTACTTTGATTACACACATTAGGACGAGTCCTATGATATTAAGGACATTCTATAAGTAATGAAGTAATGACAACAATATTGTAAATCAGTGCTTCTAGTGGTGGCCATTGAAATCTTGTACTACGTAATAGACCAGCGACTGTTTCATAAATTTGCAATATTGAAAGTTTCGAAGTAGGCATATTTTGTAAATATTGTGGCTCTTTCTGATTTGTAGTAAACAATACAGCCTTAGTTGCAAGATTAAAACACTTAACTCAGTGCTTCAGGGCACTACAAGAAGACTGCGGGAGAGAATTCCTACCATACTGAACTATTGCAAGTTGGGTGAAAGCGAGGCATTTGCTTTGAATTAAGAGTAGATATCCGAAAAGCTTTAGATTGATCAGTGAGAGAGATATTCAAAAATGATCCTACAGATTTAGTCCACCGTCTTCCAAGAATTTAGCAACATATTGTTGACATGGCAGGAGATTATATTTGAAGTGTAATCTATAATGTCAAAAGTAACTAAATTTAGTGTGAAACAGTAACTAACTATGTTGTCATTACTTTTCGAATGCCCTCTTTTAATCCTTCAGTTTAAACAATTATTTAAAATAAGCAAGATGTTCAGGGGCGGCTTTCGAAGAGGGGCTGCGGAGCTGCAGCACCCCCAGACATTTGTGGCTCTTGTCTCGTTTTATGTTGTGAAAAACATTTATTATACAGTCTCTATTTAGCGGCTCGAATTAAAAAAAAAATTCGCTCTCAATGACATGCACGCAATCGTTAGTGAAGTCACTTCCTCCCCTGGTGCTGCCAGAGCGAAATCAGAGACAAGGACTATAGGGTGAAGCCACTTCCTCCCCTGGAGCTGCCAGTCTCGTCTCGGATGCTTTGCGCGTTAGTTTTACCCCTCCTCCCTGCCGCCCCTTGCCGTGAATCCAGAGTTTCCAGGCGCTGCAAAATTTGCAGCAGTTTGTCAGTAGCGCGCAGTTTTAAATACATTTTCTTTAATGTTGTGAGTATAACAAGTGCAACAATGTTTAATTCTGTACAATATTTACAGTCTATTCAGTTCAGTACCTTAACAATTCAGGAGAAATGTGAAATTAAGTGCCCATCAGTTGAATCTCATAATGGAAAGAACCGCTAAACAAAATACAAAGGCTCGCATATTTTTTGCTAATTTATCCAGTATCCCTGCTTTCTTCTCTCGATCTACACACAGTCTGTATTAGATTAATGTGTTTCAAAGACAATTCCATCAGCTGGGGCAACAAGATGAATTTAAAATAAGAACAGTAAATGTTGTTCATGAGAAGAAGGAACCATTGCTAGAATGTTTTCAAACCATAATGGAATCTTAAACATCTAACAACATCACAATAAATGAGGCAAGCGCCCTGGTGCGTACTTTTGAATATCCTGAATTCAATTTCTGGCTCAGTTATTTTTTTCATTTATTGATGTATCATGTGTATATATTACACAACCAACTACAACATCGCCAGTTAGATATTTCTAAGGTTCAAATATGAGTATAACAATTCATTATGGTTTATTTAACGACACTCGCCACTGCAGGGGTTATATCAGCGTCGCCGGTATGCCGGAATTTTGTCCTGCAGGATTCTTTTAAATACCAGTAAATCTACTAACATGAGCCCTTCTCAGTTAGACACAACTTACAAGATAAGGCGCATGGAACTAATCTTTAAATAAAGTAAGTTGCTTAGTTTATTTTTGTATGCAGCCCCCCTTAATTCAATACCCACGAGCCGCCACTGAAGATGTTCGTGTCATTTATAATAATAACAGCTAATAAAAATAAAATGAAAATAGCACAGAGAATTCTCTACTCACCTTTCTTCTCAGTCCACTCTCATTTGGAACTGAATCGTCTGTGTTAATGATGTTTTTAAACTTAATCACATTTTAAATTGCTTCTAACTGCCCTGTAACGTATAGTGCTTCCTGGTACGGAAGAACAAAATGTTATTGTTTCATTACTTTGTGCCAGGAAAGAGAAAATAATACATTAAAGAATCTTAAACTTTGGGTCAACTATGAAGAAAATTACACGGTGTAAGTTAGGAATGACATTAATTCCTTCTGAATATAGCATTCACAAAAGGAATGGGAAAGGAACCCCATACTACAGCTTGTTTCCTTACATAAATGACATAAAGAAGAAAAGGTAATTTTCAGTATACATCAGTTACCCTGTTTCCTTCCACTGTTGCGTTATTAATGCTCTAGATGCTTCTTTCCCTAAGCAAACAAAATGAAACACAGAGAGAGAATTATTTTAATATTGTGATAATTAGGTTGTATTACTTATAACTGTATCGCTTCACAAAGGAAGATGCAATATTTGTTCCGCTGCTCAGATTTCTACATGTTAAACTAAAAAACACTCTTGTCGCAACGAAAAGCACTTCATTAGCGAATTTCAGAAGGAACTTACAGTATTACTCTTTCTTTTTTTATCTGGGGGGCCCGTTGTCTAACAAGTCCCGAATTCGCTACAGTCTACTGGCTTATTGTATCCGCCCTCATACGTTATACTTTTTCTACTTCACCCGTCTGAGTTCGTTTCAAAGTCGAGAGGCGTTTTTCTACATAGAAATCTACAGTTTGATCCGAAAGCTTTGTCACCTCCCCCCACCTTATTTGTATGTCGATGTTCAAATTCAAATTCAAATTTATTTACAATTTACATTTGAAATTAATACATATGAATATATCCCGAAATGAGCATATGCTCGTGCTCGGGTACAGTCCAGTAGTTTACATAAATTTTACAGAGCTCAAATAATATGGCTGAAAATAGAAATAATAATAACAATAATAATAATAATAATAATAATAATAGTAATAATAATAGTAATAATAATAATAATAGAATAATCGTGACGGAGATGATACAAAGATAGTAATACAAAATAATTCATTAATGATGATATTAATAATAATAATAATAATAATAATAATAATAATAATGATAAAACAAAAATATTTACAATAATAAAATAAATACTAAGACGGATAATAGTACATTATGCAACGAGCCTATAATGGTAGTAATTAAGAAGCGAGTATGGATGTTTATAAAACGAGCGCAAGCGAGTTTCATAATTTTCATACGAGCTTCTTAATTACCATTATAGGCGAGTTTCATACGACTTTTTATGCTCGACCATATTTCTTACTTGAAATTACCGGTATTCAGATGTATACATTTTATTTGTATCTGACAAGATCGGAAGTGACCTTGTTCTAGGTCGTGAATTGTGAGATGTGCGCAGACACGAAAGTATTGATTTTTTTCCGAGGAACAATAATGTCATTGACCTTGTGTAATCCCGTTAAACTTGATAATATTATAACCCTGATTATTGAATTCGACATTGAAAAACGAGATGACAAATTGAATTTATTTGAATATTATTTACAATTAACGCTAATTATTATAGTAACAGAACATAACCTTCTGCGACAGTATTGGATTTCCAGTCTCCGCGACTTTTCGCTAATTCTCTTTCGATTGCATATCCGAGAATAATCGATACTTGCGGTTTTATAACGGTACAAAGCTGACTTGTCATTGGCTGAACACAAGTAAGCTGAGTTGTCATTGGCTGAAGACGTGTACTTTAATGAGTAGGTGTACTTTAATGACATGCATTAAAGGACTGCTACCAGGTATATAATTAGTAAATTTCAGCATGGTCGAGCATAAAATAAAATATAAAACCACTAGCGAGAGTTAACACAAGTTAAATAAGCATATAATAACCGGAAAAAAATAACGAACTCGAAAATCAACAGAAAAGTTCGTTGTATCGCAGACGACAGCAACCGCCGTATTGACATTGTGTTATGCATTAATGGTAATATCCTAAATAAAGTAGACATTACATAACGAACATAGCCACCTGAAAAGTTGAGTTTTTGAAAAAAAAAAATGTTACTACTCTGCTGTACTTTGATAAATTCCGTAAAACTGGTGATCAAACTGAAAATTGTAATATCGTATTTCCCTACAACATAAATGGATACACTACTTTTCTCTCCTCCTATACCTAGTAAAATGATTTCTTTACATATTGCACTAGTAACATCAAACTCCTGTAAAGGAAGGGGGCAACAGTGTTTCCGAGTATAGCCAGGTTAATGTTAAAAATGTTGGTAAAAATAAAGTGATGTCCCTGTACATTGTCGTACTTTACAAATTACGTACGAACGCTATGTTGAATCTGAGTATTCAGATGATGAGGAAATGGAGTTACATGAACATATTTTGTTAATGAAAAGAAAAAGTAGCCTAAAATTAAAACCAGAAATATCTGAAAATCACATTGTATCTTACGAAAATAAGGGCGAGTTTTGGACACTGGTTTCGATTTGTATGATGATACGTTTAGGCGTTATTTCAGGTTGAATGGACCTCAGTTTTTTTCTATTCATGATATGATAGAAGATTCTTTGCTAAGTTCTGATTAAAATTATGTAAACTGTTAAGACATAGATACATTATTTCAAATGTTTAATTAATACTATTAAATCTTATCAAAATAAAAATAGCCCTATTTATTTTCAGATAATCTGATATTTATTTCCAGAGTTCTTCTTTAAGTTTCGTGTTTTTATAGTTTTCATCCCGTGTATCATATAAATAGGCCTATGGGTGACATCGTACAAGTTCGATAAGTTTCTGACTGCAATTACGGTATCAGCCATCTTTCCTCATTTTCAAATAAAAACAATACAATTGATCGCCACCTATGATATCTTTTTCTACATTCAATCGTCACAAAGAGTATAAATGTCAAGTATGTTTTAACTGAGGGAAATTTGGATGATATCTGTATCTTAGTCCAGTTAAACCACTTCCTAACGCACAATTAGTTATACGAGTTTCTCTCCTACATTTAGTAGTTTTCTCCAACATGAGAGTTAAATATGTTTATGTTGGTAGAGCTTCTATGTTTACAGTTACTGTATTTTACCTTTATTCAAGAAAGTGTACTAAAAGGCTAATTATATTTTCATGCTTCGTACCTCCTTTTTGAGCGTAATTTCGGTAATGAGGAATACGAAACCTTTCCTCGCCATGCTTCGCAAACCCAGTTCTGAATTTAATAAAGGTGTTGTTTTATTTTTAATCGTTATTTTATTCTGTACTAAACTAATTATTTTTACAGAAAAAGAAACAAAATACTGTGTACATACAACGTAGCTACACAGAGATTCGCATCACTGATTTTCTGTTTTCTTGTTTACATTTGAGTTATGTTTTTCATTATCCATTTCATATTGTTAATTAATTACATGCTTTTTTGGTTTCAGAGAATCTCGTTTGTTTTATTGTCATTCCGAATCATATGTGAAATGTTCTTATTGGAATAGAAACATTAACTAATATTACGTCAGAGTAAGGCATTTTGATCACAAAACTGTGGGGGGAAACGTTATGGGAATAATTACAAAAAATTGTGAACGTTATTTATGTGACCCCTCTAACTTTATGAAATGTTATTTTTGTATTAAGTGCTTCTGAATGGCGTTATTTACCTTGAAATCTTTAATACAATTTATAAAGTATAATCAAATACATAGCACAAGAAAATGGTTACAACCCAAACATAATAGACAACATAAGGAAGACAAAACAAAAACTCAACAAACACAAAAACACACAAAACACAACAGAAACACAAGAACACAAGAAATACATCACACTAACATACGAAAACAAAAACACACACAAGGTCGCATCCTCATTCAGAAAACAGAAATACAACATAGCATACAGAACAGAAAACACACTACAAAGACATCTCAACACACAAACAACACAAACAAATAAATACAACCACACAGGCGTAGGGGAGAGTCGGGTAGTATCGGACAGTGCGTTTCTTTCATCTACCGCCATATGGTAGTACCTGAATGACATGGTTACGTTTCTCTATGCGACATCACAGAAACGTAACCATGTCAATCAGGTACTATCATCGAGTGGTAGATGAAAGAAATTCACTGTCCGATATTACCCGATGACTGATACTACCCGACTCTCCCCTATACAAACTCACATGCAATAATTGCGACAGTTTCTACATTGGAAAGACAGGCAGATCATTCCAAACTCGATACGAAGAACACATTAAAGCAATAACCAGAGGACACAATACATCTACATATGCCGAACACACAACTAATGCTAACCACACATACAATAACATAAATACAGACATGGAAATCCTACACATACAATCCAGAAACCAAAAACTCAACAAACTTAAACACACCCTAATCAAATTCTCAACACATAGATCAATTTCAGAACACACACACTATTTGACACAACTCTTCATCACATGAACGCACCCACACAACAGGCAGCGAAGTTGAGATAGTGCCGAGATCTAGTAGGCTCTGAGGATGGTGCCAAGTAACACCGAAACAGCTGTAAGCCACACATGCTTACATAATTAACACGAGTAAGATCGCCATTTATTATTTATAACTTCACTTTCAATACATCGCGTTTCGTAGGACGTTAAAGATCTTTTCTATCCTCATCGAGTTACTAATCCGGTAACGAAAACGTTCTTAGGATATTAGAACTACTGTAATTTTTAAAGTGGTAATGATAAATCCTCTATTAATGTGTATTAAGATTATCTTAAAGTTTATACAAACAGTAAAACATCAACCACAATAATTACTGTGCATATTGCTATACATTGAAGTTTAAAAAATCGAATAAATCTTTATGAGAACTGTAAATGTTCCATAAATGGATAAAGAGAGATGAGAAAAAGTAAGAAAAGGAAGATAACGAACAAAATAAATAAGGAATGCTTCTTATACCATGATTAGTATGCAAGATTTGAGGCGAAGAATAGTTCGTGTGCGATAAAATATACATGACTCATTCAGTTAATAGTGGCGACATTTGAATTAAAAACAAAGAAAACATTTTTGGAACAGTCGCATTGTTATAGTGCTCAGAAGTAATCTCCTCCAACATGAAGAACCATCCTCCACACCTCAGGGTCGACCTGGTTGGCGAGTTGTTATAGCGCTGGCCTTCTATGCCCAAGGTTGCGGGTTCGATCCCGGGCCAGGTCGATGGCATTTAAGTGTGCGTAAATGCGACAGGCTCATGTCAGTAGATTTACTGGCATGTAAAAGAACTCCTGCGGGACAAAATTCCGGCACATCCGGCGACGCTGATATAACCTCTGCAGTTGCGAGCGTCGTTAAATAAAACATAACATTTCCACACCTAAGGAAGACTACGGATTCCATCCACAGCGTCTTGTTCGACTAATCTTCCAACAGACTGCTCTACTGCTGCTATAATTGCCTGTCTGGTTCTAAAGCAAACTCATCCAAATGGTAATTTAATTTTCGCAAAACGGTCAAAATCACTTGGGCTCATATCTGGGAAGTATGGAGGATGCTCCAGAATTTCCCAGTTCCATCTACTATGTTCTTCCAGCAGTGCTCTTACAGCGTTCATATGCATATCGTCACTTGCCGATTGCAGTCTGCCAGCTCCACGTTTTTTTTATGAACATCTTCCCTCCTGTTGCGAATTGCATGTGCCACGGTACGAGTCCACACCTGTGGAGTAACGGCTAGCGCGTCTGGCTGCGAAACCAGGTGGCCCGGGTTCGATTCCTGGTCGGGAGAAATTACCTGGTTGAGGTTTTTTCCGGGGTTTTCCCTCAACCCATTACGAGCAAATGCTGGGTAACTTTCGGTGTTGGACCCCGGACTCATTTCACCGGCATTATCACCTTCATCTCATTCAGGCGCTAAATGACCTTAGATGTTGATAAAGCGTGTTAAAATAACCTACTAAAATAAAAAATAAAAAGCCATGGTACGATATGGTGAAGTCTCTCTACCAAAAAGCTTCCCGTAATGCTGTATGGCATTGTCGAGCATTCTTGTCTCTTGCAGTCTGAATTTTAATGAAGCATTTTTTCCTATTTGCTAAACATTTTAGAGCACTATAGATATCCGTCTATTCATATTCATATTTATTATCATTATACGGCTTTCAGGTAGTGCTTTCCTTCACATTTCTGCATACGGACCAATACTACACTTGATTACATTCAATCACATATCCTAATATACAATGTTACTATAAATGATCTTTTCGATTACAAACTTGAATAACTATCGTTAGGAGACACTTAGAAACATGATATTGATATCAATGGAAAGAGAAACTCAAATATTATTTGTTATGTTGGTAAACCTGTCGCATATATATTAATTTCGTTGCTAGGAGACGATATAATAGAAAAATAGCTGCAAACGAAGACAGAAGGGCATTTTATGTGCTAGATTTTCACATATCACTGTACAATGCAATTTTAGAAGAAAATTTGGTGTTAATCCACCCAGTGGGCCCAGTGTCCGTAAGTTTTACCCTGACTTCAAAACGAGGGGATGCATCTGTAAGCTTAAGTCAACCGGTCGTCCATCAGTAAGTGAGGCAAATGTGGAGCGTGTGAGAGAGTTTCACATAAAGTCCACAGAGATCCACCGTAAAAGCCAGTAGATATATTGGACGTGCTGGCCGTGAAGATTTAGAATGTTTGCATTGGCCCCCACGTTCCCCTGACCCCACTCATGATTTATTTCTGTGGGGTTTTATAAAACAAAAAGTGTATCAGCCACCATACCACCTACCATTGAGGATCTTCGTGTTCGCATCACAGAGGCCATTGCACTGGTGGATGGTCCATTGCTACAACGTGTAGGCAGGAAATTGACTGCAGACTTGATGTGTGTCGTGTGATACAAGCTCACATTGAGCACATGTGACTTACTTATGGTTGTGATACAAATGTTTCTCTTTCTGTTTCATGTTTCGTGTTTTCCAGTGAAAAAATTGTAAAAATGTTGGAGTTTCTGTTTCTGTTGATACCAATTTCATGCTTTCTAATTTTTTCTGATTTAAGAGTAGCATATGTGGTTTAACCGAATGGATAACAAAAAATATCTGCGTTTCTCTTTCCATTGATACCAATATCATATTTCTAAGTGTCTCCTAACGATAGTTATTCAAGTTTGTAATCGGAAAGATCATTTATAGTCACACTGTATTTCTCCTATCATGTATATCTCTCCATATCTTCCAATTACATAAAGTTAAACCGTATTTCTGTCTACTTCTTCCTCCATCCTTCCTGATGTACAGTATTTTCAACTCTTCACCTTCTTCATCTTCCCTCAATCACATTCTCGAATAATATGCAATACTGTCTACCTTACCCTTGTTTACAGACATTCTCGGCTACAATCTACTCATCCATCTCTATTACTATCATTGTCATCTTCCAGTGTTTTCATTTTCGCAACAGAAAAGAAGTTAAATTTTGTTGTCCAGTGTTATTGGTCATATAGGTCTATGTCTGTCCTGATGATGGAACCTGTTTGTAGTTCTGAAACGTTGGGAATATTAAGTTCCAGAACACGGTGGATTACCCATACGTCTTCTCCTGAACAATTTTTAGCACATGAAAATAAAAATTTCCCCGATTTTTAGCACCTACAAATCCGAAACCTATAGGCCTACATGACATCTAAAACAGAAAGTCGATAATTTTGGCATTATCAAGTTTTTCCCCTTCGCCTTTCATATTAGATTTTAAATTCAAAATAATGAAATGATTACTGAAAGAATATCTTGCCAAATGCTAAGGCGTCATCGACGAGAGAAGATATATCGTCGGTTTCTTGGTAAAAGTGACCTAGTCACATTGCAGGTTTCCAAGTAATATGAAAATTTAAGACATAATTTTATATTAAAAACTAATAATATAGCACATTTACCTTCAAAATAGCTAATTACTAACATCTACCCAGAAGTGCAGTTATCTTTGGATGGATGATTAAACCTTTATATGCCTTTTCCCAACAATTTTGCATTTTGGACTTGATCACTTTTACCAAGAAACCGACGATATTTGAGCTGTCCGCTAACGAGGTGGAATGACATTGTAACAAGCCATTTAGGTCTACTCTACTACATTAAAGAAAAAAGTAGAAGAAGAGGCTGCAAGTGACGATGATGACAATGATAACTTTCTTGTAGTTCGCCTTCATACTGAAAGTCATTCACGGTCGTCCAAAAAGTAGATCATGTCGTTTAAGTCGTTTTGGAACAATTAATTCGTCCAAATGTGAATTAAATTAAATTGACGGTAGCGGACAATCTTGCCTTTGTCCTTAAGTTCACGAGTGAAGTCACATATTTTGCTTGCCCTTGTACCCATCTTTCATGTAATTGCATTTGTGATGTTTCTAGACGTTGGTTACGTCTCCGAGAATTGAATTTCCATCTTGTACATGGTGAAGTGTGTGCTGACATAAGTCGCCCTTTGGTTGCACATAGATATGCTTTCGTTTCTAACTGAAATGCAGAGACACAAGGCTCTTTGAGTGGGAGCAGGGTTTTGTGTGTTAAGACTTGAGCAAGGGACAAATTGCCCTACACGCTGGTCGCGTAACTGTGAAAGGCGAGAGAGGGAGAGAGAGAGAGAGAGGGAGAGTGGTTTTGGTCAAGGGGATTCAGTGTTCGGGACAGGTATACGACAAAGGAATGCTTTAACGTCAGTGCTCCTATTTATCAAAGATGTCGGTCACCATGGCTCTTTTCTGAAAGTACTTCTACATATAGTTTCCCCTGAAAGTTTACACATTGTCCTTGCTGTTCGTTACTCAATAAATTTATCGAGTGCTAGAATATATAGTTACACACTTGGGAATCAAAATTATTGAGTTGTAAACTTGATAAATAATGTGTAATGTCTTAGATATAAACTGAGCCAGCGTTATTTCTGATACAGAAACTTAATATATCACTATGAAAGTATTATTATTATTATTATTATTATTATTATTATTATTATTATTATTATTATTTCTCTTGACCAGAATATTGTACGAATTGGAAATATAAAAATTAGAGATTTATCCATCGAAGTGGTGGAAAAATTAAAAAATCTTGAAGCAATAGTAAATAAATATAAATTACACTCGGGAGAAGATTAAACGCACAACAAATATGGGAAATGCCTGTTATTATTCTCTTGAGAACCTTTTCTCATCTAGTCTGCTGTCAAAAAATCTGAAAGTTGGAATTTATAAAGCAGTTATATTACCGGTTGTTCTGTATGGTTGTGAAACTTGTACTCTCAATCTGAGAGAGGAACAGAGGTTAAGGGTGTTTGAGAATAAGGTTCTTAGGAAAATATTTGGGGCTAAGAGGGATGAAGTTACAGGAGAATGGAGAACGTTACACAACGCAGAACTGCACGCATTGTATTCTTCACCTGACATAATTAGGAACATTAAATCCAAACGTTTGAGATGGACAGGGCATATAGCACGTATGAGCGAATCCAGAAATGCGTATAGAGTGTTAGTTGGGAGGTCGGAGGGAAAAAGACCTTTGGGGAGACCGAGACGTAGATGGGAGAATAATATTAAAATGGATTTGAGGGAGGTGGGATATGATGATAGAGACTGGATTAATCTTGCACAGGATAGGGACCGATGGCGGGCTTATGTGAGCGCGGCAATGAACCTGCGGGTTCCTTAAAAGCCATTTGTAAGTAAGTAAGTATTATTATCATCATTATAATATGGTTTACCGGGTATAGGCTACTTCTTTAATTTGTATTTGGAGTAGCCTATGTTGTTTCCGTGAAGATAATATACTTTAATTTAGCTATCTGTGACGTCGCTATCATTTCGTTATTTTCTACATATGAAATCTGTCCTGTCCTCACATCCTTTACCCCTTGTACTGCTCAAGTACCTACTGTAAGTGCCTATACAGAGAGTGAAGTTTCTTCCTCTGCAGAGCTATCAGTTTTTATCTTGACTTGAAACCAAACCGGTTCTCCCCCTCGTTTTCTCTGGTTTGTCACCTGGAGTCTTACATTAGTGAATTACTTTTTTTTTCAATCTTCTTGACCACAATTTTATGTTTTATACAAGAGTGACAGAGTTACCATAGCAACGAAAGGCATATCGAAAAAAAAATCCCTCTAAAGCATGATAGTTTCTATATGGAAATAAATGTTAATATTTACAGAAGATACAGCCATTTCAAACTGGAAACTTACCTTAGAATAAATAATCTTATACTTTAGGATATCACGTATGTAATTTTGAAGAAAAAAAAAAAGATTCAATAGCCTACTATTTATAATCTTCCATTCTTCTTTCGGATTCTGTGTCATAAAATAACTGCCCACTTGTTTAAATATTTTCCAGTATTTTATTGTACAGGTTGACCCGTAAGTAATGTCATTAATTTCCTTTCTGATATTTGAAACAAAAAGTTTCATGCAATTTTGCTCGTTTTTGCTTCGTTTTCGAGAAGAAATGTTTATGTGAAACATTTCATAGCGTATTTTCGGTAAGCCATTGATTTAATTTCCAATATGCTCAGTCAATTTAAGAGAACAGTGCATTATGGTATTGAGAGAGGAACAGAGATTAAGGGTGTTGAGAAAAAGGTTCTTACGAAAATATTTCGGACTAAGAGGGATGAAGTTACAGGAGAATGGAGAAAGTTACACAAAGCAGAACTGCACGCATTGTATTCTTCACCTGACATAATTAGGAGATGGACAGGGAATGTAACACAAATTTAAAGGACGAAACTAAAATTTTTTCAACCATTCATCATCATAATAAACTTCTCTCTTGAACTAACTATTAGGAATTAAATCAATGGCTTTCCCAAAACGACTTGTGAAATGTATGTATGTATTTATTTGTTCACACTGCAAATAGGTACTGTATACACCCATTGGCAGTGGTAACTAATTGCACTCAATAATGAAACACAATTAATAAAAAGTACAGTTAATAATAAATTAATAATAATAATTAATACTAACAATAATTAATATTAGTAATAGGCCTAATAACAATAATAATAATAATAATAATAATGATAACAGGGAGCATCCTAAATTAAATGAAGCACGATCACTTAAAATAACATTTAAAGTAAATTTAATTTGTATCTTAACCCTAAGTTCGAACTAAAACCCACGAGTGTGATGTGTTCATGCCTGCACAAGTACCTTTCAGCACTACACTCATTTCGCTGACAACTCACTCACTGCACTGGAACTACGACACGTTTCACTGATTTAACCTTTTCGTTTAAAATATCTCGTAGAATAACCCCCTGAAATTAATGACATTATTTACGAATGACTTTATATCAGGCATGTCAATTGATGCCCACAGGAGCAAGCGCGCGCTTTAGAGCCCAGGAGAACCTGAGGGCTTTGCAGCGGAAAGGAAAGAGACAAACGAAAGAGATGGTATACACCGCTTGGTCGAGCTATATTCAGGGATGGCCAGCACTGATTCAATAGATAAAGGGACGAGAACTTATTAAAACTGTATCCATGTTAATTTTTAGATTTGCCTGAGAAGTATAAGTGCATTATAAGAATGTAAGTTTTAATTTTAATGCTCATTTTTCACAAGTTTAATTTTTTTATTAAAAAAAATATTTTCTCAAATGTTCGTATAGAAAAGTGAAATTTTGAGGTATAGGCCTATTTATTTAGTAGCCTTACAGAATATTTTCGTAAATCTAATATACCGTATATACGTATTACTGAAGATAGTGTATGGAAAATTTTGAAAATATTCGCATGGAAATTGTTTGTGAGGAAATGAATTAACAAAGCTACTACTGTTACATCATAAGCAAAAGATACGTGCCCATGTATTGTAAAAATGTCAGCTCTAGCTATAGCTTCAGCAGATTTCGAGAAAATAATTTAATATTCCGATGATAGGAAGTTGCTCACAAATATCACCCTAAAAGCATAATGCGATAAGAGTTTTGTTATGTAATATTAGTTATACTTAAAACAGATACAGTACCTAGGTAACTTTGCTTTGTACTGTAATATTGTTTTGATTAGTTTATTGATTACTTTTGTAAGGCTAAAGATACCATCAATATAAATTCCAACTTATCATATCATACTCAATCTCTTTCTTTGGAATATCACTTTCTTTATGAATGATGTGTTTCATCCACTTAGTACAGTATAATATTATACTACTATGGAATTTAAGTTGATATTCATTCTTAACTCTCTATTATGTTATTAAGATTTAAAACACAAGTGCAATATTAAGAAATCAGTGTTAGTACTTTTGTTTCACAGAAAATATAGATAATATTAAACAGAAAGAAGCCATATAAAAATAACGACATAAAATTTCGCGTTCCGTTTGAAGTTTGTGCACTACTGTTTTCGTAATCCAACAGGTTGCTTATTCATTTACACAACCCTTCCTCTTTCCATACTTAGCGCTTGCTGCCCGCGCACGACTTCAAGGTCAGAAAAATGCGCTTGCTTTGATATCACTTCTCTATATCATCATTCATTAAATGGTTTGAATTTCCAATTTCCTACTTATAATATTATAGCGTATAAGACACTCCTCACTTTTTCAGCAATAAAATCCGAATATAATTTATTGGCTCTTTCATTCGTGCAAATGCGATATAGGCCTATCATACTTTTGGATGTCAAGTGACCAGCTGAAATAAATGTTGACTAGCATGACTGCATGAAGCGAGCAGCGGAGCACGAACTGCACGTCACCACATGACGAGATAACAAGTGACGAACGAAAGCACTAATATGCCTCTGGTAAACTGCACTACATTCCACTCTAATTACCATCTGCCGCAAATGTGCATTTGTGCGCTGGCCTTTATTTGAGGCGGTGGGACATGTCGCCCGTCTATGCCCTCTATGTCACTTTCAGAATGTTCTCTGTAAATAACATTGGCCTAATAGAATGGCTGGGATATCTGAAAAGAAATCGAGAATGGGATTGAGTGGTTCATAGATAGGACATTCAAATGCATGTATAGCCGTTAGCAAAAGAGCATTCATTGTGTAGTTCAGCGTTTCTGAAACAAAGGTCCGTGGACCACTGGTCATCCTCAATATGTGGCTTGGTAGGCCTCAATCAGAAAGTAATATATTAACAGAAATTATTAAATTATTTACGTATTACGTTACGGTTCTTTCATTTTAAATGTATGTATGAAGAATTAAGAATGATAAATTCATAACTAATAGCAGAGAATGAAATTTAATAGTCCTAGAAATGTTTTACTCTAACACGAATTCGTACTATCAGTAATTCTTTTAACTGCAATACACTATTCCGCCGATTTAGTAGAATGCGTTTGAGTGTAAAGAAAGCAGCAAATCAGTCCAACGTGGTCTGTTGTGACGGGAATCCAAGCTCCCGCATACCGGTAAGGCATCATATCACAAAACGTTCACACCTGAGTATATTTAATGATATAAATTTATTTATTATTTATTTATTATTTTGCTAATAATTGTAACATAAAATATAATATATACAGAAAAACTTTAGCTCGCCCCTGAAAGAGTAGAACTCGTGCTCAGGGGCGGATTCCTGAATTGAAATTAATAATTATACAATACAATTTGTCTTATGTCTACTATGCAATTATAGTATATAAATTTAAATTTACAATTTTTCAATTTTTATAAAATCCATATATAACTTTTTAAATTTAATACTAGAACTATTAGAATTGACAAGATTAGGATATTTAAATATAAATTTGTTATATATCCTTGGGCCTAAATTACTACTATGATTAAATACTGTAACAGTGTTGCATTTTGGTTCAAACAATCTTTTAAATAATTCATACCTTTTGTTTCATAATTATGAGAATACAATTCAAAATTATTTCGATTTTTATGTATGAATTATATTAATACAATATAATAAATTTGTTAAGTACATTAAAGTCTAGAAACAAATTTTGAGATGGAAAATCAACATGTTTATGAAGACATATTTTAATTATTTTCTTCTGTAATAAATAAAGTGGATTAAAATTGGATTTAAATTAGCTACCCCATCCTATAATTCCATACATAATTACCGATTGAAATAAAGTTAAATATATTGTACGTAATAAACTTATTGACAAGTAATATTATTCAACGTCTAGAAAAGGGCGCAAATATTGAGGATATTGCTGGAGAGTTTAAGGTAATATTTATTTATTTATTTATTTATTTATTTATTTATTTATTTATTTATTTATTCATTCATTCATTAACGTATTTATGTGTTTGCTTTTTATTTATTTATTTAATTTTCATTCATTCATTTGGTGTTCTGCCAAAGGGCAGGTCTTTCACTGCAAACCCAGCATTCTCCAATTTTTCATGTTTTCTGCCTTCCTCTTTGCCTCCGCATATGATCCATATATCTTAATGTCGTTTATCATCTGATATTTTCTTCTGCCCCGAACTCTTCTTCCGTTCACCATTCCTTCCAGTGCATCCTTCAGTAGGCAGTTTCTTCTCAGCCAGTGACCCAACTAATTCCTTTTTCTCTTTCTGATCAGTTTCAGCATCATTCTTTTTCACTCACTCTTTCAACACAACTTCATTCTTTCTTATTCTGTCTATCCATTTCACACGTTCCATTCTTCTCCATATTCACATTTCAAATGCTTCTATTCGTTTCTCTTCATTTCGTCGTAATGCCCATGTTTCTGCCCCATACAATGCCTCACTTCACTAGTCTCTTCCTTGGTTTATTTTTTTTTTTTCCAGAGGTCCGCAGAATATGCTCCTTTTTCTGTTAAAAGCTACCTTGGCCATTGCTATCCTCTTTTTAACTTCCTGGCAGCAGCTCTTGTCACTGTTTATAGTACACCCCAAGTGTTTGAAGGTGTTCACTTGCTCTACTGCCTCATTTAGAATTCGCACGTTTTCCTTCTTTATTTTTCTTGCGACAACCATGATCTTTCTCTTGTTAGTATTTATCTTCATCCCATACTGCTCACAGCTGTCATTTAGCTCCAGTAGCATATCCCTTAGATCAGACCTGCATAACAGTATTTCCTCAGAGCGACTGCTTACTACCCTTTCTTACCCCACCCATCTTTTCTGCCAGTGCGGTCATGGCCTTCTAGTTACGCTCGGCTGCATCAACATTCATTCTCGCGGCGGCAGATATACAATACGCTATCAAGAATTACAAATGAACAGATAATAAAATCTTTAGGAACATACCTGTAGAAACTAAGAGAAAAATGAATGAGGGAAATAAATAACTTAACAGACATATGAAATAAATTTTAAAATGTATGTTTGCATGTAATGTAAGAAGGTCTATCTATGTATATTACTATTACTAGTAAAGCTGATTAAGTCCACTTTTTGTGTAAAATAAGTTAAGTACAGTCAGTCCCCGTCTTGTCTTTCCATGCTCTGTCTTCTAGTAAAATGAAATAAGTCCGAAATGTTGCTTGCAGGCAAAAAATGAATTACTTTATTTGAAGAATTTATTATGATTTTTCGTGTTTTAATAAAGTTTTAATTCCTGTTTTCACAAAACTTGCATTACTGGTCTTAACTGTCTTTACTAGTAATAGGACGATAAATAAATTGTACGTTGATGAGTGAGTGATAGCTAATGACCGGATGTCAATGCTGTCATTCAACATTGTAACGCACTCCAGCCAAATAAATAAATAAATGAATGAATGAATGAATGAATGAATGAATGAATGAATGAATGAATGAATAAATAAATAAATAAATACGCGTACAACAGTTTAAAAAGCAAAATCTAAACCCGTGAAGAAATGCTACTTTCAAAGGAAATGGGAATACGATTATTTTTTTGTTGAATACGAAAGAATTGCTTGTTTACTGTGTCCCATCCAATTTATTTCTACTCGTCATTTCAATATTAAACCACATTTCAACAAAGCCCATGTCAAGAATTATGGAATGCACAAACTTTCGCGTAAATTCATTATTACGCACTGTATATTGATTATTTATTTATATACTATTAAATTAAGGACGTCACTCGTTATGTTCATTTTGAATTGAAATTAACAGTGACTTTCAAGGTTCATTACTTCAAATGCTATAAATTTGTGTTTCCGTAGGTGATGATAAGGGGAAAGTTTTCGAAAATCTAAAGCAAAGAAATCTCAAAGGAACTGCCGACAGGTAATCTAGCATAATTGTAAACCTTGAAATGAGATAACGCTTTATAAATACAATGAATTTATTACAATCCTTTTTTAAAATTACAGTGCCGCCACTGTTGGACCTTGCACGGGCAGAGAATATAAACAACTCTCGCGGAAGTCGATCATCTACAATAGAAGTAGAGTGAGGCTGACGTCATATTTCCCCTACTTACGGGTTCTGCAGGCCTGTTAGATGGAATGATGTAAATGCGTAATATGAGGAAAAACGGGAGAATCCCGCCAAAAGTGTCACTATGAATTTTTCAATGAAAAATCTCAGACCTGACTGGGACTCGAACCCGGATCGCCTGTGTGACAGGCTGAAGGTCTGATCACTCAGCCACGGCAGGTGTCCCTAAAGCAGGATTTACTCTCTGCGTTGTATTTCGTTGAATAGAAGTCAGAATATTATTATAAACAGTAATCTCACTAGAGGTTTTGATTTATCTGGAGAAAATCAAAACTCGAGTGGGATTTAAAAAATTTGGCCGGCCCGGATGGCTCAAGCGGTAGGGGCACGGCATGTCCCTATCGCTTGGTCCGAAGGGTTGTGGGTTCGAGTCCCGCCTCGGGCATGGGTGTTGTGATTGTATTAGTATAAGTAAAAAAAAAAGAAGGAAACAAAGGTAAACAGAAAACAAAAATAGATAACTTTGGAAAACGGCCTCTGGCCGGTTGAAATGTAAATAAAAAAAAATGACTATTACACGATTAGAAGAAAGTATATAAAGATAAGAAGTAACGAAGTACTCCAATACAATAAAATATTAATTGACTTACCAAAATACAGCTATCTTTAAATGTATTATTGTATTATCTCTAAATTACAAATATTACGCTATATGGCAGTAGTGTGTTATGTTTAGTTGTTTTCTTGTTATCAGTTGTGCCAACTATGGAATCTTCATTGAACTCTGTGGACGGTTACTAGTCAAGAGGGCTTTGTTGATTCAGTTTAATTTTTATTAAAAAGTTGCATTCCACTTCAATCATCCGGATCCCAGTAATCAACGTCACTTGACAGATGATTTTCAATAAATCTTAGTATTAAACAATCTCTGATACGTGACTATTCATAATATCATATAGCAGAAGCTATAACGTAACCTAAATAATATAAACAATTGTTACAAAATTTTTAATTAGGGATGATGAAATAAATAAGAAAAGTTTTAATTAAGGATGATGAAATAAAAAATAAACATTAATAATTTTAAAAGGAACAATTATTGAATGTACAATTTTCAAATTTTAATGTTTTAGTGGTTGGTGGTTCAGTTGATGTTATATTAGACGTGTGCGTAAAAGAAGTGGAACTCGTTGATGTACATGGTGTATTCTTCAACTTATTCAGGATTTCCGAATGGTGCTCTTCATTTATTTGTAAATAGGGTTTCAGAGAATATGCATAGCTATGACCAGTGATCTTTATTAATTCTTGTTGTTGAATGCCAGTGCGAGTCATATTTGAAACTGCTGTGCATCGACTGGAGTGGTTTGTAATTTTCTGTTTTTTGACGTCCAGACCAGTGCAGTTTGAAATGTTGGCAAACAAAGAAACAAATGCTAGAGTAGTGATAAAAATAAACAAATTCTAGGGACGCGATAAAATTAAACAAATCCTAGGGACGCGATAAAATTCTGCGATAAGCAGCCATGATTGGTTGAAAGACGTCCTTTCGTGCCGTCTTATTGGTCAAACGTAGTATGACGTAATAAAAGTGTAATAGTCATAGTAACAACGGACTAGTGTTGTTTCCACAGCCGACCTAGGTACAGTAAATTAATGCTCAGATCTTTAGGTCTATTTTGCTGTTGCTAGTACCGCCATTTACAGCATTGCTGTTATTTCTCAAAAGAGAATGAAATGTTTCCTCGATCAGCGCAGGCATGATGCATTATCTGTCGGCTATGTATATATTGGAGAGTGGCTTTCTGAACACAGTTGTCAGAAGGACGCAGGCGATGTATCACGCCGCCGCGCCGCCCGGCAGCCTGTCTCGAAAGAATCACGCATTCTGCACACTCAACTGTTGACCCTATAACGTTGTTCGTGTCAAACTGTGTGAGGGTTTGTAAACACGACAGATAACGGGTCACCATATGTTAAACATGACGTGTAGTGCCCTCTCTTCTTTATTCCGGAGCCTATGATTTACGACTACCTCGCCCATGACCCTACCTTCCACTGTATCAACTCGGGCTTCCTGCTCTTTCATGTTTAAAACGGTCTGCAAGACGTAATTAATAATTTCACAGTGTGTTACCCTGATGGAATCATTTTATGAAATACAAACATATTCATTTACGTTGGGCATTATAGCTCGCGCATGAGAAATTAAATACCGTCTCGTCCAATGTCAAAACCACAAATGTGCAACATTTCACCTAAGTGCACGTCCAGAATCTATGTAGTGTGTAGATTATTATGCCAAAGTCACATAAGTGAAGGATCATTCAATTTCGAGTTATTCACAATTCTTAAAACACTTACTGTATGTATTTACAACAACAAACAAATGGCTTTTAAGGAACCTGTAGCTTCATTGCCGCCCTCACATAAGCCCGCCATCGGTTCCTATCCTGTGCAAGATCAATCCACTCTCTATCATCATATTCCACCTCCCTCAAATCCTTCTTAATATGATACGCCCATCTATGTCTCGGCCTACCGAAAGATCTTTTTCCCTCCTGCCTCCAACTAACACTCTATATGCATTTCTGGAGTCGCCCATACGTGCTACATACCCTGCCCATCTCAAACGTCTGGATTTAATGTTCCTAATTATGCCAGGTGAAGAATACAATGCATGCAGTTGTGCGTTGCTTAACTTCCTCCATAATCCTGTAACTTACTCCCTTTCAGCCCCAAATGTTTTCCAAAGAACCTTATTCTCAGACACCCTTAACCTATGTTCCTTTCTCAAAGTGAGAGTCCAAGTTTCAAAACCATACAGAACAACCGGTAATACAACTGTTATATAAATTCTAACTTTCAGATTTTTTGACAGCGGACCAGATGACAAAAGCTCCTCAACCGAAGTTTTCCACATAGTACTCTTACAAATTCAACGACATTCTCATATAGAATTTATATTTCCTAAAGAAGTTCAGATCCAGAAGTTGGCATATTTTGTCTTCGGTGGCAATATTTTGAGCGTAATGTCTTTGTTCTGAAAACTTCCACCTGAATATAGTCACAACATAGAAATATGTGTTTTTGGACCTAATATATCGATATTTTGCTTCTTTGCATTACCAAAGTTCTTCTCTTAGACCTTGAATTGGTGATCATTCAGATGGCAGAGTTTGGCAATATTTTGAGCGTAATATCTTTGCTCTGAAAACTTTCACCTGAATATAGTCACAACATAGAAATATGTGTTTTTGGACCTAATATATCGATATTTTGCTTCTTTGCATTACCAAAGTTCTTCTCTTAGACCTTGAATTGGTGATCATTCAAATGGCAGAGATTGGCAGTATTTTGTCATCGGTGGCAATATTTTAGAGCGTAATGTCTTTGTTCTGAAAACTTCCACCTGAATATAGTCACAACATAAAAATATGTGTTTTTGGACCTAATATATCGATATTTTGCTTCTTTGCATTATCAAAGTTCTTCTCTTAGACCTTGAATAGGTAATCATTCAAATGGCAGATGTTGGTAATATTTTGAGCGTAATATCTTTGTTCTGAAAACTTTCACCTGAATATAGTCACAACATAGAAATATGTGTTTTTGGACCTAATATATCGATATTTTGCTTCTTTGCATTACCAAAGTTCTTCTCTTAGACCTTGAATAGATGATCATTCAGATGGCAGAGTTTGGCAATATTTTGAGCGTAATATCTTTGTTCTGAAAACTTTCACCTGAATATAGTCACAACATAGAAATATGTATTTTTGGACCTAATATATCGATATTTTGCATCTTTGCATTACCAAAGTTCTTCTCTTAGACCTTGAATAGGTTTCTCATGGTAATACGAATAGTTTTACATGGAAATGACTCATGCCACAATTTTTGTGATAGGTAATTTATGTTAAAAGCTTGTTTTTGTGTGGTTCGAGGTCAAGTACATTCCTTGTGAGTTCATTTCCTATGAAAGACGGTACCGATGAGGTGCAGTACTTTGTCGTTACTATTGCTTCAGCGATGAAGATAATAACAGCCTATGTAGAATAGTAGAATAATGGCAACAGGAAAGCATTGCTTCGAGAAGATGTGCTCGAACACCTCTTGCTTATTGTGATTTGAACTCGATTACCGCATTTAAAGAGCTCCAACCCTTCTGCTAATGATACGAATATTGTGGTCAATAAAATTTAAAGAATTACTCTCTAGATTCAAACTCCATCGTAAAATTCCGACAGTAATAACTTCCTTATGTCTGAAATTTGTTCTTGTCAGCCAGTCATTAGTAATTCTGATTGAATAAAGTAGGCCCTACTACAATTTGTAACTGTAACCGACGCATATCCGTGACCTCCCAACATGTTTAATTGACTTTTGTCCATGTGCTGATTTGCGAATCTCAGTTTGCACTCAGCTGGACATGGAAATGTTTTATTAAATAAATGTGTAACCAAACAGATGTGCGTTCTCACATTATCGCTAATTTGTGTGTCTGCCACCACTTTGTTTGGAGTGGAATTTTCACAGGCACGTGCTTGTAAATATTTCAGTGAATCGCTTCATTATTACGTGAGCTATAACCTTGAATGTATTACACATTGATAGTTACATAAGTACGAAATCGCGTGGGCTCTGCTAATGAATTATGAAAAGAAAAATCGGTTCTCTTTTATTTACGTCTACCAAGCATAGCAACGTTTGTAGGTACATTTACTTTCACCTCTTTGATTACTTATTGGATTCTAGGACTCCATTATCGAATTGAAAGATAGCAGGCAACAAAGAAATAATTTTTTCTGTTTGCGAATTCCCTGAGTGATCGTCTTTAACCCTAAATTACTTATGTATTCGATACAAGCGCTAAATGTATCATTTCTTAACATAAGCAGTTTTATTTTGCTATAGATGCACGTAGGCCTATATTCAGTTTTATGGAAACTTACATCTAAAGTACTATAGGCCTTGTATTTAATTATATTTTCCGTTAGGAATTCTGTGTCATCCAGATTTTCACTCATTATTAGACAGTGGATGCTGGATGACTTAAGGAAAAGTGAAGTTGTTTCGTATCAGAGTATATGGCACGTGCCGCGCCGTCCGTCTTTTGTGTACCTGGCGAGTACAGCAGCGTACAAAACGAATGAACCCCGATCTGTTCATAGTAACATTTCAACGGAATGTGTGCAATTGTCTTACCCTGCCCAAGTATTTATTACGAGTTGAATATGTTGTGCTGATCCATTTATAATGGCAAAACGTTAAATTCGCTCAGAGATACGAAATGCAATTAAGAAGCATGAGAGTGACATTTTATGTATAAACGAAGACAATATCGTGTGTAATGTATGTAAAATTGAAATAAAAACCAGAACAACTCAGGCTATAGAGAAACATTGCAACAGTACATCGCACAGGAAATGCGTTGAAATGAAATCTGAGGAACCATCTACATCATCATCATCATCATCATTATTTAGTTGTCTAACGACACGTGCAACATGATGCTCAGTACACATATTCCTCTAAAGAAATTGAGTGATCCCCATTTTAGAGGTTTTCTTCAGAAATTCTCTCAATACAAAAACTCTTTAAGCGATAGACGAAGACGATTCAGCTTTGACAACTTACGAGAATATATCGTCGTTTACTGCAACGCTGGCAATTGCATCAATGATGACGAGGACTGAATCTTGCAAGGTATGTACTACAGTACGTTATTTTTCTTTTCCTTCTGACTGTACGGAGATATAGTAGCATGTTGACGTCGTCTGTTTACGTTTAAAGCCTGTTCAGCCAATGGTCTGAATGAAAAAAATGTAACATATAGTAAATGTGCACTTACATTCAACGATAAGTCATCCCGCATCCACTGTCTACTCAATATATTAAATCAGTTGTTGGCAAAGTGAATGATATGCCCTGCTTTATGAATAGCATTGTGATATGTTTGTCTTACACATTATTTGTTTAACGAAAATACTGTCTGAAATTATCACGTATTTGTGTAATTATAATTCACTAATTAGGAATTACTCTGCTTGGAATGACGACAAAAGGATTAACAATTAAGGATTCTTGCAGCATTTGAAGTGAACTCCCTGTACTTTCCCCTTTGATTTCATTGATTATGATGCTGCACAATTTCCATAATGAATGTGAATAATTGACAACTATGTCAATTAAGGATACCCGCAATATAATACATGCATTTCCTGCTAATGTATAATTCAAAATTGTTATATCAGAATGCATTC
Organism: Periplaneta americana; assembly: GCF_040183065.1. Taxonomy (NCBI): domain Eukaryota; kingdom Metazoa; phylum Arthropoda; class Insecta; order Blattodea; family Blattidae; genus Periplaneta; species Periplaneta americana. The sequence goes on along the minus strand of NC_091129.1, from coordinate 143,023,178 downwards.
GCATTATTGCGGCTAGGAAATGAACTACATCAACTTATCGTACTTAATAAGCAGTTCTATAACAAAATAATATACAGGGACATCATTTTATTTTTACTAACATTCCTAATATTAACCTGGCTACACCTTTAGATTAAATGAAACACTGTTTGCTACCCCTTTCTACGACTTAGAGGTCGACGATACTGACGTAAAATACAAAGAAATCACTTTACTAGGTCTAGGAGGGAAGAAAAGTAGTTCATCCATTTACGTACAGTAGGAAATATCGCGATTTTGAGTTTGATAATATTCATCAGGTTTTTGTGTAATCAAAATACAGTACTGTATTAACAATGAGTGTTTTTACTCAGGAATTGAGCTGTCCATTCGGACGTATTCATTATGGGCTATTCCATATGAAATCGATCAGTAAAAAACCTCGCATTTTTTTATACTCTAATTTTTTCCCTACTTATACAAGGTGCTCAGGAGAGTGCATTTTAAAAAATATACTATCGAAAGTCAAACGATTTTCGTATTATTGAGCGACAAATTTAACGTAATTTATAAAAACAAGCCTCTTTCAGCGCTCTGAATTCTGGAACCATTTACTGCAGAACATTGAACGAGAGCTTATTTTGAAGCTGACATTTGGTAGGTTATGTTAAGAAGTAATCCTTATTTTTATTGTACACAGAGAGACAGATAATCCGATTTTACTTGCGTTTAGGCTTTTTGGCCATTTGTAAAAATGTAAAACAATATTGAGAAAAAACCTTGCATTATTAAGAGGGATTCGGCATTGTTTGCAAATTGGCTCGGCAATAACTTTCGAGGGTATTACATAGATTATTTTCACACGCCTAGACTTGAACGGCGCAGTACCGCATGCACTGGCCGAGAGATGAAGATAAGCGAGCGTTGGGCGTCATTTTACTCCTGTGTTTATGAAAACCGTGATAAAGCTAGCACAGCCATGACTGCAAGACGACACATCACGTGTTTATGTCTACTCGCCTCACAGTCAGCTGGTTACTTCACGCGCGTACTATTTATTTTGTTTATTTGATATTTTCAATACTTTCTTATCCACGTACCATGAGTAAAAAATATGTGTTTATTTGTACTTTCAATGCGGAATCTAACCATATATTTTAAAAATATTTTTTCGTGGCCAAAGGCGTCTTAATGAAGAAAAATCTAAATTTCTCCATTTCCATAAAAAGCAAGAAAAACTGTTTACATGTCAATATAAACTTTAATTTCTCAGCATCAAAATAAACCATGATTTTGATTATTAGGTGAAAGGGTTTCGGAGCCACAATAGTTTAAAGCTGCTAATTTTATGAAAATACGATAAATTTAAATATTTTATATTTGAACACAATGAAGTTCTGATGCCTCAAACTTTGCACAAAGCATTATATCACAGTTGTCTACGGACAGAAAAGAGTTTCATTGTATTTAAAAATTGCAAGGTCAATTTTCTCTATATTTCGGTCGATTTGAAATGGAATAGCCCTTATGCATTGTACATTATACTATCTACAGCACATTAGCGTACAACAGACGTCTCCAAAAGCCTACTCGCGAGTAAGCCCCTGAACGGAACCGAAGCCAGTACGTAATGAACGCGCTCCGCCTCACCCATCTCCACCTGTACTGTACTCAATGTTTATCCGCAAATGAAGAGCAGTGGTGGACTGCCATTATCACTGTGTTGGTCGGAGTGTTCCATCGTTCCACAATGTCTTCTAATCATGGACGGAGTATATACAAGGATGAATAGGAAGAGAAATTTTTTTGTGTTAGTGGGGAGAATGTGAAATGCTTAATATGTTCGAAAATTCTTAAGGGTGTGTTAAAATTCAACATGCGACAATACTCGACTCTTCACAAAGAATATCATACAATTACAGTTATGTTGGACATGTGAAAATAGTTTATTTTGGAGCTATCTGTATAATTGTTGGTTATACATAATAATCAGTATATTACAATACGTTTACACTCAGTTCCGTTTGACAAACATATAGTTTTTCGTTTAATTTTAGGTGAAATGCATAGACCTACAAATAGTTTGATAAATATAAAACAAGAAAATACAAACACAAATCACACACGTGTCCTCAGTCTTAAACAAAAAAAGCTTCTTGCTAGCTATGTTTTAGCTCGGGAATATTGGAAAATCAAGGAAGCTCTTTACAGAGGAATCATTTGTAAAATAGTACATACAGGGCGTTACAAAAATTCTGTGTCCAGAAAAAATTCAAAGTTTAAGAAAATTTAAATGATTCCAATTACAGTTCAGAGAAGGATTTTCAAGATTGCAAATGTAATTGAATCTGAAGTCGAAACCACAATAAACCAATCTGTAGCTTACTCACTTGCATTGGACGAAAGCACAGATAGAAATGACAAAGCTCACCTAGCCATTTTTATCCGAGGAGTTAATGAACATTTTACTGTGTCTGAATGTCTTCTAGATGTAATTACAAAATACAACTGGAGAAGATCTTTTCCAGGCACTGAAAGGCACCATAGAACAGAAGAGGTTGAAGCAATGTAAGGGGCCGCAGCTTCATAGTATGTCAAAATAATATACAAACGTATGATATTTCTTATTCTTTTGATGTTATTATTTGTAAACTTAAGCAGACCGTTGTCGCGATCCCCCACTGATCGCTCCTATCTGTTAAGATACGAGTCTCTTGCCCTTTTCTAGCCTTACAGCACACTGTGTTCGGCGGGCTGCATCGAGAGCACGAATGACGATACCCTTTTTGGAGACCTCTGGCGTACAATATAGAGAATGAAGTTAAATTGAAAAATAAACGTAATATGGATATTTAAACACAATTTTGAAAATAAGTTGAACATGAAAAGCTTGTCAAGTACGGATCTAGTAGGTCGTAACAGACTGCGTGGGCCAGGCAGTGCAGATATATTACGAAGAGACGCGTCTTATAAAGCAGCCGCGGGACCCTGTTCCCCTCCGGGCGAACACAAAACTCTGTGGGCATAGAAATTTGATGAGGGTCTTGCGCACTCTCGTAATGAAATGGACATTAGATTTGCATTTCCATCCCAGGGCCAGAATATTGAGGCATGTCCGCTGGGGTGGGGCAGGAGGTGTGTGATATTGTTAGGAGGAGGAAACTCGCAGCGGCGCCTGCTTTTCATGTCATTTCCGAGACTAAGGAGCGTCCAATGTAAAACAGTTTTGTCTCTTCCTAAATTTCTGTCTGTCGTCTAGGCCTTAATCGGATGAACATTTCGCTCCATTTCGCCGCTTTACTCCATTAAGCTACAATATTCGGATTGTCGTACCGACAGGAAATTAACGGACAACAGTAACTGCGAAGTTGTTACTCTCGTTACGCTGTAGATGCGTCTGAAACTTTAGCAGAAAATATACAAGATCGTGAGGGGAATGACGTACTCTACTATTACTTACTTACAAATGGCTTTTAAGGAACCCGAAAGTTCATTGCCGCCCTCACATAAGCCCGCCATCGGTCCCTATCCTGTGCAAGACCAATCCAGTCTCTATCATCATATCCCACCTCCCTCAAATCCATTGTAATATTATCCTCCCATCTACGTCTCGGCCTCCCTAAAGCTCTTTTTCCCTCCGGTCTCCCAACTAACACACTATATGCATTTCTGGATTCGCCCATACGTGCTACATGTCCTGCCCATCTCAAACGTCTAAATTTAATGTTCCTAATTTTGTCAGGTGAAGAATACAATGCGTGCAGTTCTGCGTTGTGTAACTTTCTTCATACTCCTGTAACTTCATCCCGCTTAGCCCCAAATATTTTCCTAAGCACCTTATTCTCAAACACCCTTAACCTATGTTCCTCTCTCAGAGTGAGAGTCCAAGTTTCACAACCATACAGAAGAACCGGTAATATAACTGTTTTATAAAGTCTAACTTTCAGATTTTTTGACAGCAGACTGGATGATAAAAGCTTCTCAACCGAATAATAACACGCATTTCCCATATTTATTCTGCGTTTAATTTCCTCCCGAGTGTCATTTATATTTGTTACTGTTGCCCCAAGATATTTGAATTTTTCCACCTCTTCGAAGGTTAAATCTCCAATTTTTATATTTCCATTTCGTACAATATTCTGGTCACGAGACATAATCATATACTTAGTCTTTTCGGGATTTACTTCCAAACCGATCGCTTTACTTGCTTCAGGTAAAGTTTCCGTGTTTTCCCTAATCGTTTGTGTATTTTCTCCTAACATATTCACGTCATCCGCATAGACAAGAAGCTGATGTAACCCGTTCAATTCCAAACCCTGTCTGTTATCCTGAACTTTCCTAATGGCATACTCTAAAGCGAAGTTAAAAAGTAAAGGTGATAGTGCATCTCCCTGCTTTAGCCCGCAGTGATTTGGAAAAGCATGAGATAGAACCTGACCTATATGGACTCTGCTGTATGTTTCACTGAGACACATTTTAATTAATCGAACTAGTTTCTTGGGAATACCAAATTCAATAAGAATATCATATAATACTTTCCTCTTAACCGAGTCATATGCCTTTTTGAAATCTATGAATAACTGATGTACTGTACCCTTATACTCCCATTTTTTCTCCATTATCTGTCGAATACAAAAAATCTTATCAATAGTCGATCTATTACTTCTAAAATCGCACTGTTGATCCCCAATAATTTCATCTACCGTACTCTACTATTGGGAGGGATTATTCTGCTGCTTCCTAAAGCTATCATCACCATCATCATCATCATCATCATCATATGTTCGTATTTTCAAGGCATGTACCGGGATTCGAAGTTAAAAATTTGTCTTGATTATCTTCGCTCCGTCGTTTCACTAGGCCTATAATGGGCGTTCATTTCAAAGTGTGTCATGACGTCACTGTTGTGAGTCAGCGATTTGAAGCGAGTTTCATCTTTTATGACAGAGAAGTTGCCTATTAATCAAGGCGTTCAATCTGAACTTGAGAACGTGTACGGTATAACTTGAACGTCGTAGCAACAGATGGCGGTCTGTAAAGTCTTCGTGCTCCCATAACCTCTTTCGAACTGTGTTTTGCGCGGTCAAGTCGTACGCAGGGTATTTGTTATCATCGGTTGCGTACGGCAACATTCCACAACACAAATCAAATGCTCCGTGTCCATGTTGACTGTCGAAGTTAATGTCGACACATACGTAAGTAATCGTCTTAACCCTCTCCCCATATCCCGACAGTAAGAAAAAAACTCACCTCAGTACGTGTTTCCAAACAGTTCACATTCCTGCCACTACAGGCGTTACCGTACGTATCGGTAAGCACTCTTCAGAATGAACGCTGTACTTGCTAGGCAACTTCTCTGGCACATAGGTAATACGCCTCTGTGGAAGTGTAGGAAGATTGAATTCTCTAGGCTAACGACTAGCCACATGACGGCATACAGCGAGCCATGACACACTTTGAACTGAACACGCAGTATTTCCTCTCGTGGAACATAAACAGGAAACAATTTTTGATAATATTCATAATTTTTCCTCAGTGTAACTTCCTTTGGATTCTGTATGAAAGACTCAAAGTTTATGTGGCCCAATTCCAAGTACATTACAATTGAAGATAAACTTTTGAGCTCCATATTTTTGAGTGAAGTAGAGCATCAAGTTTTTATTTATAATAGTCTATTTCCCTCCAATATTGCATTAGACCTAGTTTTAGAGATCACATGTACTCAGATATTACAATGTTGTGAGCTACATAATACTTGATCTTTCTTTTCTAATTAAGGTCTTAAAGACTTACGATGAAAGTGATGGAACGGAGAAAAATTCTCTCCGGCACCGGGATTTGAACCCGGGTTTTCAGCTCTACGTGCTGATGTTTTATCCACTAAGCCACACCGGATACCCATCCCGGTGTCGGACAGAATCGCCTCAGTTTAATTTCCAACTCATGGATTCCCTATAGTGGCCGCCCTCTGCACTACGTCATAGATGTCTATGAACGTAGGACTGAAGTCCACACATGTGCTGAGGTGCACTCGTTATGAGTGACTAGTTGGCCGGGATCCGACGGAATAAGCGCCGTCTTAAATCACAAAGTGATTTACGCATATCATATATATTTTAATGTACCGAAGTACATATGATATTTCCATGCAGATATTCTGCGTAAATCACTTCGTGATTTAAGACGGCGCTTATTCCGTCGGATCCCGGCTAACTAGTTACTCATAACGAGTGCACCTCAGCACATGTGTGGACTTCAGTCATAGACATCTGTGACCTAGTGCAGAGGGCGGCCACTAGAGGGAACCCAAAGTTGGAACTTAAACTGAGACGATTCTGTCCGACACCGGGATGGGTATCCGGTGTGGCTTAGTGGATAAAGCATCAGCACGTAGAGCTGAAAACCCGGGTTCAAATCCCGGTGCCGGATATATATATATATATATATATATATATATATACTTAAAGACTTAGCTCACTTCAACCTATGAACCCTTCACACAGTTTTCTCTATATTCAACTGTGTCGTTTCTTTTGTCTGACTTATATTACATTTATTTTATTTCCAGTTCCCTGTGAAGAAGACAATTAGAAAATATAATGCGTAACAATAGTCTATTGTACATTAGCTTACATTTCAATGTTAATTTATTAATTTACATTTTAATGTTCTGGACATTCATAATACCGTACATGTAATAACTTGAGACATTTAAGATAATGGCCATTTAATGACTGTGGACGTATTTTATATTGGACATTTAATGACTAGGGACATTTCTGATACGGGACATTAATGATGATGAACATTTTTGCATTGGATATTTCGCATTTTCATGCGTTAGATACAAGTTCCAGTAAATACAATACTTATTTATAGGAATTTAATTTTTCGTACTAATTTAATGCATAGGAAAGGGAAAACATAGAAAAAATGTATGTTTCTTTTAGAATATAAAGTTTTATTTAAATGAAACTAACAACACAAACGCACAGAAAACTTGAAGAATAGGATAATCACATGATTCCGGAGGCCATCACCAAGAATCACCTGCCCGGTAAGTGCCTTACAATCTCACATTCGGTATTTGAGCAGATTCTCTAAGGGTAACACAATAGATTGATAAACCTATAAGCATGCGCTTAGAGAAAAGACTCGATGGGGGCAGCATGTAGCTGTTATGTGACGTCGTATCTCTTTGAATAGCATCTGATAACGTGACTGCTCCCGTGTACAGGGGCACTTCTCTCCATTATTTAACTGGAGGGAACTTCCTGAGCAGGCAACGAACCGAGCAAGATACAACAGTGGGCCCTTAGCGGTCGCTATCAGGGGACACAGTCCGTGAACATGTAACAGCGGGGCTTTGATGTGCACGCCACAACAGGGTGGTAGACAACTCCATCAAGCTGCAAAACAAGATATTTTTAATGTCCAGAGGTGATGATTTTATCAACAGTAAACTCACTAGAGGTTTTGATTTATCTAGAGAAAATCAAAACTCGAGTGGGATTTAATTGACTATTACACGATTAGAAGAAAGTATATAAAGATAAGAAGTAACGAAGTACTCGAATACAATAAAATATTAATTGACTTACGAAAATACAACTGTCTTCAAATGTATTATTGTACCATCTCAACATTACAAATATTACGCTAGATGCATGCTAGATGGCAGTAGTGAGCAATGCCTTCTCGTCGAGAAGTTCTCCATCTATACACGATGCCAATGCTACTAGTCAAGAAGGCTTTGTTGATTCAGTTTCATTTTTATTATTAGAACAGTTGCATTCCACTTCAATTATCCGAATCCCAGTAATCAACGTCACTTGACAGATGATTTTCAATAAATCTTAATATTAAACAATCTCTGATTCGTGCCTATCCATCATATCATATAGCAGAAGCTATAACATAACCTAAATAATATACACAAGTGTTAGAAAAGTTTTAATTAACGACGATGACATAAAAATAAACATGAATAATTTTAAAAGGAATAATTATTGAATGTACAATTTTCAAATTTGAATGCGGTTGGTGGTTCAATTGATGTTATATTGGACGTGTGCGTAATAGAAGTGGAACTCGTTGATTTAGGCCTACATGATGTATTCAACTTATTCAGGATTTCCGAATGGTGCTCTTCATTTATTTGTCAATCGGATTTCAGAAGATGCATAGGTATGATCAGTGATTTTTATTAATTCTTGTTCTTGAATGCCAATGCGAGTCATATTTGAAACTGCTCTGCATCGACTGGAGTGGTTTGAAATTATATAGTTTCAAATGTTGGCAAACAAAGAAACAAATACTAGGGACGCGATAAAATTGTGCGATAAGCAGCCATGATTGGTTGAAAGAGGTCCTTTCATACCGTTTTATTGGTCAAAAGTAGTATGACGTAGTAAGAGTGTAATAGTCAACAGTAATCTCACTAGAGGTTTTGATTTATCTAGAGAAAATCTAAACTCGAGTGGGATTTAATTGACTATTACACTATTAGAAAAAAGTATATAAAGATAAGAAGTAACGGATTACTCCAATACAATAAAATATTAATTTACTTACGAAAATACAACTGTCTTCAAATGTATTATTGCACCATCTCAAAATTACAAATATTACGCTAGATGCATGCTACATGGTAGTAGTGTGTTTCGATTAGCTGGCTTCGAACATAAAATATACCTTAGTGCTCGAAGTTAGCTCGAAGTTGCTATCAGTTGTGCCAACTATGGAATCTTCATTGAACTCTATAGACGATTACTAGCAATGCCTTCGCGATCTAGATTACGATGGCAGTGTTACTAGACTAGAAGGCTTTGTTGATCCAGTTTCATTTTTATTAAAACAGTTGCATCCCACTTCAATTATCCGAATCCCAGTAATCAACGTCACTTGACAGATGATTTTCAATAAATCTTAATATTAAACAATCTTTGATACGTGACTATCCATAATATCATATAGCAGAAGCTATAACATAACCTAAATAATATATATAAGTGTTAGAAAAATTTTAATTAACGACGGTGACATAAAAAAAATAATTTTAAGAGGAATAATTATTGAATGTACAATTTTCAAATTTGAATGTTTTAGTGGTTGGTGGTTCAGTTGATGTTATATTGGACATGTACGTAAAAGAAGTGGAACTCGTTGATGTAGGCCTACATGGTGTATTCAACTTATTCAGGATTTCCGAATGGTGCTCTTCTTTTATTTGTAAATAGGATATCAGGGAAGATGCATAGCTATGACCAGTGATCTTTATTAATTCTTGTTCTGAATGCCAATGCGAGTCATATTTGAAACTGCTGTGCATCGACTGGAGTGGTTTGTAATTTTCTGTTTTTTGACGTCCAGACCAGTGCAGTTTGAAATGTTGGCAAACAAAGAAGCAAATGCTAGGGTAGTGATAAAAAAGAAACAAATGCTAGGGTAGTGATAAAAATAAACAAATGCTAGGGACGCGATAAAATTGTGCGATAAGCAGCCATGATTGGTTGAAAGAGGTCCTTTCGTAGCGTTTTATTGGTCAAAAGTAGTATGACGTAGTAAAAGTGTAATAGTCAACAGTAATCTCACTAGAGGTTTTGATTTATTTTTCAGTAGACAAAATCAAAACTCGAGTGGAATTTAATTGACTATTACACGATTAGAAGAAAGTATTAAAGATTACAAGAAATAAATTACTCTAATACAATAAAATATAAATTGACTTACTAAAATTCTATTTCACTAGCTTCACCAAAACGTTTGAATGGAGCCGCCATTTTCAGTTGACTATGCGGTAATCAAATGACGTTCGCGAAACATGTTTTATAGTACCCTAAAGAATTTGCAGTTTGAATTGTTGGCAAACAGTGAAACAAATCTATGGAAGTGATAAAAACGAACTAATGCTAGGGAAGTGATATAAATAAAAATTAACAAATGTTACAGACGTGATGAAATTGTGCGATAATCAGCCGTGATTGGTTGAAGGATGTCCATTCGTACCGTTTTATTGGTCAAACTTAGTTTGACGTAGTAAAAGTGTAATAGTCTACCTAAAATTTAACATTTTTATGCAATGCGTGATAAATAAGCTCAGAATTAGAGTCGTGCATAACCGGTTACGAAAGATAGAAAAGACATAGGCCTGTTACTACTCAACGCCTAGCGCTATAGACAGTATGCGAAGCTCTTCCGTCTCGCGGATTAGTCCATTATTCGGTTTAAGGAATGTCAGAGTCTCACTCGGTTCGACGGCTCTGGATCACGAAAGAGAGATAATATTGAGCCATCCAGGAGTTCCAAGAATCTTTGCATGGACGTGATTATTTCCTCCTCACTCCCAATTGATTGATTGATTCATTCATTCATGTAAAAGAACTCCTGCGGGACAAAATTCCGGCACATCCGGCGACGCTGATATAACCTCTGCAGTTGCGAGCGTCGTTAAATAAAACATAACATTCATTCATTCATTCATATACTGCAACAGCACGCATCATGAAGCTACAATTATTATACTTGGGAGTGCTTTTATTTTTGTTAATAACTTTTTATCTACCTAAAACCGATTTATTACAGAAATAATAATACATCCACTTAGAAGTCCACACCTGTGGAGTAACGGTCAGCGCGTCTGGCTGCGAAAGCAGGTGGCCCGGGTTCGAATCTCGGTCGGGGCAAGTTACCTGGTTGAGGTTTTTTACGGGGTTTTCCCTCAACCCAATTTGAGCAAATGCTGGGTAACTTTCGGTGCTGGACCCCGGACTCATTTCACCGTCATTATCACCTTCATCTCATTCAGACGCTAAATAACTTGAGATGCTGATACAGCGTCGTAAAATAACCTAATAATAAATCCACGTAGAATAATTAAAAGGCATAGGCTGTATTAACAACTACACTTTCAGAGGTATTACGTATTTTGAGTTTAAAGTATGAACGTTACAATATTAAGTGTGCACATATTTGCTCTATTATTTTGTAAGCAATTGTAATTTATTTTATTCTTGTATTTGTTTACATGTCAGATTTCATCGATACATTACGCTTGTTTCCTTTGTTGTTACCGGTGTCCATTAGTTGATTTATATATTAGTTATGAAGATAAATGTACCGAAGTGCCCAATCAATTATAACCCTATTTCAAGCTATATTACTTACTTATGGCTTTTTAAATGAACCCGGAGGTTCATTGCCGCCCTCATATAAGCCCGCCATTGGTACCTATTTTGTGCAAGATTAATCCAGTCTCTATCATCACATTCCACTTCATTTAAATCCATTTTAATATTATCCTCCCATTCACGTCTCGGCCTCCCCAAAGGTCTTTTTCCCTCCGGCCTCCCAACTAACACTCTATATGCATTTCTGGATTCGTCCATACGTGCTACATGCACTGCCCATATCAAAGTCTGGATTTAATGTTTCTAATTATGCCAGGTGAAGAATACAATGCGTGCAGTTCTGCGTTGTGTAACTTTCTCCATTCTCCTGTAACTTCATCCCTCTTAGCCCCAAATATTTTCCTAAGAATTTCAAGCTAACACTTTTTCTAATTAGGAAAAGTAAAATTCCTTCAATTGTTACTCCCTTTGTGTAGTTACAAAATGTCATCACAGTTCCTGTATGATGAAATGCGCTTGGTATTCTGTCCTCTATATCTGTGGTTCTGTCTAGCCAGGCGCAACCACTTCAAGGCCGGATATTCGAACGAATGTCCAACCTCGCCGGTTGATCTGCAGCACTCTGCTCAGAATAGACTACTGAGTGAATCTTATTAGCGCCTTTTTCAGAGGTGCGCTATCCATTATTAATTATTATCTAATTTTTAAAGACAAATTTCAGTTATCACGTTAAAAAATTGCCCCCAAAAGTATTTGAGAGATTTATTTTGTGTGAAAATTCTTAATTTTGTGCCAAGTAATCAGGTAAAAAGAGTTTTAAAAAGTTGGATAGAAATTGCCGATTTTTCTGTCAAGACTAGGTAGATAAGTACCATAATTGTAACTGTGATTTTATTTGTGGCATGGATTTTGTGTTTTCAGGCCTATCAAATAAAATAATAATTTAGGGAACATGTATTTTTCTTTTTATATATTTTATATTTATGTATCAGTGTGGGTTTAGGCGTAATAGATCAACTATTGACCAGATATTTTGTATTCGACAGATAATAGAGGAAAAATGGGGGTACAGTGCATCAGTTATTCATAGATTTCAAAAAGGCATATGACTCGGTTAAGAGAGAAGTTTTATATGATATTCTTATTGAATTTGGCATTCCCAAGAAACTAGTTAGATTAATTAAAATGTGTCTCAGTGAAACGTATAGCATAGTTAGTATAGGTCAGTTTCTGTCAGATGCGTTTCCAATTCACTGTGGGCTAAAGCAAGGAGATGCACTATCACCTTTACTTTTTAACTTTGCTCTAGAGTATGCCATTAGGAAAGTCCAGGATAACAGAGAAGATTTGGAATTGAACGGGTTACATCAGCTGCTTGTCTATGCGGATGACATGAATATGTTAGCAGAAAATCCACAAACGATTAGGGAAAACACGGGAATTTTACTGGAAGCAGTTAAAGAGATTGGTTTGGAAGTAAATCCCGAAAAGACAAAATATATGGTTATGACTCGTGACGAGAATATTGTACGAAATTGAAATATAAAAATTGGAAATGTATCTTTTGAAGAGGTGGAGAAGTTCAAATATCTTGGAGCAACAGTAACAAAATATAAATGATACTCGGGAGGAAATTAAAAACAGAATAAATATGGAAATGTCTGTTATTATTCGGTTGAGAAGTTTTTATCATCCAGTCTGCTGTCAGAAAATCTGAAAGTTAGAATTTATAAAACAGTTATATTACCGGTTGTCCTTTATGGCTGTGAAACTTGGACTCTGACTTTTAGAGAGGAACATAGGTTAAGGGTGTTTGAGAATAAGGTGCTTAGGAAAATATTTGGGGCTGAAAGGAATGAAGTTACAGGAGAATGGAAAAAGTTACACAACACAGAACTGCACGCATTGTATTCTTCACTTCACTTAATTAGGAACATTAAATCCAGACGTTTGAGATGGGCAGTGCATATAGCACGCATGGGTGAATCCAGAAATGCATATAGAGTGTTAGGTGGAAGGCCGGAGGGAAAAAGACCTTTGAGGAGGCCGAGACGTAGATGGGAAGATAATATTAAAATGGATTTGAGGGAGGTGGGATATGATGATAGATAATGGATTAATATTCCTCAGGATAGGGACCAATGGCGGGCTTATGTGAGGGCGGCAATGAACCTCTAGGTTCCTTAAAAGCCAGTAAGTAAGTAAGTAAGTAATATTTTCTGTAGTAATTTACTTGTGTTCTGAATTGTTGGACGTGTTGCCTGACATATATCCCAACTCGCTCTCGTATGGAAAGTGAAACTTTCCTGGAACTTGTATCTGCATGACAGGAAGTCCTCCACACAGAAACACACACTGCGCTTGATCATAGTAGTATCTGAACAGATCGTGTCGTAGCCCCTGGGTACTTGAAGCAGAGCCGCAACGTTGCTTCATAGTGTCAATATTTGAACCAGACTTCAGGCCACTGGCCTTTCCGACTTCATTTTCAAGCATCCGACCATAATTTACATTTTGGACCAAGGTTTTCTTTCTTTAATGTATTACAACACTTTTGTTTAGCTATCTTGATATGCGTTCCTTTTCATCTACTATTGTCTACGGCAGTGATGTCAAAGCAAGCGCATTTTTCTGACCTTGACGTCGTGCGCGGGCATTAAGCGCTAGGTATGAGCGTATTCCGAATCTCACCGGTGAGCAATCCGATGGCATCACGGTTTTCCGAATTCCACTGATGACGTCATTGATGCTCCACCGGTGTCGCACTGGTGCCATCAACTTGTAGAGGTGGTGGCAGTCTCCATCATCCGCCATCAGTGAATCTGATTGGTTCTTGTATAGGGCGGGAATTAGCAGACGAATAAAATCGTGCACTGTTGTGTCATGGCGGTGTGTTCTGCTTTAGTTCTGCTGTATTGTTTGTAATGAGCACAATGTAAAAACAATATGTTAATGGCTTATGAGCGAACATGTCAACGGCCCCCTTATTACTAACGGTTCAAGAAATAAATTGTTTATGCTATCTTTTCTTTGAACGAGATTGGAGTACGAAAATTTCGCAAAATTTTGCTAGCGTAGCACAGACAACAACTTGTACAAACGCCATGACAGCCATCGATCCTTCCAGCAGTTTTGTTCCTTATTTTGCTGCAACGTGACGTCATTGATGCCACCGGACCGGTGAGATTCGGAATACGCTGTATGCTAGGAGGAATAAGTAGCTGTTGGATTAAGAAAACAGTAATGCACAAACTTCAAACGTTATCTTTATATGGCTTCTTTTTGTTCGTTATTTTCTATATTGTCTGTAAAACAAAAGTACTAACACCTATTTCTTAGCCTAATATTGCAGTTGTGTTTTAAACGTTAATAACATAATAAAGAGTAAAGAAGGAATATTCATACAAATCCCATAATAACTACAACTATACTGTACTAAGTGAATTAAACACATCATTCATAAAGCAAGTGTTATCCCAAAGAAAGACACTGAATATGACATGATAAGTTGAAATTGAATTTGATGGTATCTTTAGCCTTATAAAAGTAATCAAAACAATATTATAGTACAAAGCAAAGTTGTCTAGGTATATGTTTTAACTGTAACTAATATTACATAATAAAACTCTTATCGGATTATACTTTTAGGTGATATTCGTGCGCAACTTTCTGTTATCAGAATATTAAATTATCTAGAAATCTGCTGAAGCTATAGAGCTGACGTTTTACCAACATATATGCACATATCTTTTGTTTGTGATGTAACAGTATTTGCTTTGTTAATTCATTTCCTTACAAACATTTTCCATGCGAATATTTTCAAACATTTTAATATACTATCTTCAGTAATACGTATTTTCGATATATTAGATTTACGAAAACATTATTTCAGTGCCTGTAAGGCTACTAAACAAACATATCTGAAAATTTCACTTTTCTGTAAGAAAGTTGAGAAAATATTCCTTTTAAATAAAAAAGCAAACTTGTGAAAAATGAGCATTGAAATTAAAACTTACATTCTTATAATGCTCTTATACTTCTCAGACAAATCTAAAAATTAACATTGATACAGTTTTAATAAGTTCTCTTCCCTTTATCTATTGAATCAGTGCTGGCCATCCCTGTATATAGCTCGACCAAGCGGCATATACTACCTCTTTCGTCTGTCTCTTTCCTTTCCGCCGTAAAGCGCTCAGGCTCTCCTGGGCTCTAAAGCGCGCGCTTGCTCCTATGGGCATCAGTTGACATCATTGATCTACGGTATCTTACATAGTTTTTAATTTTCCATTAGACCTACTATAAATGTACAGACAAATTTTTGTGACTCTATACAAGATTTTGTATGCAGACAAAAGTATTTACAAACATAGCATGTATACAAGATGTCTGACTTAAGGAGGGAGGTACACCTTTGGCCTACTATAAAAGCTAAATGAACAAAACCTTTCATAATTAATATACATGCATTACACTTCATAAAACACTTGTCAGAATATTAAAATAGTTAATAATTACCTGTAAAAATAATATCAAATTTCCATAATTTTTTTACAACCATAAAGCATTTACATAATAAAATACATAGTTAATTAAAAATCTCCATGATTCTTTTACTGGAATAATTTAAAGACCTATATCAACAACACTGTATACGATCTTTTATTTATTCCTTCAGGAAATATTAAATTTGTTCTTAATCATGAATTTTAGAAAATTTAATGTTGAAGGCAACGATTAAGAACAAAATATTTCTTGAAAGAAAGCCGGCCCGGATGGCTCAAGCGGTAGGGGCACGGCATGTTTCTATCGCTTGGGCCGAAGGATTGTGGGTTCAAGTCCCGCCTCGGGCATGGGTGTTGTGTTTGTATTAGTATAAGTAAAACAAAGGAAACAAATGGAAAACAGAAAACAAAGATAACTATGGTAAACGGCCTTTGGCCGGTGTAAATTAAAAAAGAAAAAAAAAAGAAAAAAAAAGATTCTGGACTTTGTTGTTGAAGTAGGTCTTTAAATCATTCCAATGAAATAATCATGCAGATATTTAATTAATTGTATATTGTTTTGTTTTATAAATGCTTTACTGTTGTAAAGAGTAATGAAAATTTGATATATTTTACAGGTACTCGTAATTATTAGCTATTTTAATATTCTGAAAATGTTTTATAAAGTGTAATGTATGAATATTAAGCATGAAAAATTTTGTTTATTTAGCTTTTTCTAGTGGCTGAGATATTAAAAAACGAATTTCACTAAATCTTTCCAGACTAATGGTATAGCCATTGCACAAGCAAAACTCAGCTCGGACTTCTCGCGGCGCGTATACTATACCCCTCTTACTTCCCTGCATTAGGCGTGAGAGCATGCTGGAAACGGGAGCATGCGTCATTCTGCGCGAGACAGTCACGCCCGCTGGTTTCTGCGCACCGAGTTTTCCTTGTTGGATGCCTATACCTTCCCCCTTAAGGGGTCCATTTTTGTTTAGGCAGCCAAAATAGCACTCGAGATGTATAAGAGATATGTAGTGGTTTTCGCAGGCGGAATAAGGGGTGGGTATAACTTCTACTGTCATCGTCACGTGAATATTACGAATTTTAGTCTTCGTGGATTAATTAAAATAATAAAAAGTGATATTTTATGTTAAACATATGCAGGCAACCTATTATATTATTAATGATTTATTTTCTGATGAATTTTCGACGTTTCTCTCAGTCGTATTTTCGTTGAATAGTATTTTGTAGTCATTTTCTATTATTATAGCCCAGTTCCGTTAATATATATTAATCTGTGAGGAAGAGCAAACTGTAGATCACCTTTCCAGTGTTCGAAAACAAAAGATTAATTTTGGTCGGACATGTACATTTTTGTAATATAATATATGACAAACCACTATTCAATTTGTTCACAAACACGTGCTGTTATAAAGAGTTTTGTAATTTTATATGCAATATATTTAAGAACTTGTAAATAATTCAAATTATTGTAGTAGATATAAGTGTTAATTTTAAGTAGCAATACTGGGTTACCCACGTCAACGTAATTCTATATGTAATATATTTAAGAATTTGTAAATAATTCAAATTATTGTAGTAGATATAAGTGTTAATTTTAAGTAGCAAGACTGGGTTACCCACGTCAATGTAATTCTATATGTAATATATTTAAGAACTTGTAAATAATTCAAATTATTGTAGTAGATATAAGTGTTAATTTTAAGTAGCAAGACTGGGTTACCCACGTCAATGTAATTCTATATGTAATATATTTAAGAACTTGTAAATAATTCAAATTATTGTAGTAGATATAAGTGTTAATTTTAAGTAGCAAGACTGGGTTACTCACGTCAATGTAATTCTATAATGTAATATATTTGAGAACTTGTAAATAATTCAAATTATTGTAGTAGATATAAGTGTTAATTTTAAGTAGCAAGACTGGGTTACCCAAATCAATGTAATTCTATATGTAATATATTTAAGAACTTGTAAATAATTCAAATTATGGTAGTAGATATAAGTGTTAATTTTAAGTAGCAAGACTGGGTTACCCACGTCAATGTAATTCTATAATGTAATATATTTGAGAACTTGTAAATAATTCAAATTATTGTAGTAGATATAAGTGTTAATTTTAAGTAGCAAGACTGGGTTACCCAAATCAATGTAATTCTATATGTAATATATTTAAAAACTTGTAAATAATTTAAATTATTGTAGTAGATATAAGTGTTAATTTTAAGTAGCAAGACTGGGTTACCCACGTCAATGTAATTCTATAATGTAATATATTTGAGAACTTGTAAATAATTCAAATTATTGTAGTGGATATAAGTGTTAATTTTAAGTAGCAAGACTGGGTTACCCACGTCAATGTAATTTTATATGTAATATATTTAAGAACTTGTAAATAATTCAAATTATTGTAGTAGATATAAGTGTTAATTTTAAGTAGCAAGACTGGGTTACCCAAATCAATGTAATTCTATATGTAATATATTTAAAAACTTGTAAATAATTGAAATTATTTTAGTAGATATAAATTTTAATTTTAAGTAGCAAGACTGGGTTACCCACGTCAATGTAATTTTATATGTAATATATTTAAGAACTTGTAAATAATTCAAATTATTGTAGTAGATATAAGTGTTAATTTTAAGTAGCAAGACTGAGTTACCCACGTCAATGTAATTCTATATGTAATATATTTAAGAACTTGTAAATAATTCAAATTATGGTAGTAGATATAAGTGTTAATTTTAAGTAGCAAGACTGGGTTACCCACGTCAATGTAATTCTATAATGTAATATATTTGAGAACTTGTAAATAATTCAAATTATTGTAGTAGATATAAGTGTTAAGTTTAAGTAGCAAGACTGGGTTACCCAAATCAATGTAATTCTATATGTAATATATTTAAAAACTTGTAAATAATTGAAATTATTGTAGTAGATATAAGTGTTAATTTTAAGTAGCAAGACTGGGTTACCCACGTCAATGTAATTCTATAATGTAATATATTTGAGAACTTGTAAATAATTCAAATTATTGTAGTGGATATAAGTGTTAATTTTAAGTAGCAAGACTGGGTTACCCACGTCAATGTAATTTTATATGTAATATATTTAAGAACTTGTAAATAATTCAAATTATTGTAGTAGATATAAGTGTTAATTTTAAGTAGCAAGACTGGGTTACCCAAATCAATGTAATTCTATATGTAATATATTTAAAAACTTGTAAATAATTGAAATTATTGTAGTAGATATAAATGTTAATTTTAAGTAGCAAGACTGGGTTACCCACGTCAATGTAATTTTATATGTTATATATTTAAGAAATTGTAAATAATTCAAATTATTGTAGTAGATATAAGTGTTAATTTTAAGTAGCTAGACTGGGTTACCCAAATCAATGTAATTCTATATGTAATATATTTAAGGGGAATTTGACGTTATCGCATGCAAAATAATTGTAAAAATAGCCTATCTTCAAGCAGTCATAAATGTAATACTATTTATCACAGCTATTTCATTTTTAGTGATATATGTATACACATTAAACTTTAAAATGAAAAAAGAATGGTTAATCTAGTGTTAATCTTACCCTTACATTAATTTTTGAATTTAAACATATGTTTTATATAAATTCACTACATACCTGTGATTAGGTACACTCTATTCACTTATCATAACACACATTGAATTAAAATTTTGGCCACTTACTGCTAACAGATACTAAAACATACCCTACTAAAATTATTAAAATATCTGTAATATTATGGGCATAGGGCTTATACTAATCTTCAATTTTTTTAAATTTATTGACGGTGATGATTACTATAAGCCCTATGCCCATAATATTACAGATATATGAATAATTTTAGTAGGGTATGTTTTAGTATCTATTAGCAGTAAGTGGTCAAATTTTCAATTCTATATGTCCTATAATAAGTGAATAGAGTGTACCTAATCACAGACATGTAGTGAATTTATAAAAAAAATTGTGCTTAATTAAAAAAATTAATTTTAGGATACAGATTTACTCTAGAGTCACCATTCTTTTCCATTTTAAAGCTTAATATGCATACACACATAGCTAACAAAAATGAAATCCACTGATAAATAGTAGACTATTATATTTATGACTGCTAGAAGATAGGTTACTTTTACCATTATTTTACATGCGATAATGACCAACTCCCCTTAAAAACTTGTAAATAATTGAAATTATTGTAGTAGATATGTGTTAATTTTAAGTAGCAAGACTGGGTTACCCAAATCAATGTAATTCTATATGTAATATATTTAAAAACTTGTAAATAATTCAAATTATTGTAGTAGATATAAGTGTTAATTTTAAGTAGCAAGACTGGGTTACCCACGTCAATGTAGTTCTATATGTAATATATTTAAGAACTTGTAAATAATTCAAATTATTGTAGTAGATATAAGTGTTAATTTTAAGTAGCAAAACTGGGTTACTCACGTCAAATGAATTCTCATTATAATAATATAAACTCAGGCTATAACTATAACTATAATATCCTTTCGGGGTAAAATAGGGTTCAAGAAATTGTATATTTCAAATAAATAATATATATTAATAAGTAAGTTATCTCCAATGTCTATAATTAATATAGGGTAAAGATTGTTAATATCGTGACACGTGTAATATCGTGATACAATATTTGAGAGGTCCAGTTTTGTACAGAAACTTGTCCAGGAACAATTCCTTAACATGTTGACGGAAAAATCGGCCTTTCTCTCTCTCATTAAAATTGTAAATTGTGATAAATTCTAAAACAAATTGTTCAGTTTACAGACCAATAATTTTTATTCAGAATATTGACATTCATAGCAAAGTAAAATTTAAGAATGATGTTTCAATATTTGAAATATACTTCTTAAAGTTATGGGAAGAGATTCAGAATGTTCCTTATCTTGTATCTCGGTGTATTCGGGCGCTGTGTTCCTTCCTGGCGATTTGGAGGCGCCGTTCGGTCGCCAACTTAGGAAATAGCTGAGATAAACCCTATCCCACCCTCAACCATGGCAACTATTTCTTTCTTCTTTCCCTATTTCCCACACACGGTATAAGTTATATGTTGAGAGCTCCACTCTCCCTTTGAAGCTGCGTTGGTATGGACGTAAAAAGAACAAACTCAAGTTCAAAAATGTATTACTAGATCACAACATTTATCGTGTGATACACATTATTACAGTGCAAACAGCAGTGGTGGTCTATATATTCATCACGTTGTCGGAATTCAAATCATTCTACAGGGACATCATTTTATTTTTGCTTCAATTTTTATTGTACCTGAGTTTTTGAATGTATTTCACTCCCACCACTTCTACTAATGAAGTTACAACTGTCCTCCACGTAGAATCAAGGCCGCATATAGTAAAGAGCACTGAGTTATAAGTATAGTACGTTCCAGAAATATGTTCGCGTTTTCCAGTGACGAAAGAGCTTTCAATGTTGAATCATATTTTCGCACAGGTACTGTCCGTTTACCTACGTCGCATCCCGATTTCCCCCAACTGCTTGTGCTGCCCCCTCTGTAAAAGCTGGACTGTCTTAGCTCTTTTCTGAAAACATTAATTTCTGTTAGGAATTGGACGTCTACGTAATATTTTACAACTGTTTAAAATAACTTAAATAAAAGGGCCTCGTTAAGTAATTAACTGTCACGTGATTTCCCCCCTTTCTACGATCCTGCGGCATAACCACTTGGACGGACAGTAGATAGCATGTCTGAGTAATTTTATCTGTGCGGGTCGGGCAGAAGTGAAGACTGAATTTACAGTACGTAAGATACTCTTTTATAGAGTAGGTACAGAATTATTTCAACATGAGTTACTAGTACGAAGGACGAAACTGGTAAATGGAATTAGATGCAATAGTCTATAGTGCGGTAATATGCACAAACGAACTGAAGCCTGTGTCTAAATGAACGGCCACCATTTTCAAAAATGTGTTTAAATATTCATATTATGAT
The DNA here is from genome assembly GCF_040183065.1 of Periplaneta americana. Lineage (NCBI taxonomy): Eukaryota > Metazoa > Arthropoda > Insecta > Blattodea > Blattidae > Periplaneta > Periplaneta americana. The sequence goes on along the minus strand of NC_091129.1, from coordinate 143,001,572 downwards.
TATTTTTCAATTTAACTTCATTCTCTATATTGTACACTAATGTGCTGTAGACAGTATAATATACACTGCATAATGGATACGTTCGCATGGATAACTCAGTTCGTGAGTAAAAACACTTATTCTTAATGCAGTACTGTATTTTTTTAAACAAAAACCTAATTAAAATTACCGAACTCAAAATCGCGATATTTCCTAGTTTACGTAAATGGATGAACTACTTTTCTTCCCTCCTATACCTAGTAGAGTGATTTGTTTGTGCTTTACGCCAGTATCATCGAACTACAGTCGTGGAAGGGGATAACAAACTGTGTTTCCGGTTCACTAAAGGTATAGCCAGGTTAATATTAAAAATGTTAGTAAAAATAAAATGATGTCCCTGTACATGCTTACCTGCTATTTTTTCTGATGTGACATAACTTTTCCTTTCACTTTTCATTCATTCAATCATGTATGTGTTTAATTTGTCATTCATTCATTCATTCATTCATTCATTCATTCATTCATTCATTCATTCATTCATTCAGTTGTCGTTTTTTAATTTCTGAATATTTATTTCCAATTTTTTAGTCTTTACTTATATTATTTTCCCGCTTAAATATTTAGCTTCATTATTTTCAATTAACTCCTATCATTAACTCCTTTATTCTTGTTTGGCTTTATTCTTGTTTTGCTTCTTTATTCTTGTTTTGCTTCTTTATTCTTGTTTTGCTTCTTTATTCTTGTGTTCCTTCTTTATTCTTGTTTTGCTTCTTTATTTCTTGTTTTGCTTCTTTATTCTTGTGTTCCTTCTTTATTCTTGTTTTGCTTCTTTATTCTTGTGTTCCTTCTTTATTCTTGTTTTGCTTCTTTATTCTTGTTTTGCTTCTTTATTCTTGTTTTGCTTCTTTATTCTTGTTTTGCTTCTTTATTTCTTGTTTTGCTTCTTTATTCTTGTGTTCCTTCTTTATTCTTGTTTTGCTTCTTTATTCTTGTGTTCCTTCTTTATTCTTGTTTTGCTTCTTTATTCTTGTTTTGCTTCTTTATTCTTGTGTTCCTTCTTTATTCTTGTTTTGCTTCTTTATTCTTGTTTTGCTTCTTTATTTCTTGTTTTGCTTCTTTATTCTTGTGTTCCTTCTTTATTCTTGTTTTGCTTCTTTATTCTTGTGTTCCTTCTTTATTCTTGTTTTGCTTCTTTATTCTTGTGTTCCTTCTTTATTCTTGTTTTGCTTCTTTATTCTTGTTTTGCTTCTTTATTCTTGTGTTCCTTCTTTATTCTTGTTTTGCTTCTTTATTCTTGTGTTCCTTCTTTATTCTTGTTTTGCTTCTTTATTCTTGTTTTGCTTCTTTATTCTTGTGTTCCTTCTTTATTCTTGTTTTGCTTCTTTATTCTTGTTTTGCTTCTTTATTTCTTGTTTTGCTTCTTTATTCTTGTGTTCCTTCTTTATTCTTGTTTTGCTTCTTTATTCTTGTTTTGCTTCTTTATTCTTGTGTTCCTTCTTTATTCTTGTTTTGCTTCTTTATTTCTTGTTTTGCTTCTTTATTCTTGTGTTCCTTCTTTATTCTTGTTTTGCTTCTTTATTCTTGTGTTCCTTCTTTATTCTTGTTTTGCTTCTTTATTCTTGTTTTGCTTCTTTATTCTTGTGTTCCTTCTTTATTCTTGTTTTGCTTCTTTATTCTTGTTTTGCTTCTTTATTTCTTGTTTTGCTTCTTTATTCTTGTGTTCCTTCTTTATTCTTGTTTTGCTTCTTTATTCTTGTGTTCCTTCTTTATTCTTGTTTTGCTTCTTTATTCTTGTTTTGCTTCTTTATTCTTGTGTTCCTTCTTTATTCTTGTTTTGCTTCTTTATTCTTGTTTTGCTTCTTTATTTCTTGTTTTGCTTCTTTATTCTTGTGTTCCTTCTTTATTCTTGTTTTGCTTCTTTATTCTTGTGTTCCTTCTTTATTCTTGTTTTGCTTCTTTATTCTTGTTTTGCTTCTTTATTCTTGTGTTCCTTCTTTATTCTTGTTTTGCTTCTTTATTCTTGTTTTGCTTCTTTATTTCTTGTTTTGCTTCTTTATTCTTGTGTTCCTTCTTTATTCTTGTTTTGCTTCTTTATTCTTGTTTTGCTTCTTTATTCTTGTGTTGCTTCTTTATTCTTGTTTTGCTTCTTTATTTCTTGTTCTGCTTCTTCATTTCTTATTTTCCTTCTTTATTCCTTTTTTTGCTTTTTATTTCTTTTTTGCTTCTTTATTTCTTATTTTGCTTCTACATTTCTTGTATTTATTCCTTGTTTGTTAAATTGTTTCTTTCTTTTTCTTGTCTTGTTTCTTTATGTATTTATTTCTCGTCTTATTTCTTTATTTATTTCTTTTCTTGCTTCTTTATTTATTTCTTGTCTTGCTTCTTTATTTCTTGCTTTGCTTGTTCATTTCTTCTCTTGATTCTTCACTTCTTGTCTTAGTTCTTTACTTCTTGTCTTGATTTTATATTTATTGCTTATTTTCTTGTCTCGATGCTTTATTTTTTGCCTTTACTTTTTATTTCTTGTTTTCATTACTTACTTCTTGTCTTTCTTTCTTTCTTTCTTTGCTTCTTTATTTATTCTCATTTTATCGTCTCTTATTTATTTCTCTTGTTTTTTTCCTTCTTCATTTATTTTCCTTCCTTCTTTCCATCTATCCCTTCTTCATTCTTTCACATTTTGCTCACTTTATCTTTCGATCCTTTCCACTGAACAGCTTCGAATCTGCTTCCAAGCTCCAAATGAGAATAGTAAGTTGCATACCGTCATGCTTAATATGTGGACCCCATGACGATGATACTATTTAAATCATGAATTCATAATTTGCCCCTGATACGGTCTTGTGTAACAATGGTATTGTAGATTGCGTCATGACTTCTGAAGTTACAGCCATAAATGGACGTGTGAATGTTTGCAGTGTAGACAATCAACGGAAATTAACACGCAGCGTCCAGAGTTCTCGTATTTAATGTATTTCGCATTATTGCCGAAACGACCTCTAGATGTGCTGTGTGCTTCCGTTCTGAATGCTGCTTTCAATATACATCACCTTCATTGCTCTTTAGTGTTATTACTGCTGTTGGTAATGGTGGTATCCTGTAACCAATTAAACAATAAAAATTCCGATCTGTGGACCACTAAACCAAAACAAAATCGAATATTTCTCTCTTGCACCTCAGAACTAAGACAAGACTGTAACATTATTTTGCTGTTACGCAAGTCAGTTCATTATTATCATTATTTGTACAGGGACATCATTTTATTTTTACTAACATTTTTAATATTAACCTGATTATACCTTTGGATTAATGGTTCACAGCCGGAAACACCGTTTGCTACCCCCTTCCACGATTGGAGTTCGATGATACTGGCGTAAAATACAAACAAATAACTTTACTAAGTATAGGACGGAAGAAAAGTAGTTCATCCATTTACGTAAACTAGGAAATATCGTAATTCTGAGTTTGATAATTTTCATTACGTTTTTGTTTAATCAAAATACAGTACAGTATTAACAATAAGTGTTTTTACTCACGAATTGGGCTATCCATGCGGACGTATTCATTATGCACTGTATATTATACTGTCTACAGCACATTAGCATACAATACAGAGAATGAAGTCATCATCATCATCATCATCTTCCTAACAAGTATTAGGCCAAGTGGCCTGTTACGGTCTCAAACTAGAATTTTCAGTCTATCTCTTCTTTGGACGGCCTAGAGATCTTTTGCCATATGGATGGTAATGAAGCAGTGCTTTTGGAATTCTGCATCGATTCATTCGTTCGAGATGACCCTTCCACTGAAGTTGATATTTGCTGATGAACTGCATAATGGGTTCTATTTGAAGTTCTTGCATTAGGTCCTCATTTTTTTTATGATCCCAGCGAGTATATCCAGCTGTTGCTCTCATAAACCTCATCTCACTTGCTGTTATTCTACTGACATCTTTATTCTTCACAGTCCACGCTTCGCTACCATAGCTTAATACTGGGTGTGCTAAGGTTTTATACAAGCCTATTCTTGTGTGTCTTTGTACTAGTGAGGGTTTCATGATTTTATTAATGATCCCCATTGTTTTATTATATTTACATATTTTTTCAGCAATATCTACTTCATCATAAGGTGACAGTGTATAGCCAAGATAAGTGAAGGTATTTACTCTTTCTATTATTTTATTATTCAAACAGATTTTGCTTGGTACAGGGAATTTCCCACAAAATGACATGATTTTCGATTTTTCAATATTAATTTCCATGTTATATTTTTCACTGACCTTATTTAAATTGTGTACTGAATATTGTAAATCATCTTCAGTTGATGCCATGAGAACTAAATCATCAGCGAAAAGTAAAGCATCAAGCTGCAAATTTCGATTAATTGGAATAAATCCATGTCGTGTCTGTCGCCAATCTTGAATGATTCTATTTATATATATATATATATATATATATATATATATATATATAATAAACAGAAATGGTGAAAGGCCACAGCCTTGTCGTACTCCACTATAAATGGGTCGTCACTGTGAAAGTTTATTGTTGCTTCGAATTGCTATGATGGTTGTTTTATATATATTGTAAATATTTTGTATAATCTGTTGAGGTACTTGATCATCTGCCAAAATCTGAAGTAATTTATTCCGATTGACTTTATCAAAAGCCTTTTTTAAAGTCAATGAATGCCATATGCGTTTCTAAATTAAATTCTCTATGTTTCTCAACCAGTAATTTCAATGCGAAATATCCATCACAACAGGATCTTCCTCGACGAAAACCATTTTGTTCCTCACGGATAATATTGTCGTAATGCTTATTGAGTTTGTTTTTCAAAATATTTGCATAAATTTTATATCCTGCGTTCAATAAACTTATTCCTCTATAATTATCCGTAATTTTCAAATCTCCTCTCTTATGTATAGGAAGTTAAATTGAAAAATAATCATAATATGGATATTTAAACACATTTTTGAAAATGGTGGCCGTTCATTTAGATACAGGCTTCAGTTCTTTTGTGCATATTATCGCACAACAGACTATTGCATCTAATTCCAATTACCAGTTTCGTCCTTCGTACTAGTAACTCATGTTGAAATAATTCTAATATTCTACAAAAGAGTACCTTACGTAGTGTAAATTCAATCTTCACTTTTGTCCGACCCGCTCAGATAACATTACTCAGATATGCTATCTACTGTCCGTCCAAGTGGTTATGTCGGAGGATCGTAAAAAAGGGGGGAAATCACGTGACAGTTAATTAGATTTATTTAAGTTACTTTAAACAGTTGCGGGTGAGGGAAATCGAGATGCGACGTAGGCAAACGGACGACAGTACCTGTGCGAAAATATGATTCAATATTGAAAACTCTTTCGTCACTGGAAAACGGGAACATATTTCTAGAACGTACTATACTCACTAACTCAATACTGTTTGTGTTTAATACGACCTTAAGGAGACTTTGACTGTATACGCTTGGTTCTGTGAGAAGAACAGTTGCAAGTTTACTAGTAGAGGCGGGTGGGAGTGAAGTACATTCAAAAACTCAGGTACAATAAACATTGAAGTAAAAATAAAATGATGTCCCTGTATATTAGAATTTTTTCCTTTGCATCGATTTAATTCTGTAAAACATAATATGTAATTAATCAGACAACAATCTAAAAAAAAGTAATACTTTTAACGTCTTGGATCTCATTATAGTAGAATTACCATTTCTTTCGACTTCTGACAGCTCGCTACCCGCGTGGCTTACGGAGCCTGCTGTCTTGGCAACATTGCCAATTTGCTGTTACTGCAAGGATTCGATCGGTCAGTCAAGTGTGATATGTTCGCTAATGTGGCAGCATTGCCGACAAGCTTAGGCGAAGAGAGCATAGGGCATCAAACGGTGATTGGCTCCTTCCAACCCGACCCTTGCTTGTTGCCATGGCAACCTTGGTTGCCATGGCAACACCCCGTAACCCACGTGGTTAGCGACCACAAGCTATACGTCTAGTGAGCTGGCAGAAGTATAAAGAATCATCAATTCTACTATAATATGTTGCTAAGATGCCTTTTAAGAAGGCAAGAGTAGAATTTGAAACAGAGCTTAAAAGGTGTAATCATTGTAACCAACGACCAAAATGACAATGGATGTGATAGTGATGTTGGTAAAAATGTACAATAAATATCACCATGGTCTTCATTATTATTATTATTATTATTATTATTATTATTATTATTATTATTATTATTATTATTATTGAAGGATTATGTATTAATCATAGTGCTTTTCATTTCGTCCATTATACACATTTAAATATTACAGCAAATTGTATTTATTTGTCCTAATTCCTGTATACCGTAGGTTGTATGCGCAATTATAGGGGTTCCTAAAATCCTCTATCACTTGTTTGAAGTCTGGCGAGTCTCAATAGGCTTCCACACTAAGCCAGGTCTAATTTTTTTTAATATTCGTGTAACTTTCAAACGCCGAAGTTCTTAAATAGAAAATAACGTTAGGAATTAGTTCAATACTAATAGATTATAGATATTTTATGTAAATTTGTGTAAAATTAATAACGTATAATTTATTATTGAAACAATAAAATTTATTAACACTAGGAAGACTAGATATGGTTACATACCTAGAAAGACTGAGGGCGTCATTTTGACCCCTTGTTTTATATTGTCTTAATATGCACGAAAAAATTATTTTGTTGTATAATATGTCATGTAATGCGTTACCAATATATTTTTAAGCATCGTAATGATGTCTCTTCACAACAGAAGTACAGTCAGTATAAAAATAAAATAGGTAGCACAAAACAGTAAGATCCTAAATATTATAGTGTTAAGTTATGGATTAGTTGTTGTTGTCCACACCTGTGGAGTAACGGTTAGCGCGTCTAGCCGCGAAACCAGGTGGCCCGGGTTCGATTCCCGGTCGGGGCAAGTTACCCGGTTGGGGTTTTTTCCGGGGTTTTCCCTCAACCCAATATAAGCAAATGCTGGGTAACTTTCGGTGCTGGACCCCGGACTCATTTCACCGGCATTATCACCTTCATCTCATTCAGACGCTAAATAACCTAAGCTGTTGATAAAGCGTCGTAAAATAACCTACTAAAATAAAAAAAATTAGTTGTTTTTTTTAGCAAGTAATATTTTCGTTAATAAAATAATTTCCAACAGTTGTAACAACTGCAAATTATTCAGTTGTAACAACTATTCTCAACTACTGAAGTACAGTCACTAAAAATATAATCGTATGTAGGAATTTTATTTTACTTTGGAACATTCTCAAAGCCTTCAGAGCGGCTACTTTTGTGGGGTAACGATGGCGTGTTTACTCAACACAGCAGTTTTATCATTTTATGTATTTTACGTATGAAAGCATAGAATTGAGCCCAAAACTAGTCACTAATTGAATGATATTGAAATTTATTACTGATAATTACATCTCAAGTCTGATTAGTATAATATAGGCCTATATCTAATCAGCTATGTATGTATGTATGTATGTATGTATGTATGTATGTATGTATGTGTGTGTATGTATGTATGTATGTATGTATGTATGTATGTATGTATGTATGTATGTATGTGTGTATGTATTTGTTCACACTGCAAATGGTTAAATACCCGGGGGCAGTGGTAACTAATTCAATAATCACAATTAATAATGATTACAATTAGGCCCATTAATGAATTAATAATCAGTTACTAATAATAATTAATGCTAATAATAATAATAATAATAATAATAATAATAATAATAATAATAATACAATGACAAGGAAAAGGAACTGGCATCCTACATAATTATCTCCCAGCTTAGTTGCCTCATGAGTTATGCCTTATTGGTGTCGCTTGTGACGTTCAGACCAGTCTTCGGGCTGCTGACTTTACATACATACCGATATATCGACGGGTATCAATTTGACCCCTTATTCTTTCTAGGTATTCTTTTAATTCTTCTCTTCTATAAAAGGTTCAACGTCAAGATTTCAGGTGAACAATATCTTGGTTCAATTAAGAAATGTCATAGAGTTACAATTGGATAATGAGAACTCCTCCGGTCCCCAACTGTGGAGTAACGGTTAGCGCGTCTGGCCGCGAAACCAGGTGGCCCGGGTTCGATTCCCGGTCGGGGCAAGTTACCTGGTTGAGGTTTTTTCCGAGGTTTTCCCTCAACCCAATATGAGCAAAGGCTGGGTAACTTTCGGTGATGGACCCCGGACTCATTTCACCGGCATTATCACCTTCATCTCATTCAGACGCTAAATAACTTAAGATGTTGATAAAGTGTCGTAAAATAACCTACTATAGGAGCGACGCTGTTATTCCAGGAGTTACTCCTCCTCTTTGCTTACGTCTTAGGAAGTGAAGGTTCTATAAAGCCTAGATAGGTAGTATCGTTCGCTATTTTTGTTCTTTCGTTGCCGATCTACCATACGAGGAATCTATTTGCCACACCGTTAAACATTATCATGTCGTAGCTCCTATTATAATAAATCAAACGCACTGTAATTCAGCAAATAATTGAGCTGCAAATAACGCCTTTGTGTGCTTTCTGCGAACGCCAACGAAAGAGCCAAAATGGCGGGCGATTATATTAAGTATGTATCGAGCCTTAAGAAATAAATACCGCCTTCATCAGCGAATCACAAGACGTACACGTTTAAATGTAGCCGACCTGCAACGCGATTGGCTGCCGGAAATTAGAGCTACGGGACTATATATATAAAAAAAAGAACTCCTCCGTCTTTCTAATGTTAGTGAAATCACATGCATCAATTGTGAAATTGTGTAGAATAACTTTTGTTAAAAGAAAAATAAGAAAGAGAAAACGAAACTTCATATTTTCGTTTGCGTGCGTAATAAATTATTTCGCTTCTGTGGATGGTTTTGGTGGAAGAAAATGATCTATGAACACTAATATTAGGCAATTACCGACATGCTAAAGGAACTGAATTTTTCTATAATGGGGAAAGTATGTGTAGCCTTCTTGACATTATTTTTTAATCCCATTGCATTTCGTTCTATAAACGTGATCAGTAAGGAGTGGATTCCTATGTAATTAAATATTCCTTTTGCTTGTGATAAAACACAATTAACAAAGTTAAAATTTCCGAACATGAAGTTTCAAGTTTAAAACCCGAATTTTATTTCACATAAAAACACATATTTTCACAAAAAAATTAAACAAATACATATTTTCAGGAAATCTATTATAAACACATAAATCTTGGAGTTCTTTTTTACTTAAATAATTTTTTTACAAGAACTTTTAAATATGTTAAAACTAATTCAATTATATCACTCGAAGTACTTTATTTTTTTTTTAAGAATTCTTGGTTGCTTCGTATTTCTAAGCGCTTGTGGTGTATCCGTGGTCCATTTTCATAATAGTATCGCCTCAAGTTCTGAGAACTGCTAGGCAGCATATCAGTGTTATTATTAGAGAATAAATTAACATGGACAAAGAGGAGAGATCTTGTAACACATAATTAGAAATGTTTATTGTTGCTGAAGATGATTTCATTCCACGCTTTGTTTGTGAAACGAACAGATAAGAGCTGGGTAGGAACATTATTTAATTTAAACAAATCTCTCGCCTCTCGCTCATGTCTATCAAGTAAGGCAATATATCTTGTTGTGATTCCCTGTTATCGGGCTTCGTCAAACGATATCCTTCCAGATATACTGAAAGATGGTTGTTTAAAAAAGATTTGGCTTTCCTATTAGAAAATTTAAGCTTTTTGTGTGACACCATAAAAAACTCGAAACATCCAAAAACCTGTTTTGTGAAACAGGGAGGTGCGTGCCGTGGAAATTAAACTAGACTCGCTACCAGGTTCAGAAGCACAATTACTAAGGGACAAATTCCAGAATGTGTTTGGGAAAAACAGTGGATATAAAAAAATGTGTTAAGTTGCTCAAGTATTGGAGGATGTGCCTGCAGGTGAAATTGATGGTGTATCTGTTTGTGACATTCCTCTCTTTAAATATGAAAGTCTGACGTCCTGTGATGAGGAAAGATCGTTTTCAAGTCGTTGTTCAGAGATAATCGGCATGCATTTGTGATGGAGAATTTGGAGATGACCTTTGTTGTTCACTGCAATTCTCGGCCAACTACTAGCGCTCAAGTGTGGTTGGTGAGTACCTAGTAACATTTTTTTTCAAGCTAAGTAAGGTATTTTTGTCATATTAAAAAAAAATATATTTTTTTTTATTTTTAGCAAATATTTTCGTACTTTTCAGCACATAAAAAATAAATATATTTAAATTTTTAGCACATAAAAATCCGTTCCCTAGTGATTAGTCAGTTTTTCCCGTGTTTAATTATTTCCTTCATTAGTTTAAACATACCTACTTCTACTGATGGAAACAGAAATTTATAATTGCCTCTCTGTCTGTCATGCCCTGTCTGTCGTAAATTCAAAGTGTGTAGCTACGCTTCATGATTTAAAGATCTCGCAACACTTACAAAAGCGCACAAACACGGGGGGGGGGGTAAAGACGTACAGTTTCCGCTGTGTTTAGGTTTGCACTTCTCTCCAAAAGTTCTATATTAAGTGTTCACAGTAGCGGTAGTTGAAAATGTGGTCTTAAGTTTCCCTCCTCCCCGCCGCCGTCTTTTCAACTACCATCACGTCCTGCAGGGAGCAATTCCGTTTTAAGACATTACAAGGGGCTTTATCGGACTGCTGGTAAACTGTCTACATAACTTTCCACACGCACACACATACGTACACACATGAACAAAAGTTAACATGTTTCTGACGTTATTATCTTTATAATATGAAAGATGGATTCCTCAAACTTGTGTTATCAGTCGCGAAGGTAGAACAAACGACGCTACAAGACAGCCCGCCTCGCTCCCAGATATGCAGTGCACAGCAGAGAGTCTGGGGTTCAGACTTGGTAGTGTGAGGAACTCTGAACTAGCTACAAAAGTCTCCAACAGCTCCTTACAAAGTTTTCTATTTATTTTCAGCAACAAGATTTCAAACTTATATGAAAGTATACCTGCATTTCTTACAAAAACATGGAGAATATTATCTTCAGGTGCAAATGCTACACCAAGTTCTTAATAATGTAATATTTAAGTTAATGAAATTATCTCGTACCTGTTTGTTACCTGGGCACATAGCTGTCCATATACAGGGGTGCGTCTAACTTAACGTAACGTAACTTACTTACTTACTGGCTTTTAAGGAACCCGGAGGTTCATTGCCGCCCTCACATAACCTCGCCATTGGTCCCTATCCTGAGCAAAATTAATCCATTCTCTATCATCAAATCCCACCTCCCTTAAATCCATTTTAATCTTATCTTCCTATCCGCGTCTCGGCCTCCCAACTAACACTCTATATGAATTTCTGGATTCGCCCATACGTGCTACATACCCTGCCCATCTCAAACGTCTAGATTTATGTTCCTAATTATGTCAGGTGAAGAATACAATGCGTGCAGTTCTGTGTTGTGTAACTTAACAATTTTAAATAATGATGTATGTATTTTTCAAAGTCGTGCTACATTTTAGCAGCACGAAGAATGACTATTAAGATAAAAAATTTAGGTGAGTATGTAAAAATGAGTTTATGCTCGACCATGCCGAAATGTAATAATTATACACCTGGTAGCAGTTCTTTAATGCATGTGATTAAAGTACACCTGTTCATTAAAGTTCAGGTTTTCGATTATTCTCGGATATGCAATCGAAAGACAACGAGGGAAACGTCACGGAGGCTGGAAATCCAATACTGTCGCAGAAGGTTATGTTCTGTTACTATAATAATTAGCGTTAGTTGTAAATAATATTCAAATAAATTCAATTTGTCATCTCGTTTTTCAATTCTAAATCAATTTCCAGGATATATCAAGGTTAATATTTAGTTTACTCTGTAGGTTATAGGCTATCAAGGTCAATGTGGAGATCTGTTCCTCGGAAAATATCAATATTTTCGCGTCTGTGCACATCTCACAATTTACGAGGTATTGCGCAAGGTCACTTCCGCTCTTCAGTTAAATACAAATAAAATGAATACTTCTGAATAATTTTAAGTTAGAAATATGGTCGAGCATAGAAAGTCGTATGAAACTCGCCTATAATGGTAATTAAGACGCTTGTATGAGAATTATGAAACTCGCGCTCGTTTCATAAACAAACATACTTGCGTCTTAATTACTATCATTATAGGCTCGTTGCATAATGTACTATTATATGTGTAATTTTTTTAATTTATACAGCACTGTAGATGTCAAGATGTCAATTCAAATATTCCTCAAGAGGTAATACCGGTACATTTTAAGTTAGATGAATGTTCAACTTTCTTAACTTCTTTCATAGTAAACATAATATCATAATAGCCCTAAAAGGTGTACCATAATAGCCCTTCTCATTCACACACTAATTATACTAGACTGCTCAACATTGACAGCTTTTCCTTAGAGAAAAATGAGGTTGACACTATTCTGAGTAAAATAAAAATTTAAAAATTTTTTCTATCTTTTTCATTGAGAGGAATAACAAAAGTAAACGAGTATCACGTCTGAGTTTTTTAAACATATAAAACTGCCTTCATTTAAATACATTTATGAGGCTAATAATGATTTTTTTTTACAATTTTCTTCAACATTGCTCCTTACAGAGCATGAAATGTACATTCACAATCACAGTTTTAAACATTTTAAACTTAGATTTTGGTATATTTTAAAACCTTTATCAGATGTTCGTAAATATGATCATATTACCCCATCCCTCAGAGCAGTAGCTTGGCTGAAACTAGATAAGAAAAGAAATTTACACTCACTTCTCTTTCCCTTCGAAATCTTGAACTCTTCTATTCCTTCGAACCTGTCGTCTCGCTTCACTTACCTTTCTTCCCACCACAATCTGAACACACGCTCTCGTCATGAAACAATACTAACAATACGATCCCATCGCACCTCCTCATGCTCATCCTCTTTTACAATAGCCCTGCCAAGACTCTGGGATTCGCTACCTGCTAGCATCAGGGACTGTCGAAATAAAATTGAATTCAAATACAAACTTACTAGGCACTTGATTAGTAATTGATTTCTTGTAAATAGTTTCCTTAATCTATCACAAAATATTTCAATATCCAGTAATTTCATCACTATGCAATTTTCTTATTTAGGTTTAATTTGTAATTCAGTAAATATAAAATATTCTTTCTTTTTCTATGATAAATTATCTAGCTTTCATTAGTCAGGTAATCTTTTCGTACTTTGATTTTTATTGTAATTGTAATTGTAAATTTAAAACTAATTGTAATTTTATTTGTAATTGTAATTTAATGCTAATTGTAATTTTATTCTTCATATTATAGTTGGACTCTCCTGGTAGAGGGGCAGAGAAGGCCTGACGGCCTTATCTCTTACTTACTTACTGGCTTTTAAGGAACCCGGAGGTTCATTTCCGCCCTCACATAAGCCCGCCATTGGTCCCTATCCTGAGCAAAATTAATCCATTCTCTATCATCATATCCCACCTCCCTCAAATCCATTTTAATATTATCTTCCCATCTACGTCTCGGCCTCCCTAAAGGTCTTTTTCCCTCCGACCTCCCAACCAACACTCTATATGCATTTCTGGATTCGCCCATACGTGCTACATGTCCTGCCCGTCTCAAACGTCTGGATTTAATGTTCCTAATTATGTCAGGTGAAGAATACAATGTGTGCAGTTCTGTGTTGTGTAACTTTCTCCATTCTCCTGTAACTTCATCCCTCTTAGCCCCAAATATTTTCCTAAGAACCTTATTCTCAAACACCCTTAATCTCTGTTCCTCTCTCAAAGTGAGAGTCCAAGTTTCACAACCATACAGAAGAACCGGTAATAGCTATAATTGTTTTATAAATTCTAACTTTCAGATTTTTTGATAGCAGACTGGATGATAAAAGTTTCTCAACCGAGTAATAACAGGCATTTCCCATATTTATTCTGTGTTTAATTTCCTCCCGACTATCATTTATATTTATTACTGTTGCTCCCAGATATTTGAACTTCTCCACCTCTTCAAAAGATAAATTTCCAATTTTTATATTTCCATTTTGTACAATATTCTCGTCACGAGACATAATCATATACTTTGTCTTTTCGGGATTTACTTCCAAACCTATCTCTTTACTTGCCTCCAGTAAAATTTCCGTGTTTTCCCTACTCGTTTGTGGATTTTCTCCTAACATATTCACGTCATCCGCATAGACAAGCAGCTGATGTAACCCGTTCAATTCCAAATCCTGTCTGTTATCCTGGACTTTCCTAATGGCATACTCTAGAGCAAAGTTAAAAAGTAAAGGTGATAGTGCATCTCCTTGCTTTAGCCCACATTAAATGGGAAACGCATCTGACAGAAACTGACCTATACTGACCTGGCCTTATCTCTACCAGATTAAATAAATAAATACTAATACTAATAATCCTGACTTTTTCTTAAGGTATCATATTAGCCCTACTTGACACTACATGCATTTCAATCGTTAAGAGCGTGTTCCTATGTAATTCCGATATGCCTTCAGAACTCTGCATATTTCTATAATTTTATTATTATAAAATATTCTTCGTCTCTAATTTTGAGTTAGGTTCTAGTAGGCCTAGTATAGATTTTATTACTATCAGTGCCAATATAATTATATTGGAGATTCTATATACATTGCCTAAGGCATGACTTTGACGTTCGATGGTAGCTTCGATAGTGAGTTGGGATATAGCCTTCGGTGTACAATATTTCACTCGCTGTTACCATGATGTTTGTGTTGTACTAGAAATTAGATGGCGAGTTAACGCATTGTGGATCCCTCGTCACAGATATCCCACCAACGTTATTCGGCCCTCCATAACAAAATTTCGTACAACAATATACTTGCTGAATTTAATTTAATGTCTCTTGGAAGTCGTAGATTACATGCTGAGTAACTATTATTATATAAAATATTCAACGGTCTACTGGATAATAGCGAAATATTATCACAAATACAGATTAACGCTAGAACATCACATTTAAGAAATCGTCAATTGTTATATTATAAAAAACCAAACACTTCAGCACATACAAATTCACCAGTGTTAAAATGTGTTAAAATTTCAATGAAATATGTAAAAATGGGATTTAGATTTCTGCATTTCTTACATGAAATATAATCATTTTCTTATTAATATACTCAAGGTAGTTGATTTTAAATAATATTTATGTAATATTGCTAAATAATATTACTCTGTAATTTGCCAATTATACCTACATTTTACCGTTTTGGCTATGATATCTATACTTGTCTATTTTTCATTTATTTTTATTTTGTATTTTTCATTTATATCTATATCTATGTCTTTTATTTAGGTAGTATCTAATTGTCTGTATTGTTTTTCATTTTTCAATTTTAATTTGTATTTACATTTGTATATCTGTTTTATCTCTTTTTTCATGTTATCTGCAATTCTATGTTTTAAACAAATATCTATACTGTCTATTGTAATTGGGGCTTTGCCCTGTTATAGACATAAATAAAGATAATTTGTAGAAACAAAAGCCGCCCTAAATAAGGGTTCGATAGATCGGCCTACTAATCAATTCATAAAGAATAATAAGTAAACAAAACAATTTTGTGACACTTGGAAAGAAAAAAAAACATTAAGATAAGAAAACGTAGGAAATCATTTAAAATAAAAATTTTGTTGGGTACAAATGATTACTAATTATAGCTAAGGATGATTTTAACACGTGGGATCCTATGGCATCAGTCGTTGCATCAGAAATTGTATATTGTTTAAGTTGATTTAAAGTTTCACGTGGGATCGTGCCACGGGCACCGAACATGAGCCCAAAAACTGTCCAATGTGTGATGTGGTATTGTGCTCCAAGATGCTGACAACAGATGAGCATATATGACTTGTTTTTCACGACACACCTCTTGTGGCTGTTATTCATGCATCTCAAAACGGATTGTGGGATCAAGAATGACACCCTTATCCTTCTGCCGATCAATTATGATGATATCAGCCCGTCTAGTAGAGTCATCAGAAGAGATGCAACCAACCTCCTCATAAACCTCATAGGAAGCATTCTGACGGATTGAAGCTGCGATGAGAGAACGAACCGTATTATGTCTGTTGATTCGGAGCAATTCTCCATGACGGCAGAAACCCAAGACGTGAGGAAGCGTTTCTTGCTCGTCGCATATTAACTAAGTACATATAAATAAATAAATAAATAAATGAGTAAATAAGTAAATAAATAAATGAACCGTTAGTGTAGCTGTGCAAGTTTAAATTTATTAATACAAAAACTTTGTCATTAATAGGGCTAGGATTTTGACGACTAATAAATTCTGAAAAAATGTCCTAAAAGCAATGCATTTATGAACTAAAAATCTAAAAAAAGTCTTTAAAAATGCCCTAAAAATTGATCTTACATAATTGGCTTAGTAGGAATATTAATAATTAGCTAAATTAAATTCTAGTACCAACATTCACGTTTATTTAATTTTACATAATTTTTCTAAGTAGTACACTTAAACGAATTATTTTACCTGATGTAGTTTCCATGTAGACCACCACAAGGTCACTCCTATCCGGAACTAGCAGGTATAGAGGAGTCTATATTGAAGGGGTGGTTGGACTGAGCCATAGCGTGGAGGTGTACTACGTTAAAAGGGCAATATTTGTGTACAAAAACGATTAAGATAATATACAAAATAATGGGTATTAATTGAAAAATATCAAAGGAAATAAACAACATTTTACATTAATATTGGAGATTTATGGCCAAAATTAAATGAAAATACCCCAAGAAATGACAGAATAAAACAAAAAATGCTCTTATGAGTTGTAAGAGGTAAAAAATGAAAAAAAAAATGCCCCAAACAAATATGTTTTAAAACACTTAGTTTATCACATAACATATAAATACTAAAGGAGCAATGTTTCTGGCTTACTAGAAAAAAGATGCAATTTCATCAAAATCCTAGCCCTAGTCATTAAATACTGTAGCTAGTAATGATTTAATGGCAGCGGCAATGTAACAGTATTGTTTTCTTGCAGCCATAGGAACATTCATAGTGGCATTTGTAATGGTAAAGATCGCAGTTCGAGTTCTCCCATTTCCTCCACTTTTTGCTTCAACATGATTCCATTCGATATCCATTACACTATCATTCCGTAGGGTTCCCCGATCGTCGGATGACAAGGCACGAAGGAGCTGGTCTGGGGACGAGTGGGGTTTTCTGCTCTAAACCTGGATACTCAGCGAACTCTAGCGTAGTTAGCTGATTTAAACTGGCTGCACGGTAAGTTCATCTACTCTGTCGCGGTTGGTGACGGGTTTTTCTCGTTGCAAAACTTCCAGAACGGCTCCGATGTGCACTCAGCCTCCTGTCAAATTGAGTACCGGGTCTTTTCCGGGGCTAAAAGGCGGTCGGTGCTAACCACACCGCCTCACTCTAGTGCCGTGGTCAAGAAAGCATGAGGTTCTATCTCCATGTAGAGAGGATGGAGGTAGCGATCTGAATGTTGTTGAATATTATCCATGTGTACTAGCAGAAATATTTTGTAATTGGGTTTTACAAAACATTGTTGACGGTATTTTTTTATCTACATTTAATCATTTTCTCGATTCATTTACGTGGTTATGTATGTTGACAGAACAATACATTCTGGTGCACAGAAAATCTGCAATTAATTCACGAAGTTCCCCTGCATGATGAAAAGTTTTTTTTTAACAATTACCTGATAATGAGAGGGAATATTAATATTTTCAACAAGATTCTACCACAGCAATGCTTTTTTGAAGGCTATAAAAGACGTTTTTGATAACAGATTTATTTTTGCATGTTCATGGCTCGCACGTTCCCCAGATTTTAACGCGTACGATTATTATTTGTGGGGAACACTAGAAAATAGAGTCTATAGGAATTGTAATAATTAGATTCCTTCATAAAATTGCACTAACATTTCTTAATTGATCTTTGTTGCCGAGTCCAAATTTTGTGTAGAACTTTCCATTAATATCAAGTATTAATAGATTAGGTACGTTAGTAATTGAAGGTGAAAAAGTCACAATATAGTACAATAAGATTTGTATTTAGGCCTACCTAATGATTTTATTTCTTTTTTCAGGTAAGAAGGAACACGAATCTTAAGATCATCTTAAACCGGTGGTGATACTGGTAAGTTCTTGTTTATTTGGGCACTCATTTTATATAATATTTATGACTTATTTGTGTATTTTGCTATGAATTTCTTTTGTAAATTGAATGTATTGCAGTTACAAAATCCAACAACTTCTATGGAATCGTTTTTCATCTTGGTGAAAACATGTAACATTATGCCCTCAAATACTAAAATAAGTATTTGACAATTTTCAAGACGTCACTGAGATCTAAATCAGAAATCTGGGCTACAGTTATTCAGCAGTTCATGACTTTTATCCATCTTGATTTTTAAATATTCTGTAGATTAAATTTACCTGAAAACGGCGAAGAATGATGTCGTGAAGACAGCTCTTGTATGTGATCGCTTAAATTGTTTCATATAGCACAATATACAGGATTAGTTAAAAGTCCCGCACCACCTAAATAACTTTTGAAGCATACGGTTCAGTGAAATGAAACTTGGTATGTGAGGATAACCATATACTAAGAACTCATTAATGATATTACCGAGATTTTTATACTTCCGGTTTAACCGGAAGTAACTCCAACTCTCTAATTTTAAATGGAACGCCCAGTATATATTTTTATTTTTGAATAAAGCTCATTAAGAGCTTTTCAAAAAGTACCCACACTCGATACTTCTATACAAATTCAGTGTTGCTAAGTTAAGAAAACAGATAAGTGTATAGAATATTAAAATAATAAAATACTCCTTCATTAACAAAAACAAAACAAAGCTATCTCACCTTCTAAATTATGTGTTCAAATTGGTAGCCCTCAGCTGCTTTACAATGTGTCACTCGATCATAGAAACCATTTAAGGAATGATTTAACCAGGCTTTAGGAATATCTTGCACCACTTCCATTTTTATTTAGCAACACTGAATTTGTACAGAAGTATCAAGTGTGGGTAATTTTTGAAAAGCTCTTAATAAGCTTTATTCAAAAATAAAAAAGTATATTGGGTGTTCCATTTAAAATAAGAGAGTTGGAGTTACTTCCGGTTAAACCGGAAGTAGAAAAAACTCGGTAATACCATTATTGAGTTCTTAGCATATGGTTATCCTCACATATCAAGTTTCATATCACTGAACCGTATACTTCAAAAGTTATTTAGGTAGTGCATTTATTATTTTAATATTCGATACACTTTTCTGTTTTCTTGACTTAGCAACACTGAATTTGCACATAAGTATCAAGTGTGGGTAACTTTTGAAAAGCTTTTAATAAGCTTTAGTCAAAATAAAAAATATATATTGGGTTTTCCATTTAAAATAAGAGAGTTGGAGTTACTTCCGGTTAAACCGGAAGTAGAAAAAACTCGGTAATACCATTATTGAGTTTTTAGTATATGGTTATCCCCACACACCAAGTTTCATGTCACTGAGTCACATGCTTCAAAAGTTATTTAGGTGATGCGGGACTTTTAACTAACCCTGTATATACAAATCTTCTGGTTAGATAGAAGAGAATACATACCTCACCCTAATAACCATGTTCGTCTGCACTGTAATGTAGAGAATAGAAGTAAATTATAAATTTTATGAATATCTAAGATAAAAATTGTTCCCTATTTAAACATAAGTAAAGTAAAAAAAAAACCTAAGATAAGAATAAAAAGCGATGGACAAATATTGTTCAATTACTAAGTCGTAAATAAGGAATCAATATGAGCATTATCGAACAAGAGACAAATAAAAATTGAGAACAGTATTCTTGTAAGGTGAACTTACTGAAAAATTCCTCCGAAATATTTGAAAGAGGAGTTATTTCTCAACATGTTGCTCTTTTTATATTTCCACAATTTTTTCTTTGATTTATATCGTGAAACTAATTCAAAATTGTGAATACCAGAGAAAGCGAGTTAACACACGAAACGTTTGCCCCTGAAGGGAAGTACCTCGTACCGCTGTAATTGCAGGATCATTGGCAGACCACATCGAGCAGGTGTAGTTGTCAGTCATGTCGGCCTGTACTTTGTATGTTGACCACATTTTCAAAGAGTATCAAAAAATAATTAAATCTCCATGCGGTGAGCTCGTCCGGTTTTACAGCAAAATGGAAATCTCAGAATTCGAGTGTGTTGCGTTTATGATTCGGTATATGTCTGTATTTGATAATTTCGTCACTAATTTCAATGATAATTTCAAAGAGTACCACAGCAAACACATTTCTGTCACTGGCTTTATGGTAAATCTAAAAAATCAATGTTGGATGACAGAAGTGATGTATCAGATATTGAAATTTATATTGAATAAGCTTGGTTTTGAAATCAATTTAAACACAGAACTTATGGAAAGAATCGAAAATATAGATAGATTAATGTCGTCATTTTGACAGCAACATAGAGTTCTAATGGTTGGGGAATACTCTTTGAAGTTTAAATTTGAAGTTGTATATTGAGGGAAATCGGCGGTTATTCCGAGGTTTTCACTTTTATCAAATCATTACATTTTTATAAAAATGGGAAATCGCAGCCTTATTAATATAGATTTGTGCAGTTCTGTTCCAGGTGAATTGAATTTCCGATTGAGGAATAGAAATCACTAATAATAAAATATTTAGACTATAAATTAAATTTGGATATTCTAAAAGAATTAGGAAAGCACTATTTCGAACAGATTAAAATTAGCAATTAAACTATAAATATAATAATAATAATAATAATAATAATAATAATAATAATAATGATTTATTTTAGCTGGCAGAGTTAAGGCCGTAAGGCCTTCTCTTCCACTCAACCAGCAAAAAGTGTATATACATATGCATGAACTTACAAAGAATTCAACAATTTGGTTTAGATGAGAGTTACATGTATACAAGAGTTATTTACGAATTAAACAACAAAATACTATGAACTATTAATTAAACACTGAAATAAACTCTGTAGCAGAATTAAACTAAAATACATAGAATGTTAATATATTTCAAATAATGTTAGATAATAGAAAGAGATTATTATGAGAAAATTAAAATACAGCACAATCAGGATGATGTCTAAAGAAAAAAGTAACAATGTAGTCAGTGATATTTTAAATCAGTATGATTGGAGTGAAATGCTAATAAGGTTATCTTTTAAGCTGTTCTTAAAGGTGTTTGTTGTCTTGCAGCCCCTAATACTTTGTGACAAGGAATTCCATTGACGCGAGGTGGATATTGTAAAAGATGATGAATAACAAGATGTTCTATGAAGAGGTATACTTAGCGTGCCAAGATAAGTGAACTGGTATTTACGTCGTGGTTAGAGTATAGATAAGAGAAACGAGACGAAAGGTAATTTGGTGTTGAAGTGTGCAGAATTCGAAAGAGTAAAGACAAAGAGTGTAAAGTTCTACGTTCTTTAAGTCGAAGCCACGAGAGACTTGCGAAGGACGGTGATATGTGATCATATCGTCGGATGTTGCACACGTATCTGACGCACATATTCTGAGCTCGCTGTAACTTGACAGTTCAGAACTTAGGTCACTTAACAAAAGGTCAAAATAATCGAAGTGCGGCATTACTAGGGTCTGTACTAGGGTAAGTTTTAGTTGCTGGGGCAAGAAGTTTCTCAAGCGACTCAAAGAGTGAATGGAGGAACAGATTTTTTTTATCGTTTCTTTAACTTGAAAATTCCAACTTAGATTATTATCAAAAAAGAAGCCAATATTTTTTACGACAGATGAATAAGGGATTAGCGTGTTGTTAAGGGTAACAACTGAAAGATTGCTGTTATTAAGGGAGTTAACTAAACGCTTATGTCCAATAATTATGGCTTGAGTCTTACTTGGATTAAGTGCGAGTCCGAAATTGGCCGCCCAAGTGGAGACAGTGGCTAGGTCACAATTTAACTTGTCAATCGATTCATTGATCTATTGGGTCTGGAATGTATGTAAAGTTTTAGGTCGTCGGCATAGAGGTGATATCGGCAATACTGCAAGTTCTTTGATACGTCATTAATGTAGATAGAGAAAAGTAGTGGTCCTAATACGGAGAGAATGGGAAAATTCCAGAAACTTTTTATAATAGGCTAGTAATGCTAAATGGAAAGAGAAGTTCTGGAGAATCCAAGAAAAAATATTGAGATAAAACTGGCCACATCATAATATGTTGATAATGATTATGAAGATTATGAAACTGAGTTACTTCTGAAATTTAGGGGTGAGTCGGGTAATATCGGACAGTGTGTTTCTTTCATCTACCACCATATGGTAGTACCTGAATGACATGGTTACGTTTCTCTATGCGACATCACAGAAACGTAACCATGTCAATCAGGTACTATCATCGTATGGTAGATGGAAGAAACTCACTGTCCGATATTACCCGATGTCCGATACTACCCGACTCTCCCCTAAACGTGGGGGAGAAGATAATCAGTTAAATTATTTCAGTTAGTGGTAAAATCTTTTTAACCGTTTATAATATTGCCAACAGTAATCTCAGTAGAGGATTTCATTTATCTAGAGAAAATCAAAACTCGAGTGAGATTTGACTATTACATGATTATAAGAAATAAAGTACTCTAATACAATAAAATATTAATTGACTTACGATAATACTAAACTGTCTTCAAATGTATTTTTGTACCGTCTCATAATTACAAATATTCCGCTAGATGGCAGTAGTGTGTAATGATTAGCTGTTATCTTTTTGCTAGTTGTTGCAATTATACAATCTTCATTGAACTATATTGACGATTACTAGTCAAGACGACTTTGTTGATTCAGTTTCATTTTCATTAAAAAGTTGCATTTCACTTCAATTATCAATATATATTAAACGATCCCTGATACGTGACTATCCATGATCTCATACACCACAAGCTATAACATAATCTAATAATATCAACAAGATAAATGATAGAAAAGTTTTAATTAAGGATGATGAAATAAATGAATCATTTTAAAAGGTACAATTATTGCAAGTTCAATGTTGGCAAACAAAGAAAGTAATGCTAGGGTGGTGATAAAAACAAATAAATGCTAGGGAGATGATAAAATACAAATGCTAGGGAGGTGATAAAACAAATGCTAGGGAGGTGAAAAAAAAACAAATTATAGGTAGGTGATAAAAATTGTAGGATAAGCAGCCATGGTTGGTTGAAACATATCGTTTCGTACTGTTTTATTGGTCAAAAGTAGTACGATGTAGTTAAAATTGTAACTGTAATTATAAGATATGTGTGTTGCGGAGAAAGAAGTATTAATATGAAGATTTTAATTTAATATATAAACACATATTTTCAACATTAGCATATGGAACAAGTGGTTTCTTACATATAATTCTGTCTGCCTACTCTACTAACTAACATAGCAATCGACAAGTCAACCAATCTGTCATCCGATTGATCGAGTAACAGATCAATCGATCGTGCGATTGATATAACCGAAGGACTGGCACTGTAGTTATCTTACTTTTAGACATGAGAAAAAGAACAATAAATATTTCAATATTGAAAATCTTATTTGTATTATAGACCTAGCGATTTGACGTAAAATTTCACGCTTATCCGGAATTTAAAATCAATGAGGGATTCTTCATGAAAACTTAGGGAAATGCTGTCTCTCTTCCAAACGTTGTACAGAAGTAAAAGCAACGTTTACTCACTGGTTTGTAGAGAACGCGATGAGAGCCAGCAAACAAAAATCTTGGTTTGCGCAAGGTTTGGGATCACAGAGAGCATGTTTGATGTGTCCTCCGGTCGCAATTAGTTTGGCTAGGTGTCGCTTTGACGGCAACAGTATCGGATGCTATGGGCAAGGTTACCTCGACCTAATCAATCCCCTGTGATGAAGCAAGGGGTGCATTCGTGCTGCTTCATCTTTTTGGCTCGCACTTCGACCTTCGTCCAGAACTGAAGCCGTGTATTAACTAGAGGGTTTATTTATCTTCTTTCATAATCTCAATTAGCGACTAGTAGTAACGAAGTTATTTTTACTGTGAAATTGCTCTGAAACTGATAATACAGGGTGATCCGTTTGGAAAGACGTAAAATAAAAACACATCAAAGAAATCGTTCAAATTACAGACACTATCACTAAGCAAATTACTTCACATACAACAAAAAATACTACACCCAAACTGAAGACGTACTTATGGGATCACCCGTATCCAGCGTCATAGCCGAAATTTTCATACACAACGTGGCATTAGCCTTATGGTTGGGAAAACCTCGGGAAAAACCCAACCAGGTTATCAGCCCAAGCGTGGATCAAATTCGCGTCCGAGAATGCATTGTTAATTTCCGTCTATATGACTTATCTACGGGAACAATAAATTACCCAAATAACATATTACATTATATGAAGAGTCCACTGCAAGAATGATGGATGTCATTTGGAATACATTTTGCAGGAGAAGCAATTGAAAGTTTGAAATACTTAGCGCTCAAAGCTTAACTGTGATTTTCCGATCATTACTGGACAATGACTATCAGTGTTTTTTTTTTTTTGGGTTATTTTACGATTCTGTATTAACATCTAGGTTATTTAGCGTCTGAATAAAATGAAGGTGATAATGCCGCTGAAATGAGTCCGGAGTCCAGCACCGAAAGTTACCCAGCATTTGCTCGTATTGGGTTGAGGGAAAATCCCGGAAAAAAACCTCAACCAGGTAACTTGCCCCGACCGGGATTCGAACCCAGGCCACCTGGTTTAGCGGCCAGACGCGCTGACCGTTACTCCACAGGTGTGGACCTATCAGTGTTAATGCCATATAACTCTGTATGTACATTCTATATGTCTTAAGCTATGCATTGACAGTCTTGGTTCATTTTCGACAAGAAAGTGACATCCATCATTCTTGCAGTGGACTCTTCATATATTTATATTTTAATATGTTGTTAGGTTAATAATTTGTTGTTCACATTAATTAATCCGAGGCACGAAAGCCCATGAAGGACCATGACCGACCAGCCGGCTGCTGCCCTCACGTCCACATACCGAAGCAGAGGTGGACGATCATCCAACCAGAATGGAGGTATCGTGTGGTTAGCACGATGGTTCCCCCAGCAGTTATAGCTGGCTTTCGTAACCAGATTTCGCTGTCTATTGTAGCTCCACAAGTGCATCACAATGCTGGGTAGACACCGGTCCCATACACTGGCCGAAATTTCATGAGAAAATGTCTTCCCTCATGAGGACTTGAACCAGCGCGCATTCCGTAACACGAATCCTAGACAGGTTGCCTTAGACCACGACGCCACGGCGCGGGACTGTTTTTCACATGGATAAATCATATAGACGGAAATTAACAGTGTATTACCATAAGTCCACACCTGTGGAGTAACGGTCAGCGCGTCTGGCCGCGAAACCAGGTGGCCCGGGTTGGAATCCCGGTCGGGGCAAGTTACCTGGTTGAGGTTTTTTCCGGGGTTTTCCCTCAATCCAACACGAGCAAATGCTGGGTAACTTTCGGTGCTCATTTCACCGGCATTATCACCTTCATATCATTCAGACGCTAAATAACCTAGATGTTGATACAGCGTCGTAAAAAACCAATAAAAATTACCATTAATATTGAAAATCGACTTATCGGAAATTTCCAACATGAATAGCAAGTTAAAATTGTCGATGTTTTAAATTTACATAACGCTAAAATATAATATGAGAGCAGTATTGTAAGGTAGTTAAGGTACAATTTACAGGTAAATTATTTTTTTTGTACTGTACTTATAAGTGAAAATTTTGTTAACATGAATTATTTCTCATATTTTTCCATTTTTGTATGTACAGCGTTGTATATGTCAGATGTCCAATTAGTCTCTAACACTATTCCACTCTACTAAATATAACAACTTTAATAGAACTGCAGAACTCTTGTTCAAATGTCAAGGGTCAGCAGTCTATGCTATTATAAATGAATATAGTTCTAATCAAAATGTTGAGGGAGAGGAGAAAAGGAGGAAGGAAGATATACTACCAGAATAGCCTGCCTTGCTCTCAACTAGACGGAAATTAACAGTATATTACTATTAATATTGAAAATAGACTTATCGGAAATTTCTAACATGAATAGCAGTCTATGCTATTATAAATGAATATAGTTCTAATCAAAATGTTGAGGGAGAGGAGAAAAGGAGGAAGGAAGATATACTACCAGAATAGCCTGCCTTGCTCTCAACTAGACGGAAATTAACAGTATATTACTATTAATATTGAAAATAGACTTATCGGAAATTTCTAACGATGTTTTAAATTTACATAACGCTAAAATATATGAAAGCAGTATTGTAAGGTAGTTAAGGTACATTTTACAAGTAAATTATATTTTTTGTACTGTACTTATAAGTGAAAATTTTGTTAACATGAATTATTTCTCATGTTTTTCCATTTTTGAATTTACAGCGTTGTATATGTCAGATGTCCAATTAGTCTCTAACACTATTCCACTCTACTAAATATAACACCTTTAATAGAACTGCAGAACTCTTGTTCAAATGTCAAGGGTCAGCAGTCTATGCTATTATAAATTAATATAGTTCTAATCAAAATGTTGAGGGAGAGGAGAAAAGGAGGGATGAAGATAGAGATACTACCAGAATAGCCTGCCTTGCTCTCAACTAACTACATACTATTTGCATTTTTTTTGTTATTTAGCGCATAAAGAGCGTCTGTATAGAGTAGCAAATATTTTTCACGCTACGCCCGCCCATTTGCTGGTGATTGGCACTGTATTTTAAAGATCGGAACAGAAACAAGTGCAGTGTTTCTGACAGTTGGAGTGCAAAGCGCTGTTGAAGTGATTTACTGAAGTAGATACGCAGAAATAGACGGGGATGGGGCAAAATTGGTTTTTTCTTTCACCTCCATTGGTAATTCTATGAAAAGAGAAAATGTAAACTTTGCAGGAGTTGAGTAACTTAGCAAAGAGCAAAAAGATACCAGCCAGTTCCTTCACTGTTTTACTACATTGAAGTTTTATTATTTAATGGTTAACGAAAGTTAACGTTATGTACACACTGAGTGTTCATTTCAAAGTGTGTCATGACGTCACTGTTGATGAGTCAGCGATTTGAAGCGAGTTTCAGCTTTTATGTCAGAGAAGTTGCCTATTAATCAAGGCGTTCAATCTGAACTTGAGGACGTGTACGGTATAACTTGAACGTCGTAGCAACAGATGGCGGTCTGTACGGTGTGTGTGCTACCATAACCTCTTTCGAACTGTGTTTTGCGCGGCCAAGTCGTACGCAGGGTATTTGTTATCATCGGTTTCGTACCACAACATTCCACAACACAAATCAAATGCTCCGTGTCCATGTTGACCGTCGAAATTAATGTCAACAAATATGTAAGGAATCGTCTTAACCCTCTCCCCATATCTCAACAGTAAGAAAAAAAATCACCTCAGTACATGTTTCGAAACAGTTCATATTCCTGCCACTACCGGCGTTACCGTTAGTATCGGTAAGTACTCTTCAGAATGAACGTCGTACTTTCTAGGCAATTTCTAGGAAAATTGAATTCTCTAGGCTCATCGGCTAGCCACATGGCGGCATACAGCGAGCCATGACACACTTTGAACTGAACACCCAGTATAAGTTGTCTTCATTATTTTGAATTACATTTTCAGATTGTGTGATCGAACGGGAAAAACGCGCAAATGAGCACTAGTCACGACATCAAATGAAATATTGCTTTGTGAGTTCATATTACTCATTCGTAATATAAATTATTCGTATTACAGGCCGTAGAGGCCCACAAAATATCGGGGAGGTAAAGGCTCTCACCTTTGAAAACAACGGAATTATACTATGTTTTTTTATATGGAAGGAAACTTCCCTCCGTTGAGTTGAAACGTTATGGCAAACTTTGCAAATCAGTAAAAATAAGGATTT